>NC_048219.1:11805330-12105330 GCF_002007445.2 Ailuropoda melanoleuca | reverse complement strand
GAGGGTTTCAAGCTGTGTTCTCTGGAGCCCTAAAGGTTCTAGGATAGCGTACCAGGACCAGCTGAAATAGGGTTGCTAGACTTCACAAACAAAAATAACAGGACATCCAGTGAATTTTGAATTTCACATAAGAAACAAATACTTTTTTAGTATAGGTAAATGCCCTATGTCATATTTACTGATCCTAAAAAAATCATTTGCTATTTATCTGAAATCAAACTTAACTGGATGATTCCATCTGGCAATCCTGACCTGAGGAGGTGGGAAAGGTCAGGGCAACTGGGTAGACTCACATTCCTTCTCCAACCCCCAGCATCAACCAAAAGGTGACACTTTCAAATGTCTTAGATGTTTAGATTTAGAAATTTAAGGTACAAAGAGATCAAGTGACTTGGCAGCGCTGGGATCTGGATCAAGGTGTTTCCAAGAGACGAGCCCATGATGTTTGTCATGTGTCTTGAATTTGGGGAGGTCGGCCCTCCTCTTCACATTCTCACTGTGCTGGGGAGAAGCAAAGGGGCCGAGGAGGTCGGCCTGTAAAGGGCTTCCCACATGGAGAAAGTGTAGGGTGAGGGGAAGTGTAGGGAGAGAGAATAATGTGTGTTTTCTGCAAGGCTCTCATCACCTTAAATGGAGTGCATCCACATTAATTCAAATTAAATAACTATTTAATTGGCTCGAACTCCATTTCCAGGGGCCTGCAGCCCATGTGTGCCTCCTTGGGCCTCTGATTACTAAAGATCTTACATTACTACACATCCTACCACTGTTTCTTGATACCTGTTCTTAATGTGGTTTTTTTAATCACCTTTATTGAAATATAATTAGCATACAATAAAATGTACCGATCTTCAATGTGCAATTGAATGCGTTTTGACGAGTTTACGCACCCACCTAATAGCACAGCAAGGAAGACATAAACATTCCCACCGCCCCAGAAAGTTCCTTTGTGTCCCTTCTTCGTCATTCCCGTCCCTCCCCCAACCCCAGGTAACTGATGTGCCTTCTGTCACTTCAGATTACATTGGCCTTTCCCTGAGGTTCCTGTTGTCGAGTCATACGGTGTCGTCATACGGTGCTTACTCTCTTCTGTGCCTGGCTTCTCTCCTGCCATGATTTTGAGACTCATGCGTGTTGTTGTTCCTGTTTACTCCTGAATGATGTCTAATGGTATTAATGCGCCGTAATTAGTCAAGCCATTCACCTGTTGATGCACATGTGGTTTAGTTCAAGGTTTTGCACCATCACAAACAATGTCTCTCTGAATGAACACTCATATAGAAGTCTCTGTGTGGGCATATGTTTTCATTTCTCTTGGGTAAATGCCTAGGGACAAAACTGCTAGGTCATATATGGAGTAAACATCACAAAAAATGGCTTGACTGCTTTCTGAAGGGGTTGTGCCATTTTCTATTCCATCCGTAATGTGTCGTGGACATACCCTTGCTAAAACTTGGTGTCCTCAGTCTTCTGAGCTCTGACCATTCTGGTCAGTGTAGTAAAATCACAGTGTGATTTGAATTTGCATTTGCCCTGATGGCCAGTGGTGGTGAGTGTCTTTCCGTGCATTTATTGGCTCTCTGGCTATTGTCTGTCTAAGGCTTCTGCTCACTTTTTAATTGAGTTATTGAATTTTTTGTCTTTTTAGAGTGAGCTAGTACATTCTATCTCCCTCTATATATTTATACATTCATATACACACATTTATGTATATATAGAGAGAGGCAAGGTTCATTTTCTCCCCATATGAATATGCAATTGCTCCAGCACCACTGGTTGAAAGACCATTAGATTCTATCAAGAGGCAACATGATCGATTCTTTATCAGCCCTTTTCGTTTTTCACCTTTTTTTCCCCGATTAACAAATATGTGCTGAGTGTCCACTACATGTCACGCGTTGGTTTAAGTGCTGGTCGTCAGCAGGTGGGACAAGTGCCTGCTTGCATGGAAGTCATATCCAGCGGCAGGAGACAGACAGTCGACCAGGTACTAGAAAGAAAACCAGGATGGGGCCCAGGACCCAGAGAGCGGCAGGATGCGCTGGAGTGGGAGGGGGGCAGCATTTCTGATGAGCCCGCTTGAGCAGACCAGAAGGATGCAGGGGACAGGACTCAGCTCTCTGCAGATGGGCATTTAGGGAAAAGCCTCATTTCAAAGCCACCTCCCCCCTTGCCTTCTCAGCTTCTCAGAAACGCCTTTACGGGGTTTTGTGGCAGGGTCCCTCTGCGGGGTCCTGTGTCCTATCAGGTGTCAGGTCAGGCCTCTTCTATACCTGGCAGCTCCCGCCACCACTCACAGAGCTGCGTCTTACAGCAGCGATGTTGCTGCAGGTGCCCCGGGAGTGACCTCAGCAGACTTCACTCCTTCATTCGTTTCTTGGATCACAGGCCACATGGTCTGCCCACAAAGTGTGCTTGACACTGTGCTTGAATCTGGGGAGACAGAGATGAACAAATAAAGGGAGGGTTGAGGAATGGGGCTGAGTGCATCAACAGGAGCCAGTCCAAGAAGAGTCTGAAATACGCGTGGTACACGCATGCGTCGTCAGCAGGCAGAGCGGCTCTGTGGGGGCTGTGGCCCTGACTCTTGCTGTTGTACAGCTACTGGGTTTCATGGGGGGGGGTATAAGATTCTATATAGAATTTTATATATATATATATATGTATAATTATATGTACTCTATAGATATATTCTCTCTATAGAAGATTCTATATTTGGGGGGATGGGGGACAAGGAGGGCTGAGCCCAGCACACATTGCAATAGGCCAACAGGACAAGCTGCAGGTGTGATTTAAAGCAGTGGAGACTGAAATAGGGGGCATGGGAGAAGGACTCTCGGTGACTCCAGGTTTCCGACTTTCCAGGAAGGGCGCTGGTGGTGCCCCTGATGGCCTGAGGGGACCCAGGAGGCAGGCAGGTTTGGAGTGGGTGGGTGAGGTGATGACCTCATTTGGGGGCATGTGGGAAGTGAGGTGTGCCTGGTAGAAATGTCTAGGACTTAGCAGCACTTGAAGGTCTGACGCTCGTAGAAGAGGTCTAGGCTGGAGGTCAGGCCTTGGGAGTCATCGCGGAGAGATCAGGGTTGAGGCCAGGGGTGGATGAGATACTCCCCAGAGGCTTCTAAATAAATACTTACTCTGTGCACCCTTTGCTCCTAGCACTTTGCTAAATGTGTGGTATATGGGTTATGACATTGTTGTTTTTTTGTTTGCTTTATTTTATTTTAGTTTTTTGTTTGTTTGTTTTTAGAGAGAGAGAGAATGCATGCGTGTGAGGGGGAGCAGAGGGAACCGGAGAGAGAATCTCAAAGCAACCCCATGCCCAGCGTAGAGCCCAACTCAGGGCTTGATCTCACAGCCGAGACCATGACCTGAGCCGAAATCAAGAGTCGGACTCTTACCCAGCTGCACCACCCAGGTGCCCCATGTCATTGGGTTCTAATGCTCAGCTCCCTGGGTTCGAATCTCAGTGCCCCTCCTTACCAGCCACGCAGCTCTCCATGCCCCTGCTTCTTTGTCTATAAAATGGTGATAATACTACTTTGTGTGCTAATAATAAATTTGCCTTGGGGGGTATGGTGAGGATTAAATTATTTAGAACCTGCCTATCACTCAGAACAGTGCTATGCTTGTGAGCAGTAAATGGTAGTTAATTATGCTGTCCTTTAATTTTCTCAGCACACTTAGGAGAGGCATTAGGGATTAGGATTACCCATTTTACAGATAGGGGAGCTGAGGGTCCCACAGGTCCCTGCCCAAGGTCGTGGAGTCATGATGCACAAGAACCAGACCTTGAACCCACCCAGGTGTGCGTGTCCTGGAGTCTGCCATGTAAGACTGCCTCCCATCGTGGCCAAAGGCCCGAGCACTCATGGACTTCTTGACTCACTCAGCCCTCCGGGCAGAGGATTTCGGACACATGGCCGAGCCTTCATCACCACTATGCTCTCAGCAGGTGCCAGCTTCTTCCTGCCCCCAGCCTGCAGCCAGAGGACCCAGCAGATCACCTGCAGGCCGTAGGCGTGCATGAGTAGGACCCCCTGCTTTTCTTACCTCCTCCAGATACTTCAGGATTGGATCCTCCCTCCTCTCCCAGGAAGCCTTCCCTAACCACCCCAGGTCCTGGAACCCTCAGCCTCTGGGCACACTTAGCTCTGATGGCCCAGCCCACTCACTTGGGATATGCACACACACTGCCCTGGGCAACCTTCGTCATCTCATGGTATGACATTCTTCTTGTACCTGCTGCGCTGTGTCTAAATCAGCTGCTGTATGCCCCCTTCCTTGTCACAGGGCAGAGGGAGAGAAGAGCCTTCCAGTCAGTGCTGGCAGAAGCCTGCTCACCCTACCCGGGATCCTGGGTTATGCTCCAGTTGCCCCATGCGGAGAAGAGGGCTAGTTAGGAGCCCTGGCTGAGAGAGCATGGCAGCCAGGGGTGGAAGTCGGGAGAGCAGACTTGGAGGGACTTGAGGACGTTAGCAAATAAAGCACAAAGAGAGGCCAACAGTTCTGCCAGGAACTGGGGTGGAAGGGCTGGCTGATCCCAGCCCAGCCGGGAAGCAGGAAGGCAGCCAGCCCTGGGGAGAGCACTGAGAACGAGCAGTCCTGGGCTGGAGGCCTGGCTCTACTTTCCAGCTCAATCACGAGAGGCCCTGCCTCTCTGGGCCTCTGTTTCCTTAACTGTAAAATGGGTGTGACACAGGCACTCTCTTCCAGGCTTGTGAGAACTCTGTGTGGTGCTGGTCCTTCCCTTGTCCCTGCCTCCCCAGGGAGGGAAGACGTCCTACAGAGGGCAAGCTTTAAGCAGCAACTGGGAGACGAGGAAGGCCATGGATGGGTTGAGCAGAGGGAAGAGGGTTCTGCTGCCTGGGTATGAGACGTGCAGCCCAGGACATCAGCTGAGCCGAGGGCTCTGGGCGGAGACATTGACGGGCACATGTACATGAAGAGGGAAGGAATAAGTGGCCACTGTCCTTCTGAGTCCTGCGTGGTGCCAAGGTGGACGAGGTGCCACCTCTGCCCTCACGGAGCCCCCGGTGGGGGGACAGTCAGACGCATCATGAGGCATCTCCATCCGGGGTGTTTGGTGATAATCGAGGGTGGCCCAGTTACAGAGATCTCATGTCAGAGAGTGGTTCCTTCCGCATCGATGGCTGTGACCTGGCAGCCTGCGAGTGATCCGAGGCCCCCGCGTTCCTTGAAGGCGGGGAAGCAGAGAGGCTGTATAGGCCGCGTGCTGGAAAGTGAGCACAGCTTTGTATCAGCAGGACTGAGCTGGGCAGTGCCCTGAGAACTGTGACCTCCAGCTGGGGACAACAGGGGCATGAGATCTCCTGCAGAGCTGCGCTGTCACAAATGGCATCCCTTTCATCCCCCCTGATGTACAGAGTATCTCTTTTTTATCTAAAAGCCCAGAGAGGTCCAACAACTTACGCAGAACAGCGCAGTGAGGGAATGGCATGCTCAAGGTTCACACTGGGGTCCTTCCGGCTCCACTGGCCTGATCTTTCCCACACGCCCCCTCCCCTCCTGCCGGCCCTGTGTCTTCCCAACAGATGGGCCACTCCTAGGCCCCTGCCAAGCCCTGCAGACACCACTCTGTCCTGCCTTCCTCCAGGGGATCCCAGGCAGCCACGGGGCCTGGCCCACCACGGTCCCTCCTGTCCTCCCCAGCTGCCAAGCCACTAATTAGTGGGCCTGGCGTTGTGGACTCCAGTGTGCATGAGCGATGATTCCTCGCAGCTTCCCTCTCACCCGTGCCCCTCCTCCGAAGCCTGGCTGCCGGCTATATTTAGCTGTGGCTACTTGCCAGGGAGGGGTGGGTCAGAGGAAGGGATGGAAGGCTCAGTCCGGAGCTTCGAGTCTGCACAGGGAGGGGGGCAGCGAGAGCAGCGTCTCCCCCATCGCCGGCAGGTGCAGCTTTGACGCCATGGCTCCAGGGCCACGGTACGTATTAGGTTTGAATATGATGGACGCTGAGGTCCATGTACGATAGCAACAGAAATCCTGAACGTCAGACTTCATCAAAGCTGCCTTCTTTTCACTGCCTGGTTTTACAATAGGCAAGCCTTATACATTTGTATGTGTACGATACGTTCCTAATTCATGTCCTCTGTTTCATACACTGGGGTTCTGTGCAGGGTTGCTTTCGAGATGGGTTTGTTTCCTTATTGAAAAAAAGTTTGGAAACTGGAAGCTTCAGCCCTTACTGCCTTGCAGCTCAGAGCGTGGTCTACAGACCGGGAGCATGGGCCTCACCTGGGATCTCGTTAAAGTGCAGCATCTCGGGCCCCACCCCAGACCGAGTACATGGGAACCTGTGCTTTATAAGATCCGCGGGCGATTCCTCTGCTGTTTGAGAAGCACAGCCTTGCAGAAGTCAGAATCTTGGGGGGAGCTTGTAAAATGCAGAATCCCTGGCCTGGCTCCGTGAGATGCTGAGTCAGGTCTCCTGGCGGGTCCAGGTGATGTCCATGCTTCATAGCACCCTGGCGATGGTGCAGGCCCCTGTCTGCCCTCGGAGATGGGAATGCCTGTGCTCTGCCCGCAGTGATGAGGGGGCAGCTGGTGAATGACACACAGAAACAGGCTTTCCTGGACAATCCCTTTGTCTCCCTTTCAGAGACACTCTCCCCCAAGGTTCCTAGACCCCAGGGGTAGTGGGACGGGTGACGGCCTCTCCATGTTCAGTCCAGGGGGAAAACACACACGTGACCACAGCTTCACAAGTGTCCCCTTTGGCCACGGCCACAGAGACATCCTTGAGCTGCCAGGAGAGAAGGGCTGAGACAGCAGACACTCTGGGGACCAGGCTTGTCCCCAAGAGGAGGCAGCCGTGGTCTCAGACGGGATCTGCATACTCTTCCAAATCACCTTCTATGTGACCACTCACCAAGGGGTTCGTACCAACTCTTTCCTCTCCTTTCTGCCCTGGCCAGACCCTCCCACAGGGAAGAGTCCCCACGGGAAGCAGTGATGTGTACACACACGTACACATGTTACATACACGTCTATGCAGAAGACCATGCCTCACCTGGATTGTTGCAGGCACCTACTAATAGGACCCTTGCGTCCAGCCCTCCTCCCCCATGTATCGCATCCTTCTGAGGGCCTCCAGGCCCTGCCTTTTCTTGCTCTGAGTCCTGTGGCTCCCTGAGAATCTCAGGACCTGCTCCCAGTGCAGGATTTACAGGGTCTTCTGACCTAGGCCCTACCGACCTCTCCCGCCTGAGGCTTTCTCCCTCGGTGTGCTGATGCTCTCCCGAGACTACATCACCTCCAGTGCATCGAGGATGCCGTGCCCGCCCAGGCCTCTCTGCCCGGGCACCTGCCATTCCCTGTGCCGGGGACACATTGCCCCTCCACCGTGGTAACCCAGGAGCACTGGTCACCCAGGAGCCCGACCAGAAAGCTGCAGGTTGTCTGGGCTCTGCCCCCTGCATCAGCCAGTCCTGTCTGTCTGCCTCCTACAGTCTGTCACATCGGTCCCCTGCCACCCCCTGTTCCCAGGGCCCCTCGCCTCTCATCTGAGTGACTGCAAGGGCTTCTTCATATCGCCCTCGCCTCATTCACGCTTGGCCTCCTGCAGTCTGTTCTTCCCAGAAACCCACAGCCTTCGCGGCCAGCCTGACCAGGTCACCTGGCTCCCGCCGGCCTCACTTTCTGTGCTCTTGCCACCTGGCCATTTGTCAGCACTGCCTGGAGGCTCCTCTCATCCTTCACCCCCAGCGCCACCCGGCCAAATCAAATTGTGCCCGTTCTTCAGCTCCCAGCTCAAGATTCATCCCCCTGGGGGCCCTCCTCTGATCACCTGTCCAACTCGCACACCTTGGCTGTCTTCCTGGAACTGTCTCAAGATTACATATTTACCGGTGTCATTACATTATTGACACATGTCCCCTTGATGAGACTGAGAGCTCCAGTGCAGCAGCGACACGGGTGCTTGGGGCCTCACTGCCCCCCCCCCCCGCTCCTGCAGTACCCGATGGATAGGAGGCAGGCTAGACAGACCTGATGAATGAGTGAAGGTGCGGCTGTGAGATCACATCAGAGAGTGCCCGGAAAAGCCGTGGCACTGTCCCTAGCAGACAACAGACCCTCGATTATTGGCTAATAGTCATTGCTGTTGTTGTTGGAATTCATCTTGAGCAAGCCTTACCTGATGCCCAAAGTGGGGGATGGACATTGCAAATAACTGGGATGGTGACTACAGACAGCTGGAGAGGGATGATAAGAGCGGAGCGTGGCAGCTGTAAACAGCTGGAAGGGTGACCGTGAACAGCTGGGGAGGGAATGGTGCAGTCCTGAGGTTGTAGCCCCCTCGGAAGTGGGTAGGGCTGCACATAGCTGGAGGGCTGAGCTGCGAACAGACGGGAGAAAGGCCTGCAGGCAGTTGGGGAGTGGCCCAGGACAGGCACACACGCATGTGGGTACAGCCTGCTCCCCCCATCAGCCCCAACCCCATCTGCCCGTGCAGCACCCCGGCCCCAGCAGGTGATCCTCGTGCCTAACTGTGTCTCTCGTGGGCCACCATCTGTGTCGGATTGCCCCGTGACTTCTCTCCACTCTTCCTATGCTCCAGGCACACTGCCTTCACTTGGCTCCTCAAGCAGGCTGTGCCTCCTCTGGCTACCTGGCCTGGGCGGGGGCCAGTCCCTCCTGCTGGGAGTCCCCACCCCATCCTTCACATGTGAGTTCCAGCAGCACTGTGCCGGGAGGACTAGACCAGATTCTCCTTCTCCATCTTCCTGCACTTCCTCTTCCGCAACGGGAACAATGGTCGCTCTTCCTTTGTTTGCAGATACTTGCAGGGTTTTCTGACTAATTCCCTACCGTCCCTACTAGACTGTAGCTTCTAGATAGCAGGGGCCATGACATGGTGCTCGCTCACCGCCCCCGGCAGGTGCTCGTAAGGCACGGAGGCCATGGCTGACGGGGAACACATAGATCCTTGAATTCCAGGGCAAAGAAAATAAATACCTCTCATTTATGGAGTGCCTACTGTGTACCCCCCCCGGGGCTAAGTCATCCCCTTCTAGTTGGTGCTCGGGATGCACGCGAGTGAACCACTTTGTGTTTCTCCAGAGTCCGTCAGGAGGCCTCGATCTCCCCGTGGCTCAGCCACTGCCTCCCTGTGGGGGCTGGCCGGTGAGGAAGTCCATTGGGAGGAACAAAGCAGGCCTGGCAGGGCTCGCACTGACAATCACCCGCTCCTGCAGCCTCCAGTACAGCAAGGAGGAAACCAACAACCCCAGGCGTCCGTTTCCCCGTCTTTAAGAGAGGGCTCCTAGGTGATGCCTGAGGACCGTGACAGGTGTGATAGTCTGAGTCGGGGGCTAATTTCTCAGTCTGGGACTTTCATTTTCATTCCAGAACTAGGCACGCCCTTCCAAGAGCGTCAGCCCCCAGACCAGCATCAAGGGGTCTGGCCGCTAATGTTCGCGACATTGGCCAGGAAAGGGTCCAGAGTGAAGGCTCTCCCCTGCTCCGGGTCTTACGTAACATCACTGAGCTGCTTACAGGAGCCTCACAGTTTCATAAAGCAGGCATAGAACCCAGACTCCCACAGGCACATAAAACTGCTAAGAGACCCCAAGTAATAATAATAAAGCACTGGCTAGATGTTCTAAACTGAAGTTCAGAGAGGTTAAGGAACTTGCCCAACGTCACACAGCTAGTAGGTGATGGGGCTGGGCTTTGGGCTGAGGCAGGCAGGCTCCAGAGCCCTGCTTTTGACCCCTGCATTGTAGTCTGGGACACTCAGGCGCACCCAACAGTGGACACACAGGCTCCCTGAAGTACACACACACGCACACACGCACAGGCTTTTTCAGGAAAGCCAACAAAATGGCTCCTGTCCTCTCCCACTTTCCTCTCCTGAAGCACACTTAGGCTCTGCTGCGAAAAGCCCTGCACAAAGCCAGTAAAAGGTCTCTCGTTCCTGCAAGCTTTCTCTCTCAGATGGACTGGTGCACCTGGTCTCTCTGAAGCCGGGCTGGAGGCAGGGCTCAGCAAGCACTGGGCCTGCAGTTCCTTTGCATACTGTACCCACGCTGGCGGGGAGGGGACAGGGCTGTTTGTCAGCGGGGCCCTGGCCTGGCATGACAGCTGCTTTGGATGGTAGCTGAAATGCCTCCTTCATCTCTGTCCCATTAACTCAAAGATGCCATAGGAAACCTGTTAAGGAAAAAACAAAATGGGCCTGCCTGTGCTCTGCACCGCCAGCCGCCCCTCCCCCTCGCTGCATCGGACACAGTGAGGAAGGGGAAGCCAGGCAGCTGTGAGGGGCCTTGGCTCCTGGCCGGCACAGCCGACCTGGCCATCTCACCTGCAGAGGATGGGGCATGGGGTGGGGTGGGGGGACCTAAGCAGGGTGGAGCAAATCAGCTAGAGGGGTGGGAGCCTGACAGTGGGTGCATAGAGCCACACAAATGTGGGGACAAGGTCTAGGAGCTTCTAGAAGAGGGTATGCACCTGTGACAGTGGGGCAGAGAGTGAAGACGGGAGGGTGCGATGGCTGCTGTGAATCCTGCAGGCTTCTTCTTGCAGGCTGTGTGGCTTTGGGCAAGTGACTTAACTCTCTGTGCTTCAGGTCCTTCTCTATAAAATAGTGATGGCAGGAGTCCTCACCTCCTAGGGATGTCGAGAAGAGTTAGTGCGATAACTTTTTAAGGAACTTCATGCAGTGCCAGCATGTCCTAAACTTGCAATCGATGCTAGCTCTGATTGTTGGAATAAGGAGGAGGAGGAAGAGGAGGACGCAGCAGGGAAGGAGAGCTAGAGGGGACTGTGCCCGGGGCAATGATCCTTGCCAGCCACCCGGAGTTTCTTCAGTCCTTGGATGTGCTGCTCTGTCTGTCTTGCATATGCTGTTCCCTGTCCTGAGCGCTCTTCCCCAATTCTCCTGATTAATTCCTGCAGTGGGTGCTAAATAAATATTCTGAGGATAAATGAAAGAAGGACTCATACGTCGGATATTAGCATCTTGTCTCATTAAGCCCAAGTGTTTCCTGAAGACCAACTTTGGCACCCATCTCAGCACCTTGCAGAGACACTGAACCTGGTATAGTCATGGGCCCAGGCGCTGGACTCAGACTTCCCAGCTTTTAATCCCGTCTTCTTCCTTTGTAGCTGCATGACCTTGGGCAAGGCGCTTAATCTTTCCCTTCCTCCAGCTCCTCATCCACAAAATGGGAATAACAAGGCCATTAGGAGGATGAACAGGCTCATACTCTTCGATGACTTAGAACAGGGCTGGCCCAGAGTGAGCTCTGAGTAAGGCTTGGCCATTTTGCACTCAATGTTCAACCTGATGCCTGCCCTGCCCACACTGTGAATCGTGTTGGCCCCGCATTGGCCCCTTCTCTAGTCTGTTGCCTGTTTTGATAGGTTGTGGAAGCTGCTGTGGTTTTTCCTAATTTAATGGTGATAACGTTTTATGTCTTCACCGAAAACAAACAAAAGATAGTATAAGGTTCAAAAGAGAAATGAAAGCCATTTTGGTTAGGGCAGGGTGGGGTCTCACATCTGAACCTTGGTCAGCGGGGTGGTCAGTTCCCAGCTGGGTGGATGGGCTGGCCGCTTCTGAGGCATCCTAGTCCACAGCCCCCATCTGGGCCCAGGACAGTCCTGTCCAGGGCATCCCAGGCCAGCTACACAGGCTTGAAGATCATGGACTGGCCGGGTTGCTCTAAGCCAGAAGCCAAGTGAACAAATGCTGATGTTCCTGAATGTGTGTGTGTGTGTGTTTGTGTGTGTGTGTGTGTGTGTGTGGTAGGGCTCAAGCCATCCCTCTCCCTGCCTCACAGCCTTGCATGTGATCTCAGTCTCAGTTTCTGGACTAATTGATCCATCTTCTGGTTTCTGGCTTGGGTTAACAGTCTCCAAACTTCAGCCTGCTTGTCTGAGTCCTATCAACCTGGGGACGCTCACCAGCCCCTTTCCCCGGGGCTGGATCTGCTGTCTATCCCTCCAGCTGCTAGCTGGGCTTGCTTCACATCTGGTAACCACTCCCTGTCCCTCATCGCCCAGAAGTCTGGTGAGAATGCCTCCCCAGGTCAGATCCGAAGGCAGCACCAGCTCCCATGAAGGTCCTCAAGGCCTTGCCCACAAAGGTGAAGACTCAGAATCCAGACCAAATGCCAGACGTGGCCTGCAAGGTCCAGCAGGCTGGGTCCATGTTCATCTCTCAGCCTGTGCTCACCATGCTCCTGGCCACACTGGCCTTTCTTAAGTTCCTGGAGTGCAACATGCCTCCTCAGAGCCTGGGCATTGCTGTTCCCTCCTTCTGGAATGCTGTTCCTCTGCTGCCCCCCCCCTTTCATTTTCTCTCCTCCTGCAGAGCTCAAAGGTCACATCGCCAGGATGCCCTCAAGGGACTCCCAAGACTTGATACAGTCCTCCTGCTGCTTATTCCCAAGGCTCCCAGATTCTGTTCATCTGTTGCCCATCAATTTTATCATTGCTTATAATTGTTAGTTAGCATTGTTATTTGGTTAATGTCTGTCCTCCCACTTGACTAGAAGCCCCATGAGGGCAAAGCCTTGCCTGCTTTACTCGTCCTGGAGCCTGGCCAGTGCCCGTTATGAAACTTTGCTTGGTCCCTGGCTGCACTAGGCTGGGGACAAGATGCAGCAGGTGTGGTGGGGAGTAAGCCATGGCCAGGAAGCTGGGCCAGAAAAGTACCCACTTGTGATCAATGGTGGTGATCCAGCTGCTGGGGGAGCACAGCAGAAGGAGGAGCCCCAACCCCCAGTCGGAGAGGAAGGTGTCCTAACTGAGACTTCGGTCCCACTACTAACGAGTAGCGTTCTATTTCTCGAGCTCTTACTCTGCAGCGTCATCTGTGTTGAAGTGTACGGTTGGGGAAGGGCATTTGGGGCAGAAGAGCCAGGAAAGGGTATACATGGAGCTTCGGTGGCAGCTCAGTGGTCCCGTTACCCCAGGGGGGAGCGGGAGAGGAGGCTGAGGGGCCAGCGAAGGCTTGATCTGGGTGGTGGTGCGTCATGGCGAGAATTTGGAATCTAGCCTGAAGACAGCAGCGTGCCACTGGGGGCTAAGTAGGGGAGACTTCAGGGGGACACCCCAAGGGAGGCATTCGTAGAGGAGAGTGTGTGGGGTGATGGGCGGGGGTGTCTCCTGCTTCCCCATCACTCCCTGTCCCACACTAACCAGGCTTGTTTGCTGTCTGCACACTCCCCTCCCACCACCATTACCAGACTGGCACACCCCTGGGCAGGGTCCTTCCTGCCTGGCTCTTTCTCTCAGCACCCTGGACAGGGCCTGGCCCAGCGTGGCCCTGTTCCCTTCCTTTCTTTCTTCCTTATGTAACTCCTCTCCTCCTAACCCCTAATGCATTTCCTTACCTCCCTTCCTCCCTCTCTCTCTGTCTGCCCGAAGAATGGTTTGGGCCAGGAATGGATTTCTCTCCTGCTTCCCCTGCCTGCTCTCCCCCATCCCATCATCTGCCACTTCTTTGCTGGAAAAGCTCTGAACTCAGAGATACTTGAAAGAGCTCAAAGGATGGGTTAAAAGAACCAATGTCAACTGAACACCTTTTGTATGCTGAAGACTATGCCAGGCCCTTTACATGAATTTCTTGATCTAATTTTGAAATCAACCCAAGGAGGTAGATATTAGTGTCCATCTTATCAATAAAGGTCAAAGCAGTTCAGAGCTGCCCAGTGTCACATTGTGGTCAAGCCAGACCCCTCATCAAAATACAGGTCTTTGGTGGCAGATGTCAGGCGTCATGGTAGGGCAGTGGGAGAGGGATTTAGGAGCAAGGAGTCCTTCCCACACCCTGAACATTACATCCCAGGGGTGATGCCCCAGCTCTCCTGCCTGGAGTCAAGGATGCTGATAGCAGCCCTTCTCTGAGTCTGGCTCCTTCGCCTTCCCTGCACTGGACGGTGCCCTGGGCAGGCAGAATGAGCATCCGGCTCAGGCCGAGCTTCAAGGGTGGTTTTGGATCCGGAGAAGGAATGAGGCCAGAGGCCATGTCCAGAGGTGTAACATGCAGTTAAGGCCATACCTTATGCCGGGATCCCCTGGTGGGTCCTGAGGCCCCCTGTCGTCGGCCCCTCCATCGGGATCCATGTCACCATGTCCACAGTCATCTCTGCTCCCTGCCCCCATGCATGTCTCCTTGCCCTCGTCACAGCCCTTGGCCAGTACAGAAAGCTTTGTTCTGGACCTCACTGCAGCCGATGGAGACCCCGATCCATCCATGCACCCCCTGAGCTCCCTCTGAAATTTAAATCAGTCCATTCTACTCAGGTGGGAAAGCGACCCTGGTCTCTTGGCTCAGGATCAAAGGGCCTGGAATTATCAGCAAGTTCTTTTGAAAGAGTAGAGAAGCAAAACATGTGAGGATATAACTTTTAATTTAAAATCCTGTGCCCTCTGCATTTGGATGTCAGGAGGGATCATGAGTGACATTTGCGGAGTTGCTGGGGTGAGCGTGTGAGGTCAGGCGTGCTCATTAGCCATGCTCAGAGGCAGTGGTGGAGGAACCGGGGAATACATCGGGTTTTACCAGCTGGGTTTCTCCTGACCGGAGGGAAGCAGAGCTAGATTCACTTTGGCAGCCCCCAGGCAGGGGCTCAGCCAGGCACAGAGTGAGCCTCCACGGGGGTCAGGGCAGAGCATGAGGAGGGAATCACAGGGCTTCAGAATGTCCCTGGCCTGTGGGGGAGGGGGGACCGACAGGTGACTCCCTTAGAGGCAGCACCCTTCACATTGTCTCTGCTTGGAGCAAATCAGATTTTGGCTGTCAGGAATTTTATCAGGGAAGGAACCTGGGTGACCAGACATTGCATGGAATTCCCTGACTCACAGACCTTGGATATTCATGCAGGGGTGTGTGTGTGTGTGTGTGCGCGCGCGCGTACACTTGGGAGGATCCATAGATTTTTAAAATTTCTTCAGATTCTCAAAGGGGTCCATTCATTTATTTAAAAAAAAAACCTCATTGACCAATTACTATATACCTGGCACGGTTCTAGGCCCTGGGGATACAGCAAATGAACAAAAACAAAGTCTGTTTATACTCCAATCCAGGAGACAGAAAGTAAATACAGGAACAAAACACGTGAGAACTGTGTTTGCTGGTTCTGTGTGCCGCGAAGAGTAAAGCTGGATAAGGGGAAGAGAGAAGGTTGGATGATAGTGCCGTTGGGTGCACGACCCTGACACCATTGAGAGCACTTGGTTTAGACAGGAAGTCTGATTCTGATTCTGGTGCGTGGATCCATTGCTCCTTACAGAACAGGTCAAGTTCTGAGCCAGACGCCTTTGGAAGCCAGGTCCTCTCGTGATGGTGACGGATTTTGGGGAGACAGAGTGACTCCACGCCCCTCGTTTCAACCTAGCCCAGGGCCAGGCTCCTAAAGGGAGGGGCGGAGCTTGTCTAGCCAGGGGCAGTCGGAGTGGAGCTCTGTGCAGTGGAAAGCACGTGGCTTGAGTCCTCAGAGCTGGGGAGGTCCAACCTCCTTCTCCCTTGAGAGGTGAGCTGAGTAAACACTTCAATAGATATTGACTGGCTTCCTGTCTGGCTCTTAGTGGCTACTCCGTTCATAGCTTTGGCTTACTAGGGACACTCACGGATAGAAAGTGTGTGAACATCCAAGGGTGCTAGTGTGGGGGGCCAGGAGGCTCTTGTCCTGAGAAGGACGCTCCTTGCAAAGCTCCTTCTGCTTTCTGGGACTTGCTGGCTTCACTGTGCAGTATGTAGGGGTGGAGGGGGTTGGGTTCTGAACTTGGCTTGTGGTCCTTTCTCGCCCTCGAGTTCACACTCCTACAACTTGCCAGTATTTTCCTGAGGACGGTTTTGTACTGAGCCCTGTGCGGAGATGAGCAATGCTTAACCCTGACCTTGGGACGCTCAGTCTAGTGGAAGAACTATGCAGGCAAAGCGGTTCTGCCCCTGACCAGCCCTGTGACCTTGAGCAGGTTACTTCCACTTCCCTGGGTTCTGGTTTCCTCATCTGTAAAATGGGGATCGTCAGAATACCTCCTGGGGCTCCTGCAAGGACTAAACCAGTTACAACATACAAAGCACTTAGAACAGCATGCAGTAAAACTAGCTCCTTGGGGACAAGCCGCCTGACGTGCTCGTGTCTGTGTACCCAGGGCTGGCCCAGTGCCGGGCCTCGAGGCGCAGTTCCAGAAGAAAGGCAGAACGGGCACGCAGCGGATGTATGTCTTCTGCATGCCGCGTGAGATTCGTGCGAGCCCATGTGCCCCTCCAACAGCTCTTGCAGGCCGCTCTAAAGCTCTCGCCAGCACCTGTCCCTGCGAGCCTCCGCATTGTGTATTTGAGCCTTTGATATACGGGGGATGTTTGCCAAGGGAGAGAAATGTTATTGGACATTTTTTTGTGGTTGTAAAGATTACTTCTTGATGAAAACACACACAAAGAAAGACTTACAAGCTGCCCTTAAGGTAGGCAAATGAATGATGTGTGTTTGTTTACAGCACCCCAGCCATTGCTCAGGGCTGTCAGCTCTGTGGCTCCTCATGGGGGGGAGGGGTGGGGGAGGGGAGGCAGCCTTGTGGCCACATGCACATGCATGAGCGGGGGCAGGTCTCCGTTGAAACCACAGCAGCCCGTTATTCTGAGCCATCCCTGGACTCCCCTTGCTCCTCTCAGCTCACCTAAGTTTTTCCTATAAAATAACCCGCCTTTTCCTTGAGGTCTGGCCTGATCGTTGCCCTGGCACCGTGAGGGCTCGGGCTTTTCCCGTGTGGGAGTCGTGTCTCCCGAGACAGATCTTAAGACCCAGAGGGCAGGTTGCGTGGCCGCTCCTGGAGGCCCGGGCCTGAGCAGCCCCTCCCTGAATGCAGCAGGCAGGCCAGAGAGGGCTGTGGCTGAAGGGGAGCTCTGGGAGGGGGCGACTGTGGACCTCACTCCTCAACTGACCTGGGAACCTTGACTCATTTGACCCAGGACCCCCTCAGGGCCTGTAGAACTGGGGCAATTCATGGAGTGAATAATGAGGTGCATGGCCATCCTCCTTGCTGACCCTCCAAACCATCTCGGACCCTACATCCTTTGCCAGGAAGCCCCTTCAGCCACCCTCCTAGTGGGAAGGAATGCCCTCTCCCGGCTGGCTGCACTATTCTCCCCTGGATCTGCTTGCTGCCTGGCATCCAGAATTTTCCTTCATGCTGCACAGACACATTGGTGCCCTTGCTACAAAGATGGGTGCCATGCTGGAGTGCCAGGAAATAGGCCCAGAGCATCTGCAAGTGGTCAGTGTGGCCAGGGTCCCGGCTGGGCAGGGCCTGGCCTCTGGTTGAGGAAGGAGCTGGAGACAGATAGGGCCTGGGTCAGGGTGGGTGGCTGGGATCGGGGACCTGTGGTTAGAGGCCAAGATTAACATATAGCTGTGCGAACTTGGATGGCTGGCTTACCCTCTCTGAACTCAGCTTTCTTTCAGACTGCAAGGAAGAAGCCTTGAGTGGAGACGTTTAGTCTTCTAGCTGTGGAGCTCATCGTCCCACTCCAGCCCCATGCTGGGCCTTGCAGGGACATCAGCAGACGGTCAGCTGCCTTCCTGCCGTTCATAGTATGTGTAGTGGCTTCTTATTGTCACTGTGACAAATTACTAAAAATCTAGTGGCTTAAGACAACAGAAATTTATTCTCCTGTGACTCTGGCAGCCAGGAGTTCAAAATCAGTCTCCCTGGGCTGAAGTCAGGGTGTTGGCAGGGCAGGTTCCTTCTGGAGGCTCAGGGGAAAATCGGTTTCCTTCCCTTTTTCTGCTCCTGACAGCCACCCATATTGCTGGTTTGTGGCCCTGTCCTTGTGTCACTTGAGACTCTTGCTTCCATGGTCCTATCTCCTGCTTACTGACACTGACCCTCTTGTTTCCCTCTTATAAGAACCTTTGGATTTCATTGTGCCTGCCCAGATGATCGAGGTGACCTCCCCATCTCAAGACCCTGACTTAATCACATCTCCTTTTACCAGGTTAAGTAACACATCCATAGGTTCTAGAAATTAGGACCTGGACATCTTTGGGTGGGCGAGAGGGGCCTACCGCAGGGTGGTAAAATATTCGTCAAATAATCATCAAATAAATGTATTATTTTGAGCTCTGATTGCACCATGCCACACAGCAGCATGGTGCTGTAAGAGATGTAAAGGGGACTTGGCTTAGCCTGGTGGGGACAGCGAGGTCTGGGCCACATTTCTCCCTTTTTCTCAAGCCCCAGCCGTTCTCATGGCCCTGTCCGCTGTCCAGAAGTTCCCAGCGAGTCCCTTCTTGCAGCCACCCGCCACCCATTCCCCCTACCCCTGCTCTTGGCCGGGGCAGCCATCGGTGTCACCAGACTGTTGGGGTGACTGAGGGTACTTTGAAATGTTTCTAGGCAGCATGTGGCCATATATAGACCAGCTCCCCTCAGGAGGATTAGTGACATAAATATAAATATAAATATTTGTCTCCTGGGCTGGAAGAAGCATCAGGCTGTAATTTATTTGGCGGCTCTTTCTCACCCGCCCACATCCTCCAGAAAAAAGCCCTCTACCTATCTGTGAACAGTAGACTATTTGCCTCTTTGGAAGTCCTCCAGCAACAGGTATTACCACCAACCTGGAGGGCTCCTGGGGTCCTCCCAGGGGCCAGGCTGCTGAGGACAGTCAGTGTTGCGCCCCCTGCCAACACTCTCCCTCACCCCTATCCCATCCTGCTGAAGCTACTAAGACATCCCACTTGGCCTATCCCAGAGCTTCCAGAAAACACAAAGGAGCAGTCAGCCTCCCCTCCACTGGGCTCCATGGGGAAACCACAGCCCCATTTGCTTTCCACAGGCTGTGTCTCCCGGAGCCGCTCAGGGCTGGTGGCTCTGCTCTGGCCCGTGCACGCACAGGAAGGACATTGGAACACGCTTGGCATCACACAACAGCTAAAGCAGTGGGGAATCAGGAGAAAGGCCCAAGAAGGGCACCCTGCTTCCGGGGGCCTGCCCAGAGCTGGAGGAAGATGGGACATGGGCATCCATGTCCACAAGCCTGCTGGGGCTGGCTCACCTGTGCACCCAGGGCCCTGGGGACTCCAGAGGTCGGGCTGCTGTGGCATGGGGGGCAGGGGGCGTCCAGGGAGGACAGCCGCCAATGCTCAAACACATGTTCATCTTGGTCATTCTCTCCTGGAAGGTGTCTCTGGCCATGCCAGAAGTCTTGAAGCCTCTTCACTGCCAGCGACTTGCCAACAGTCGCTCTGGACCCCACGAAGGCCGCCGTAATGATCATGCTAATGATTCTGATAATGGTAATTGCGCTCATTTCCCGAGCGTTTGTGCTGTGCCAGGCACTGTGCTAAGCTCCTCGCACGCAGTATCCCAATTAATCCTCCCAGCAGCCTGATTCTTATCATCCAGATTTTACTGAAAAGGAAACTGAGGCTTAGGGAAGTAAGCAGTGATGCAGGGGAACTGGTGCTGGAGGATGGCAGTTATGGAAAAAAGAGCACCTGGTTTGGAGTTCAACAGATCTGGACTAGAACCTGGGGTTTGCCACTTACCAGTTCTGTGGCCTGCAAGTCGCACCCCTGCTCCAAGTGTCCGGAGGCAGGAGAGGGCAAGTGGGCCCACACAGGCCTGCCTCGCCCAGTCCTGTCCCCACGGCATTTGAGCTCAGTCCCTGCAAGCAGGGAGCAGCCTCTGGGGAGACCACCTTCCTCCTAGGGAGGCTCGGGCTGCCAGGCGGGGCTGCTCTGTGAAGTGGCAGGCAGGGCAGGGGTGGGAGTGTGCCAGGAGATTCTCTATAGGACGGCCCACTCCCAGGTGCCAAGCCTGAGCTCCGTCTCCAATGCCACTTGATGTCACCTTGTGATTCTGCCAGGCTGGCCTCTCTTTGGGGACTAGAGACCAGGGGTAGATCTGAAATGGTGCTCGGATCAGTACCTGCAGGGAGGGATTCCAGAGGGAGGGTGTGTGGCAGCCTCACTGGGCAGTGGGGGTGGGTGGCAGGGGTGCCCTCTCGACAACCTGGCCTGCTTAGGGAGCCTGGTGGCAGGAGCTTTCATCACCATCAGACACGTACACATTTACGCACTCGTTCATTCATCTGAGGAGCCAGTGGGGCATCGTGGGTACTGGTCCTGGCTTTTGAGTCTCATGGACCTGGCTTTGAATTTCTTTTTTTTTTTTTTTTTTTTAAAGATTTTATTTATTTATTCGACAGAGATAGAGACAGCCAGCGAGGAGAGGGAACACAAGCAGGGGAAGTGGGAGAGGAAGAAGCAGGCTCACAGCAGAGGAGCCTGATGTGGGGCTCGATCCAGTAACGCCAGGATCACGCCCTGAGCCGAAGGCAGACGCTTAACCGCTATGCCACCCAGGCGCCCCTGGCTTTGAATTTCTGACTCTATAAGTTCGTGTGCCTTCTTGGGAAGATCACCTAATCACTTCATCTCTCCACACCTCAACTTTCTCATTCGTAAAAGGGAAGTGACAATATCTGATTTACAGAGTAACAGTGAGGATCCGATGACATAGTGCCTGGTGTCAGTAAATACTCGATACATGATTCCAAAATATCTGTCTATCTATCTATCTATCTATCTATCTATCTATCTATCTATCTATCATCTATCTATCTATCTATCAATCTATTCCTCTGTTTAGTAGAAATATAATGTAAACCTCAAATACAAGCCATGGATTTAATTTCTTTCTTTCTTTCTTTTTTTAATTAGTTGCCATGTATGTTATTTTAAATTTCTGGTATCCATATTAAAAGAGTACAAAGAAACAGTTGAATTACTCTAATGCTATATTTTATTTAGCCTAACACATCCAAAATACTATATTTAAACATGTAATCCTTGCAAAACCTATTGAGATATTTTACATTTTTCCTTCCATATTAAGTCTCTGAGGATGGGCACACATTTTTACGCATACAGCACATTTCCATTCAGACCAGCCACCTCTAAATATGAGGGTTCCCCAGGGTTTGGTCCTTGTTCTGATCTTCTCTCGACATGCTCTTTCTCCTATGATCTCACTGACCCCCACAGTTTCAATTATCACCTCTAAGTGCATGATGATGGGAGTGTCTTAGGGGGCCTTCCTCAGCGAGCTGGGAAACAGACAGGATGTACACAGAACATGTCAAGAGGGGCAGGCAACCAAGAAAGCTAGGGGTTAGCAGAAGCCTAAGAAAGGAGTTTCAGGGTGGTAAAGTCCCTGCAAAGCTGGGTATAGTAGTTATCATCACAATATCAATGATCACAATTGTAGATTATCATGATTATAAAATTATCACAAACTGAGCAGCCTAAAACAACACACATTTATTATCTCACAATTAATAACATTAATGCAGTTATCTTGTGGATCCAAGTCCGGGCATGGGCTAACTGGATCCTCTGTACAGAACCTCACAGGCTGCAGTCAAGTGTTGGCTGGGCTGCATTCTCATCTGGAGGCTTGACTGAGGAGGAATCCCCCTCCATGCTTGTTCTGGTGGCTGGAAGGCTTTGTTTCCTTATAGCTTTATTACTGAGGGCTCCCAGATTTCTGCTGGATGTCAGCTGGATGCTTCCCTTAAGTTCTGGAGGAAGCTCTTGGGTCCTAGAGATCACTTCCAGTTCCTTGTCACATGGGCTTCTCCAACATGGCCACTTAGTTCATGGAGCCTGCAGGGAGAGTCTCTCTCCAGTCTAACATAGGGTCTTATGTAAGGTGACATAATCATGAAAGTGACATCCCATCAGCTTTGCTATATTGTTTTGGGTAGAAGCAAGTTAAGGAGATGGTATTACACAATGGTATGAACATCAGAAGGCAGGGAATTTGCAGGGGATCACGTTGGGACCCATCTGCCACCTGGGATTTGTGAAAAACTATTAAGATGAGTAACAAGAGTTCAGGGGACTTAAGACACTCCTCTTATTTGAGCTCTAAGTCAAAGAAAGGAGATGCAAATATACCTCACCAAATAGGAAACAGAGAACCAGCTTTACTTATATCTGGACAGGCTCCCTAAAGTGTGGGACCTCAATAGTGCTAGACTGGAGAATAAGGTGGGGCTAGCCATCTTCCTTCCAAAGAGAAGACACCGAGGTTCGTGGGGCCAGGCTGACACGATTTACCCACTTGGCCACAGATAGAAACAGGGGACCAGAAGGAGAGATTGGTGTGCTTCCCTCTAGAAGGCAGATTAAATTGAAGTGAAATGCAAGAGTCAGCCCTCTTGCTCTTTAAAATATGGCCTGATGGATTTTAGGTTCTCAACAATCAGTTGTACTCTCCTCTTTTTTTTTTTTTTTTTTTTGAGGCACGAATAAGGGGGTAGGAGAAGAAGCCAGGAATGTCCTCTCCTCTGTAGAAGGGAGATAGGGACCTGCCCTCAACAAACATAAAAGGAATTTGCAATTTTGTTGAAGCAGGAGGAAATGCCAGGCCCACTGCTAGGTGATAACTTCTCTCACGTGCACTGGAATTTATAGACTCTCAAGTGCTTACATGTCCACTGACCCACTGCATCTTGAAAACAACAACAATCAGCAGGCATGATAGCGCCCATTTTAGAAATGAGGAAGCTGAAGCTCTGTAAGTGGTCAAGTGACCTTGCTGCTGAGTTGCCCAGCTGGACCTTGACCTTAGTTTTCCAGTTCCTCATCTAGTCCTTCTCCCACTGCCTATTATGCGGGGGCATAATGAAGAGAGAATGCAGAGCAGCTCAAACTCTCTTTCATGTCTGTTTGGATTTTTGGCCTCAACCTAATGGAAAGTTTGGCAAAGACTGTTAACTTAATAGGTGGAGAGTATGTAGGTGCCAAACCAGCGGAGATGCACCAAGAACATGTCCCATCAGAAATTAAGAAAATAATCCCATTTACAATTGCACCAAAAACAATAAAACACCTAGAAATAACCTTAACCAAGGAAGTGAAAGACCTGTGCTTTGGAAACTATAAAACACTGATGAAAGAAATTGAAGACTACACAAACAAATGGAAAGACATTCCATGTTCATGGATTGGAAGAGCAAATATTGGTAAAATGTCCCTACTACCCAAAGCAAGCTACAGCGGTAATGAAATCCCTATTAGAATACCAACGGTATTTTTCACAGAACTAGAACAAACAATCCTATAATTTATATGGAACCACAAATGACCTGGAAATGGCCAAATCAATCTTGAAAAGAAGAACGAAACTGGAGGTAACACGATCCCAGATTTCAAGACACACTATAAAACCAGAGTAACCAAAACAGTATGGTACTGGCACAAAAATAAATACACAGATCAATGGAACAGAATAGAGAGTCTAGAAATAAACCCACAATTATATAGTCAGTTAATCTTTAACAAAGAAGGCAAGAATATGCAAGGGGAGAGAGACAGTTTTTTCAACAAATGGTGTTGAGAAAACTGGACAGCTACAGGCTAAGGAATGAAACTGGATGACTTTCTTACACCATACGCAAAAATAAAATGGATTAAGGAACTAAATGTGAGACCTAAAACCATAAAAATCCTAGAAGAGAGCAAAGGCAGTAATCTCTCTGACATCAGCTGTAGCAACATTTTTTTAGGTATGTCTCCTGAGGCAAGGAAAACAAAAGCAAAAATAAACTACTCGGACTACATCAAAATAAAATCTTCTGCACAGCAAAGGAAACAATCAACAAAACTAAAAGACAACGTCCTGAATGGGAGAAGATATTTGCACATGACATATCTGATGAAGGGTTAGTATCCAAAATATATAAAGAATTTATGTAAGTCAGCACCCCCAAAACAAATAATGCAATTAAAAAATGGGCAGAAAGGGGCGCCTGGGTGGCACAGCAGTTAAGCGTCTGCCTTCGGCTCAGGGCGTGGTCCCGGCGTTGTGGGATCGAGCCCCACATCAGGCTCCTCTGCTATGAGCCTGCTTCTTCCTCTCCCACTCCCCCTGCTTGTGTTCCCTCTCTCGCTGGCTGTCTCTATCTCTGTCAAATAAATAAATAAAATCTTTAAAAAAAAATGGGCAGAAGACATGAAAAGACATTTCTCTGAAGACATCCAGATGGCCAACAGACACAAGAAATGATGCTCAACATCGCTCATCATCAGGAAATGCAAATCAAAACCACAGTGAGATCTCACCTCACACCTGTCAGAATGGCTAGAATAGAAAACACAAGAAACAACAAGCTTTGGCAAGGACGTGGAGGAAGAGGAACCCTCATGCACTGTTGGTGGGGATGCAGACTGGTACAGCCGCTATGGAATAGAGGTTTCTCCAAAAGTTCAAAATAGAACTACCGTATGATCTAGTAATTCCACTACTGGGTATTTACCCAAAGAATATGAAAACACTAATTCACAAAGGTATATGCACCCCTATGTCTATTACAGTATTATTTACATTCCAAACTGTGGAAGCAGCCCAAATGTCCATCGACAGGTGAACGGATAAAAAAGATGTGGTATGTATACACAATGGAACATTATTCAGCCATCAAAAAGAATGAAATCTTGCCATGTGCAACAACATGGATGGATCTTGAGAGGATTATGCTAAACAGAAGTCAATCAGAGAAGACAAATATGATTTCACTGATTTGTAGAATTTAAGAAACAAAACAAGTGAACACAGGGAAAAAAGAGACAAACCAAAAACAGAATCTTAACTATAGAGAACAAACTGATGGTCACCAGAGGGGAAGTGGGCGGGAGGATGGGTCAACTAGGAGAAGGGGATTAAGGAGTGCGCTTATCGTGATGAGCACCGAGAAATGTATAGAACTGTTGAATGGCTGTATTGTGTACCTGACACGTAGAACACTGCATGTTAACTCTACTGGAATTAAAGAAAACCTTTTTAAATTTACCTTGCTTTCCACAATTGGCCAAGCATTGAAAAAATAACAGACGTAGGCAGTGCCCATGCTTTGTTATCTAAAAGTGCTTCAACTGGGATCCTCCTTCATCTCACAGGAAACTGTCCAAAGAAGACTGGATGTCCTTCTGAGTTTCTGTTGCCCTAGGGGATGCACCCTTCAAACCAGTCCCCCTTCTGCTATCTCAAGGCTTATCCTGTTCAACCAAGGCCCTTCTTCAAAGTCTAGAAAGGTCTGAAAGTGCAGCAGGAGAGACCCATTGCCCTAAGTGAGGCATTCCTCTTGGGTTAGTCCAAACCGGTTGGCTCTGATTTCATGGGGTTGGCCCAATGGGGCATTTCTGCCCAACATGGAAGACCTGGCTTCCTGCTTAGCACCTGGTTTGGGGAAGTCGTCACAGATTGTACTTGCATTTTCTCAGCATACCTCTAGAAGATCCTGTTGGGTGACTTGTATGGACTTTGGCTAGGATTTGATCTGGGGAACAGAGAAAGGAGGAGGTGGGATTGGCGTGGAAGGAGGAAGAAGTTGGTAGAAATATCTGTGTGGTGTACTGCACCTGTGAGTGCACCTGTGAGAGCAGGTGTGCTGGGTAATTAAGCAAGAGCGTGCCTGTGTATTTTCACACTGGGGTGAGGGTGTGTACTTGTGTGTGGAGATCCTTGAAATCCAAGTAGGGTATATTCTGAGAACTTGACATTCCCGAAACCTCGAATATCTTTATAGAATATTTCTCCTATTAGAAAATCAGTGAAGTGTGCACTTGAAAAAAAGTATCTTGGTGACCTCTTCAGACCTTTAATGATTTGTAAGTGTAAGACCAAAGCCATTTATAAAATATTAAAATCAGTTCTCCACTAAATGAACTCCCCTGTATGTTGCCTCACATCATTAGCCTACCAGCATTCATGTGGAGTTTAAGTAAAACCTCTAAGCCAAGGTGGGACCATGATGCATAATAATGCCCCGCCCCCGTTAACTTCTCCCTTAGCACGGGAGAGCACTGCCGAATGTTTAAACCTTTCCTTGTGCGTAAAGGTCAGTTCAGCAGCCACACTCTTGCCTCCACCACCTGGCGCTTTATGGAAATGTTTATGGGCTCCCAGCTGCATTCCAAGCGCATTTCCAGGGACGGTCGTGGGTTCCCTGGGCACATTGTCACAACACACTCAGCCGCCTTTTGTAGCTGTCACCAAAGTGTTCGTTCCCACTCAATGAGCAATTTTTGCCCTGGCTGAAGCACTTGCTGAGATGATTTCATACATCATCTTTTCCTTGTTTTCAAACACTCGCGAAGCAGAGCCCCCATCCACTTCCACATTCGCTCCTTAATGCACCCACGGCTTCTGTTTTCAAGCTCAACACCGTTCCTTCCTGAGACTCCCTCACTTACTTTGCACTTCTAACCACCCCGGGCAGTTGGCTCTATTTTGGGAGATGATTCTTCACAATAAAATAAAGGTTTTCGTCACTTTGGAGGAGTTGGTGCCGAAGCCCACAGGACCCGAGCTGCCGAGGGCTCAGGGAGGGTTCCTCACTAGCCGAGCATCTCCCTCGCGGGCCAGCCCCCAGCTCCTGGGGGCCATATCTCGGCCTCAGCCAAATTAGGAACTGTGGGCCTGGGCCAAAGTTTCACTTTATGTGGCCTGGGCCTGCAAGGATGTGCAACCCTCAGGTAGAAAACAGCCACGCCCGCAGTTAGGGATGTGCAGGTGGGACCCAGTGTGGCCTTGCGTCGTCGGCTTCCATTGCAATTCACGGCCAAAGGGCTGGCTGGAACCTGGGGTCAAGACAGAGGCTCCACGGGCCAGTGGCCTCCCTGAGAGTTCAAGGAGCCTTGTAGGCTTCCTTGCCTATAAAATCCAGATCTTGCATCGTTTCTTCTGGAAGCCATTCCCGACCTCCCCCTTGCCTCTGCACAGCAGGACAGCTACTTCTGGGATGTTCATATGTTTCCCCATCATGCCTCGGCTGCTGGACCTATTACTCTGTACTGTACTTACCCGCTGACTTCTTTCCTCTTTTGCATCCCTGATTGAACTGTGAACTCCTGAAAGAGAGGGCTGTCCTCCCTGTCCCCCCGCCTGACCTTGGCTCTGTCGCTCCAAGGTTTGTGGGGAGGACGTACCCTTTATGTAGCTTCCTGCATCCAGGACCAGCTTCTAGAATGTGCGGTCTCTGCAGGCACACGGGTGCCGAGGGCCCCGTGCGTGGCTTCACGCACTGCTGCTATCTTGAAATTGTTGACCATTTTTTGAATGAGGGGCTTATGCATTTTTCAGTCTGCATTGGGTCCTGCAGATTACGTAGCTGCTCCTGCCCGCATTTAATGAATGGCTGAAGAGGGAGTGCGTCTGGAGGCTCGGTGTGCCTCCTTGTGTAAAGTTGGCGTAACATTAAATGAGAATCCCCGAGGGCACGGACCGCAGTTTTCCAGCACATTCTGATGGCCCCAGCATCGGGGGCAAGTTGAAAATCAGGAGAAGGTTACCTGCCCCCAAGAGGGACCATTCAACCAGCACCCTAGACCTACCCCTGAAGTGTGTGCGTTTATGGCACGAAGTATGGATGTGTTCGTCCTCTGGCATAATTTCAAAGCCAGACGGCGATAAAGCCAGGAACGACAGGCTCTGATGGGACCTCACAAATCAGGTAGGACACGGCACCATAAGTCAGAACTCTTTATCAGGCAGGCCTTGGCCTAAGAAGCCTTCTGTGGAAAGCAGGAGGCAGGAGTGGGGGCCCTTAGCCCCATGGTCCCGGGGAAGGGGATGAGGGGTGGGGAGAATTCTCACTCATTCAGGCTGCATGAGGTCCACCCCGGGGAAGCGTGCTGGCTAGAGGCACCTGCGTGGGCCGAGCTGGTGCACGTGCTGGGGTGAGGCAACCTCTGGCTCTGTCCCTGGGAGGTGTAGAGAATGAGAACGAACTTTTCCTGAGTGTTCCCCATGTGCCACGGTCACAGCGCTGGATGCTTTACCCACCAGTTCCCATTGAGTCTTGCCCGGTCCTATGAGGGACATGTTGCGATTGCCATTTTATAACTGGTGAAGCTGATCGCAGCGAGATCTCATGACCTGTCCATGGCCACCCAGCTAGTTAGGGACAGAACAAGGATGTAAACCCGGAGGCACCTGGGGCTGCAACCTGAACTGCCAGCGTTGCACCTCACAGCCTTCCCCTCCCACCTGAGGCCAGAAACCCCTGCTCTCCCTAGGTGGGCTCTAAGGTCGGGGGGAGGGGCTTCAGATGAGGGGAGAGAGTTGTGCAGCCATCCTCCTGGACAGGGCCAGAGGAAAATAGAGGATTGAGGTCCCTATCTTCAGGAATAAAAAAGAGAAGCACAAATCTTGATGGAAGGGGGAGGGGTGAGTCCCGGAATGATCTCAAAGGCATCAGGAGCATGGAATGTATGAACCTTGAGGATTCTAGAACTTTGTCATTGCCCTCCGCCAGTTCCTCATTTGTCCACCCAGCAGTCATTTCCAGAGGGCCCAACATGTGCTTGGCAAATTTTCTAGACACTAGAAGTACAGAGATGGAAATACAATGGCAAATCTTTATGAGGTGTTGACCCTGTTGCAAGGTCTGTCCTAAGCACGTTAGGTGTACATTTTCACAAGTCTGTGAAGCAGGTGCTGTTGTTATCATGCTCATATTATAAACGGGGCATAGAGAGGGCAAGTGCCGTGTCTGTAAGTGGCAGAGCTGGGATTTGAACCCAGGCAGTCTTGCTCTGGAGCCTACTCTCAATCACTACCCCATCATTGCTTCAACTCAAAGCTCTTTTTTTTTTTTTTTAAAGATTTTATTTATTTGACAGAGATAGAGACAGCCAGCGAGAGAGGGAACACAAGCAGGGGGAGTGGGAGAGGAAGAAGCAGGCTCATAGCAGAGGAGCCTGATGTGGGGCTCGATCCCATAACTCCGGGATCACGCCCTGAGCCGAAGGCAGACGCTTAACCGCTGTGCCACCCAGGCGCCCCAAAGCTCTTTTGAATCTGTTCAGAGCAGTTGCTCCAAACCCCAAGTGCAGATTAGAACCACCGCCTGGGAGATTCTGAAATCCTCCCACCCCCTGTGACTCTCACGCACGGCAGCTGGGCAAACACAGTGGTACGACCATGGGGAGAAAGTTTGATGGTTTCTTAAAAAGTTAAACACAGCCCTGTCATAGGGCCCAGTCATGCCACTCCCAGCTGACACCCCAAGAAAAAGAAAAAGCCTATGTCCCTATAAAACCTTGTACCCAAAGGCTTAGCCAGCTTTATTTGGAAGAATCGAAAACCAGAAATAATCCAAATTGCCTACCAGCAGGTGAATGGATAAACAAGCTTCGCTCTGTCCCTCTCATGCAATACTACTCAGCAATAAACTGTGAGCTACTACGAGATATATGACATGGATGGATCGCGAATGGATTGTCCTGGGTGAAAGAAGCCAAACAAAAAGGACCATCTACTGTATGAGTCTGATTCTATAAAATTCTAGAAGCTGTAAACTGCTCTAGAGTGAAGGAAGGCAGATCTGTGGTTGCCAGGGGTGGGGCGGAGAGGGAGAAGTGGGGCAAGAGAGACTACAGCCGGTCATCGGGAAACTCTCAAAGGTCATCAGAACCTTCGTGATCCTGATTGTGGGGGTGACTTAGGAGAAGTGTAATAGGTTCAACTTGGTCCAAGTGAGCACCTTAAATATGTGTGATTTCTTGGGTGTCCTTTATACCTCAACAAAGCTATAAAAAAAAGAACGCACACCAAAAACCTATGCTCAAACCTGTCTCAGAACAAATAAATCAGTTGTTGGGCATAGGACCTAGACACTGCTATTTTTAAAGCTCCCCGGAGATTCCAATGGGCTGCCAAGGGGCAGAGGTGCCGATGCAGTGGGGAGACAGGTGCACAGAGACTTGGCAGGTGTTCCGAGAGAGAGGTGCTCAGAGTAGGGCTGTCAACCCCATCCTGGGCACCACTCAGGGAAAGCGCCTCGGGCCGGTGATGGCTGAGTCAAACAGGAGGTAATGGTGTTTTGAAGGCTGAGCAGGAGTTTTCCGGCCAGGAGGGTGGAGGAGGCAAGAGAGCGTGGTCCAGGCAGTACGGGCAGCACCAAGGTCAAAGGTGCAGAGGATGGAGAGGACAGGCTCCAAGTAGGAGCATCGTGGCGGTCTGTTGCTTGCAGCTCGGGGCTCTAAGGCCCAGAGCACCCACATGCTTCTGGAGAGAGGCCGTAGGACCTTTATCTTCCTTTTTTCTTGAAGGTCCCCTCAAGGATGAGGGAGAAGTCCATTAGTGCTGACACTACTCTTCCCCAGGTGTGGTTCTCCCTGCCGGGAAGGCTTGGGGTGGCACAGGAAAGTTGGGGGGGCTTGATAAGGGGCCTTAAGGAGAGTGATAAGGTGGGGAATGTGCTTAAGAAACCACTCTGGGAGCCAGGTGAGGAAGGCAGAAGGGGTGGGACTTAGGCTCTCAGGTCTTTGACAGCTGAGTCTGTGCTTTCCAGGGGCAGGCGTGGGGGGGGCACCTGCTCTTCATGTCTTTCTACACTTACTCATTCAGCGCATACTTACAGAGGGCGAGCATGGGCCAGGCCCTGCTCTCAGCTCGTAGGAAGCTCAGAAAGGAATGAAACAAAAAGAAACCCCTTTCCCCGCAGAGCTTACTTTCTAGACAACATAAACAATGATAGAGTGTTAGATGCTGAAAAATGCTATTGAGAGAACAAAAACAGGGGATGGGGATTGGGAGTGGTGGGGCGAGGGGTGGGGCTTGTGATTATAAACACGGTGGGCAGGAGCGGTATCCCTGAGAAGCTGACATTTGAGGAAACACCTGAAGGAGGTGAGGGTGTGAACCTTGCTGATCTTTTGGAGCAAGATGGTCCCAGGCAGAGAGAACTGCAGGTGCAAAGGCCCTGAGGCAGGAGGGGTGAGCGGAGGGAGACTGGTGGAGAAGAGGGCAGAGAAGGCGTGGTCTGTGTGGGGCCTTGCAGGCCATTGCAAGGACTTCAGTGTTCACTCTGAGTGAGAGGGGAAGCCGCTGGAGCGTTTGAATAGAGAAGACGTAATACATCTATCCCTGCAGGGTTGTTTGTAAAGCAGAGGTTTGACAAATGAATCCTGTTTAAAATCCCCCGTGAGAACGCAGCTGACCCAACAGTTCCTGCTTGGGGGCGGCTGATTCCCACAGAGCAGGTTTGCTTACAGAAACACTGCACGTGCTCTCTCCACAGGAAATCTCTATGTGCCTCTTGCCTCACCCTTTCTGGGCGAGAGAGCAACCCCCCCCCCACACACAAATAGTGACACTGTCTACCTACAGTCTACCTTCAGAGCCTGCTCTTTCTCCCCGGGGGACTGCGGCCAGCCTGAGCTGCTCCCCTCACAGAGGAGGATGAGGCCTCTGGAGAGAGAGGGGAGCTTGTGAGGGTGACGTCAGGGAGAGAGTGATCCACGTGGGCCCTGCAGTCAGAACTCCAGAGCCAAGGAGCCTGCACACTCTGTCTCTAAGCCAAGCTGCATGAATTTGCCAGAATGATTTCCGTTGCAGCCAGCTGAAGCAGCTACGGTTCCGTTCACTGAGCACTTACTATGTGCCAGGATCGGTGGTAGGTGCTTTGCGTGATCTCTCATTTAATCATCTCAACCCTCCAGACTCCTCGTAACTCCCGTTTTGCAGATGAGCTCAGAAATGTTGGCAAATGAGGGTTTCTGTGTCCCCGGGAAATGATCGTGGCCCCAGGGCACCCACACGCCCCTCTCCCTGCCCCGGAGCAGGCTTCCGCTCCAGCACCCCCTCACATCCCTGTGATTAAGTGCTTACACATTGGTCTCCCCACAAGGCCAAGAGCCCCCTGAAGGCCAGGTCTGGGTCTGATCCATGCCCCTGTCCCCGATGCCTGGCACAGGCTGATCCATAGAGTTATAAAATAAATTAATGAATAATTAGGAAAAACCGGCTGCCAGAGAGCACTGAGGTTCCAAGTCAGTGGTCTGATAATGTCTTCGTGAGTGAATCCAGCTCCCGTGGACTTTGTGTGTTGAATAATTGAGTGAGGTAGGCCAGAGGCAGAGCAGATGTGAGATTTCTCAAGCCCGACAAATGAAAGAGTTTCGAAACAGAGGAGGTGGTTGTGGGGTCGAGATCCATCCTGGGGGTTCATCCTTTGGGGATCCCCAGGAGGCTGACCTCAGCGGGAAGAAGGGGTGGGGGAGGGGTGCAGCTTTGGGTAGACAGCGGTGGGTGGGTCAGCACAGCACTGGGCATCCCAGGGATGACAGAAGGGACCAGGCAGCTCCGAGTCCTGGGACCCAGAGGGCTGCCATCCTGGGGGGACTGAAAGTCCAGGTAGAAGATTAAGCTTCATTTATTCGGTCGACACGCGTCCTTGGCATTGGGATCCAGCAGTGCACAAGGCATCCGCTCCCCTTATGAAGGCGACGTCTAGCGTGGAGACAGGTCAACAAGTAAGCAATCTCATTTCAGATTGGGCTAAGTGGGGGGCAGAGACAAGAGGCGGGCCGGGGAGGAGAGCAGGGAGCCCGATTATCTTGGACAAGGCAGAGTCCCAGAGGGCTTCTCCCAGGAGCTGGCTCTTGAGCAGACCCCTGAGTGGAGCAAATGACGTCTGCCTTGGCGGCAGTCAGCTTGGCGTGTGTGAGGAGCTGCCCAGCAGCCCGTGTGGCCAGAGTCGGGACACGGCTGGAGAGAAGGGGTAGGTGACGAACCGTGCCGCTGCAGCCTGCCCATGGGGTCTCCTGGGACAGGGGACTTTCTGTGTTAAATCTGGGAACGTCCCAGGCAAAGTGGGACTACGTTGGTCACCTAAAGGTAGGGCATGAGAACAGAGGGGGCAGGGACCAGAGCACGTAGAGCCACCTTTGAGGCCACGGGTTATATTTACATTTAATAGGAATGGAAGACAATGGCTCATTTTTGATTGAACAAGTAACCCTGAGCGCCTCCTCCATGTGGGGCACTGTGCTGGCCAGTGAGCAAGGATGAGGCACGTGCTCCCGCCTTCTCGGGGTTTCGGGCTTTTGTGTCCTCTCGCGTTGGACATTGAGCCAGCGGTGGCACGCTGTCCCCACACGTCTGCTTTTTTGCACTTTTCTGACCAGGCTCAGGGCAAACAAAGAAAAGCTTCCACAGCCTTCAGAGTAGGTGCTTTTCTTTTCCATCCAGAACAATAGGACACTGTTTCCAGACATCGTCTCGTTGTGACAGAGCAGGAAGCGGGTGTTATCTGATCCTGTGTCGTAGTCCAGGTCACCCCGAAAATCGAACGCTGGCTCACCGTGAGCCCCTGAGTGGGAAGGTCATGGGACGGCCGGGGAGGCCAGGAGATGCAGGCAATTCCAGCGGAGCGCAGTGCGGGCCATGCGGGCGGTGCGGGCTGGGCCATGTCATGCCAGCAGTAGGGACCCTCCACTGAATGTTAACTGTATCAGCTTCTTGGTGCTGCGTAAGAAAATGCCACAAACACAGCAGCTTCAAACACATTTATTATCTCACAGTTTCCTTGGGTCAGAAGCTCTGGTCACGTCTCAGCTGGGTTCTCAGTGCAGGGTCACACAAAGCTGAGGTGGGGATTTTATCAGCGGCTTGGGGTCTTCTCTCCAGCTCATGTGACTATTGGAAGAATTCATTTCCCTGCAGCTTTAGAACCACGGCCACTTGCTTCTTTAGGGTCCAAAAGAATCTGCTGATTCAAGTCTCTGACCACCAAACCCTTGGATTTACCTGATTTGGTCAGGCCCACCCAGAATAATTCCCTTTCTGGTTAATTCGTCGTCAACTGACTTGGCTTTAATTACATCTGCAAAAAAATCCATTCACCTTTGCCAAACATCGAATCATGGGGGTGATACCTCATTGTATTCATGGGTCCCACCCATACCCAAGGGGAGGGGGTTCTGGGGGTGGGACCAAGGGGTGGGATGCTTGGGGGCCATCTCAGAGCTCTGTTTACCGTAGCAGCCATGTGAGACAGGCTTCACACACACACCAACTCATTTAATTCTCAGAACTATCCTGTGAGATAGATACTGTTATTGTTCCCATTTTACAAATGAGCCAACTGAGGCAGAGGGAGGGTAAGTAATAAGTCTAAGCTCCCGCAGCCAGGAGGAGCTGATGCTGTGAGAAAGCACAGCCTGTTGGAGCAAGGATCGCTGTGGCAATCAGGGAGAGAGGAGGGGGCAAGCCCACCAAAGTTCCCATCACTGTTTCATAAAGCGTTGCCATGGAAACCCTGCAGGAAGCATCCCTTAAAGAGCTGTTTGATTATTTTTTCTGGGTGGCCTCTGCAGGCGCATAGCAGCAGCACCAACACAAGCACACGCCGTGGTGGAGTTAATGGGTCCCGCGGCGGGCACGTGGCAGGAGGTCCGGAAGGTCCCTTGATAAAGCAACCATCCATTGGCAAGATTAGAGTCTGGTCACTGTCCCTGCTGCAGGGAACCCAGATCCAGGGAACCGTTCGGGTCCCTGGGGTCGTGGTGCTGTCAGTTTTCACTTACTGAGGGCCCGGAAGGACTGGACCTGTCCCTGGCCCTCTCTTCGCAGTGGCCTGCCCTCCGGGCCCCTCCCTGCCCTGCTCTTCCTGGCCCTTCTCACACTGGCCATCTTGGTTCCTCTGCCCAGCTGGGGACAGGGCTAGGACAGTGTGCAATCTGTGGGAGGCAAGGCTGGACAACAGACCTAGGAGAGCCCCCAACCTGTTCTCTAAGCCCCTTCGATGAGTTCCAGCTCCCACCATGACACGGAACGTCCCGGACACTTAATGATCTTGTCCCAGATCTTAAAGAGAGGGCCACCCTCACAGATCAATGAGGCAGGAGGTCCAGGGTTATAATTAGGGTGACAGTGGTAATCACAATGACTGCCCTCTAGAGTGACTGCTTGCCAGGCCCCACGTGACATGCTTTGTGTACAGTGAGTTTAATTGCTCATTTGTCAATTCGTTCAACAAATATTTGTTGAGCGATGACTCTGTGCCAGGTTTTGGGTCTCGCTGGTGAAGTGGTTAGATAGCGTCCTACTTGTATGGAACTTGTAGTCTAGGGGGAGGGGGGAGATAATAAGCAAAAGGGAAAAAATATCTAATCATGCTAAGTGTTGTGCAAAGAATTAGAATAGAAGAGTGTTGTGGAGAGGGCCTGGGGACTTCCTTGGTTTGTGTGGTGAGCGGAAGCCTCTCCAAGGAGGCCATAGTTCAGCAGATATCTCAATAAAAGGCTGTGCCGGGGAAAAGGTACAGCTGATGCAAAGGCCCTGAGGTAAGAACTGGCTTGGTGAGTTTGAGGAACAGGAAGAAGAGCCGGTGTGGCTGGAGCCTGGCAAGCAAGGAATAGAGGGCACAAGCAGAGGTTGGCCAAGTAGACATTGTATGTCTGGGCAAGGTGTGGGTTTTATGTGAAGGGACATGAGAAGCCTTGGAAGTGTGTTAAGCAGGGGAGATACGTGCTGTAACTTGTGTTTCAGAAGATCACTCTGCCTGCTGTGTGCAGAGTGGCTCTTGGGGGGGACAGGCGTGGAATCAGGGAGGCCAGCTAGTACGCCTTTGCAGGGACCAGGTGAAGGATGCTGGTGGCTTGGGCCACAGAGGGAGCAGGGCAGCTGGAGAGAAGTACATGGGTGCAAGGTGTGGCCAGCCAGGCTGGCTGATAGTGTGGATGTCGGGGCGAGGGAAAGGATTCTGGAATATTCTCATGTTTCCGTCTTGAGCAGCGGGTAGATAGAGATTCCATCCCCGCAAGAACTCTTAAGGTGTATTGTGATTTGTGTTTCATACCTTAAAAAGCAGGCCCACAAAGCCTGACATATGCTGCTGCACCGGTGAACCTTGAGGACATTATGCTAAGTGCCGATAAGTCGTCAGGTTCACAGCAACCGAGAGTAGAGTGGCAGTTGCCGGGGGCTGGGGGGAGGAGGGATGAGGAGCCAGTGTTAACGGTTGTAGAGCGTCCGTTTTGCTACATGACAAGAGTTCTGGAGACGGGTGGTGATGGTGGCACCATGTGCATGTGGCATGTGTTCAGGCCACCGAGCTGTGCACTTACAAATGGCTACCATGGTAATTTTCACGTGAGGTGTATTTTTCGCCAATTAAAAAACACGGAACAGGCCCAGGATCCCATAGCGGGTAAGACGTCAAGCCAGGTTTTGAACGGGGCCCAGTGAACACCAGAGCTGGTGAGTTTCACTGCTGTATGGCTTGTCCCCAGGAACACGGGGCCCAGGCCACTTGGGAGCTCAGCCACAGCCCTGGACCAAGGGAGGAGAGCAGCCCCAGGTGTGGCTGATGTGGGCACCTGCCCGTGGGTCTTTTAAATGGGAGAGGACAACAGGAAACCGACCGAATCCTGCGACTTTGTAACAATGTTGATACATGCAAGGTAACGATGATGGTGGTGATGGCACTGCTGGCCTCAACGACAACAAAATGGCAAAAATGTCAACTCCCACACCTGGACACAGGTGGGCCAAGCCCTTGGCAGGTAATATTGTAGTGGTCCTCACCATAACCCTACCATGTAGGCAGTTCCGTGATCCCCATCCTACAGATGAGAAGACCGAGGCTAAATGCCATTAAGAGACTCACCTGGGGCCATCTGCAAGTAAATGGGAGTGAAGATTCAAAGCCTGGCCTGCCCGTCTCCGGATGCCTTTCTAGTAATGGCCCAGGTTAAATGAGGGGACTAATTACGAAGGGATCACTCTGCTGCTTCTCCGTGTTCTATTTTTGGGGCCAACTTGAAGGGACATGGAGTAATTATTTCCTGGAACGAGCATCTTCCGCACAGGCCCCAGGATGCTTCACACTCAGCCTCCCGCGTGGAAGCTGACACTGCCTTTGCTTGGTGACAAGTCCCTGCAAGGCTCGGCACACTCCCACCCCGCCCCACTCAGGCGGCACCTCCCGGGGTGGGGAGAGAACAAGATAAAACAAAATCCCGCTGAGCTCCTAATTCACATTCCATCTCCGGCAGCTCCTCGATGATAAATAATTCTGGAATTGGAAATGAGGCGGAGGGAGGCGGATGGAGATTTGGGCAATGCGGCTCCCCAGACCTTTCCACTTGGGATCTTCCTCTGTACTTCTCTGCTGGCCAGTGAGGCAGGGCCCACCAGGGGCAGGCGGGCACCTTCTCCTTCTGTCTCTCTCTCTCTTTAGTTATTATTATTTTCAGTCATGGTTAAGTAGACGTAACAAAGTTGACCTGTCTTCCCCATTTGTAAGTGTACGTTTCACTGGCATATTGTGCGACCATCCCCGCCATCCGTCTCCAGAACTTTCTCATCTTCCCAGACGGAAAGAGTGCTCATGGCATACTTCTCCTCTCTCCCTGCCCTCCTTCTAGCAACCACGATTCTACTTCTGTCTGGAAGGATTTGACTACTCTAGGTGCCTCGTGGAAGAGGTTTCATACAGTATTTGCCTGTTCGTGACTGGCTTATTTCACTTCGCGTTGTATCCGCAAGGTTTATCCATAGTAGCGTATGTCAGAATTTCTTCCTCTTTTTAAGGCCAAATAGAATTCTGTTGTATGGATTTGCCACATTTTGTTCATCCGTTTGTCCATTGACGGACCCTTAGGTTGTGTCTACCTTTTGGCCACTCTGTATAATCCAGCTGTGAACACGCCCCGTCCCTACCCAGGTGTGACCGTGACTTTGTATCACCAGGGTATTCAGGTGGCCAGGGTCAGTGTGCCCTCCCCCCTAGGACTGCCACTCTGCACAGTGACCCACAGACCCCTCACCTCGCCTTGCCACACCTCATCCCGGGCCTTGCAGGTTTCCATGGCAACCCCGTGTCTGTCAGCTGGGAAAGGCAGTAAGCGGCGAGGCTGGAGTTCTGAGTACCCGGCTTGGGTTCCTGCCTGATGTTTCCTCCCACCTCCTGTGCATGGGAGGCACCTACTATAGGATCTGGTCCGCCGGAGGCGCCCGGCCAATGAGGACTTGTCTGATAGACTTCGGACGTGGCCATACTGGCTCCTGACTCGAGGAAATCGGTCCATCTGCCCCCGAAGCAGAAGCAGAGTTGGATGTAACAGGCACGGCCCTTGTTTGGCCTGGACATTCTGATCTTGCAGCTGGGCTGACAGATCAGATCTGCCATGCTGGCCAAGGGCCCCGGGACCCATGCCTGACCTCGGCGATCTTTGGATGCTGTCTTCCTGCGAAGAGGGTCCACGTGTTTTATCATTTCTCAAAAGGTTCCTGATCCCTCCAAGAAGACCCACTTGATTTCTAAAGCCTGTGGATTCCAGAAAGAGCCACAGGCTTTTTAAGGCTTGTGGACAGCAGAGACTGCGTTATGCTGAAGGTCGGAGAGGGGTCAGCTCCTGGGTCAGCAGGGCTGCAGTCACTACGGAAACATGGCAAGTCAGCAGAAATATATGCCGTAGGACAGACAGAAGCAACCAGGACTCGGGGTCATAGACGAGAAGGGTGAGGAGGTCAGACCACTGAGAATGGGAAGCTAGGCCATGATAAACAAAGACACCAAACTTTCCATGGCTCAGCAGATTACAGTATATTTCCTGCTCCTCTGTCCGCCCTGAGCTGATGTTCGCTTTGGTGGGCAGCTCTCCTGCACATGGTAATTCAGGGATGAAGCCTCCTTCCATCTTGGAGACCCGCTGTCCCCGGGGGTCTGGTCAGCTGCCTCCAGTCGAGATGGAAGAACTTGGAGGAAGCTGCACGGAGGATTCTATGGGCCGTGCCTGGAAGTGGCCTAGGTCACCATTGAAGAGGGCCCAACTGCAGGGAAGTCTGAGAAAGGTCATCTAACCATGCACCCAAAGGGAAGAATGAGTTTTGGTGGACAGCTGGCTTTTTTTTTTTTTTTCCCACATGCAGCCAATTTGACATTTGCTGACGCCTTACCACTTTAGGAAATGTCTAAGGAAGAGAAGCCCCCTGAAGTAAGTCCAGTAAAGAGGGGTTTCTGCTAAGTATTCAGCAGACAGACTCACAGAAAACTACGTACACGGAGGTTGCCATCCACCTACTCATTCATTCCACAAATAGTTGGGTTTTTTTTTTAAGATCGATTTATTTATTAGAGAGAGATCATGAGCAGGGGTGGGGAGGGACAGAGGGAGAGGGAGAAGCAGGCTCCCTGCTGAAGATGCAGGACTCAATCCCAGGGCCCCTGGACAATGACCTGAGCCAAAGGCAGATGCTTAACCAACTGAGCCACCCAGGCGCCCCCAGCAAATAGCATTTGAGTGTCTGCTGTGTGTTGGCCACTGTGAGATGTGCCAAGATACAAAGGCGAAAATGTCAGACAAGGTCTTCTCATGGGGCCTGTATACTAGTGGGAAGAGGGGAATAAACAACAAGGAAAACAATAAGAACACAAAAAATGATTACGCATGGTGGTTAGTACTCCGAAGGTAACATAAAAGGTGGTGAGACAGAGAATTAGGCCGGATTAGGTGCCAGTAGGTCTCTCAGAGGAGGGGGCATTTGAAGTGACATGGGATGGATGAGCACGAATGAGCTATGCAAAGAGCAAAGGCCAGAGCACTTCTGGGCCAGGGAAAGTTGTGCAAAGGCCCTGGGGCAGAAAAGAGCTCCATGTACTTAAGAATCAACCACCACCATTGTCATCCTTATTTAGATCTCTCGACTCTTTGCTCTGTTACTTTTCCTCTGTTTAATTCCACTGGTTCTATAGCAGGACCACCAAATTCAGTGGCTCTGTTTCTTCCCTTTCTGGCTCGAGCTCCTAGCAGCACTCCACACACTGCAGGCCACATTGTCATTCTCAAGATCCTCTGGGGCACCATAGCCCCCTTGGCCCACCCGTTTCTATTTGTACAACCCTCCCAGAGTGGAAGCAGAGTGGAGGATTGAAGGGGGCAGGCAGGGAACCTGCAGTGGGGGCTGGGTGGGTAGGCAGGAGAAGGCATAGGAAGAGATCCTGATTCTTGGCAATTGGGAATGTAAGGTGACCCACATCATGCCTGGCACAGAGTGGGCCCTCAGCTGTCATTGCCTCACCTCCTCGTGGGGCTGCAGCCTGGAGCAGGTGTTCTGGTAGTTTCTTAACTAAAGGCTCACAGCCCAGAGGGTAAGCACCGTGCGGGCAGGGAGGGTGCTCCCCACTGGGGCCCCAGCACCACCAGTGTGCAAAGGCACTGGCCGCATGAGCAAATGAATGCATGAGCAGCTCCCGTAAGCCGGCGTGCCTCCTGAGCCGCGGGCAGTGTGGAGTGACGGATCCCTGTGACTTGGCTTGAGGGTGGGCGGAGAGACCTAGGCCTGTTCTAGATCCCTGCTCCAGCCCTGGAGATGCTGGTAACAGAGAGGCCTAAGGAAATGAGGGTGGGGAGGCCAGAGACCCAGCCCACGGCAGGCGGGAACCACAGTGGGTCAAGTTCAGACACAGGACGAAAGGGAAGGAGAGATCGGAGTCCTCAGGTGTCCGGAAAAACCCCCGAGGCTCTGGGTGAAGCTTGACGCCAGGCTGTCCGCAGGCAGGAGCCAGAATCGAGAGCTTGTCTCTCTTCGGAAACAATCCCAGTGATAGAGTGATCGGGTCACATCAGCTGTTTGGGGACACGGAGAGGGGTACAGGCTCTCTGGGGCCTCTCACCCGCTCCTTCCCTGAGTGGGAGGGAGAGCAGCACATAGGGACGTGGCTCTTTCTCCGAGCACGAGCCCTGTGCCCCGGGACAGCTGCAGGCCAGGTCAGGAGAGGACTGAGACTCCCTTCGTTCCCTTGGGGAGAGGAGGGCTGGAAACTCTGACTCCCGGGCCCTCGGTCCCTGGGGCTGGCCGCAGCCCAGCACAGCTGTGAACAGGTCTTGCCCAGCTGTGCCCACCACTGTCTTCTCAACGCTGTCCCCCTCAGTCCCCACCCTCAGCAGGCTCTGCCATGTAAACACACGTATGCCTCACGTGTCCCTGCACATACCACACGTTACATACATACAAAATTTTATATCTACACGTACAGTCCGTAGCCTAACCCACACCTGTAACACCAGCACGCGAGCAGACTTGAATACACAGTAGAGACACGATGTTCTTGTGAACGCATACACACTGCGCTGGAGGAAACACGAGGAGTTTGGTGTTGCTAGAGCATTGGATGTGAGGGGAGACAGTGAGCGCTAAGGTTGGAGACAGGGGTGGGGCCAGCTCTTGGAGCATCTCAAGGGACGTTTGAGGAAGTGTGAATCCCACGTGAGCGATGGGGAGCCACCAAAGGGCTTTCAGAGGGAAGCAGTGCGATCCTATTAGCTCTTANGTAGCCCTGAGGCATTAGCAGGGGGGTGGGGAGGAGGGGCAGAGAGGAGAGAGGAAAGGAAGCCGACTCCAGAGACTGACATGAGAGGTTTTGGAGAGGGTGGCTGGAGGGACCCCCACCCTGGGGTCAGGTGGGTTTGGGGCAAGGGCAGGAGTTCAGTTGCTCCACATGCAGCCAGAGGCACCTGTTAAGACTTCCCCATGGAGAAGCCTGAAGGTGGGGAGACTCGGGGCTGGAGTCAGGAGGAAGGTCTGGCTTGGGACTTTGCAGGTAAATGAGGAGTCAGCAACACAAGCAACAGGACTTAGGAAATAGCAGCAAGCTCCGGGGGCTGCGCGTTCCTGGCCACAAGCCACCTCCTCTACCTGGAATGTCCTGCCTTCTCTGCCAAGACCATACCTAATGCCTCTTCCAGGAAGCTTCTCCGAATTATTCCTTCCCGTCATCCCTGAGGCCGTGTGCCACTGGCTGGGGCGGCAGAGTGCAGCCAGGAGAAGGGGTGGAGAGGGACCAAGTGGGGCCGAGTGGGGCAGGGTTCTGGGCCCGTGTCTGTCACCTGCTGGCTCCCTGTGTTGTCTGCATTTCCCTGGCTCCTTCGCAGCTGGGTGGGACTGCTCCGCAATCGTTCTTATTAGGTCCGGGGGGCCTTTCGGAGCGGCAGCAGAGTAGAAGCAGGCCCCTGCTTGGCTCCAGAGAGGTGATGTGGGTCCAAGTGATGCCACCTGCCTGGCAGAGGCCGGCTTCTCCTGTTCCAGTTCCTGGGGCCCATCTGTTCCCCGCAGCTACTGTATCAGCGTATTCTCTCTCTCTCGGCTCTGGCCTCACCCACACTGCCCTGGCATCCTCTCCCAGGGAGCTCCTGAGACCTGTCTGTAATCACATCCCCAGTTCACTGAGCATTTACTATGTGCCAGGCACTGAGAGAAGTACTTGGTCTGGTTTATCTTGCTTAATCCTCTCAGCGGCTCTCTGAGCTGGGTGCTGTGGGGACTCCCATTTTATTGGTAAGAACACCAAGGTGCCAAGAGGTGAAGTGACTTGCTCAGTAAATAGCAAGGGTGGGATCTGAACCCCGGCCATCCGTCTCCAGGGTCCACTGTCCTCACCAGAGCACTCTGCTTACTGCTATGTATTAACTGCTAACCCACAGCTGGTGGGGGGGAGGGCAAATTCAAACCCAGGTCTGTGGGACACTGGCACCATTCTCCGAGCCACGGTGCTCCGTGCCCGCCTGACCCCGACAGCCTCGCTGCCCGCCTCGTAGCCCGTGGTTTATGCCAGCAGCTGTGTGCACCATTGCCACAGCTGGATCGGCGTCCCCACCCCAGTCCTGCCTCCTGCTCTAGGCCTGGGTGACAAGAGTGTCAAGGCAGGAGCCAGGCAGGCCCCGTGAGTGCGGGGATAGTGACTGACACTGGCTTCCAAGACGTGCTCTGCTTGTAGGAGACACCTGTCCGCGCGTGTTATTCACCCAGGAGAGGCTATGCGGAAGTGGGCTGTCACTTTGATACAAAATATAGGTTGTTCATTGTGTGTGTGGGAGGACGTGTTGTGCCTGCTGTCATATATGTAAATGCAAGAGCTATGTACAGATGCCTTCTGGATTGGTCTGTTTTTGTATATGCGTGTTTGAGTATGAGAGAGAGAGCGCATGATAGAACGTGTGTGCGTGTGTGTAAAGGAGAGCATTTGAATGATGGATTTGTGCCCGTGGGATGTGAAAGTTCATCGGTATGCCTGTGTTATGTGTAAGAGATCGTGGGGTCCCCCGAGTAAGGAGCTTGTCCAGGGCAGAGACAGTTCTGCCTCCTGCCGCTTGACCCTGGAGGGCCTGTGTGGGTGGTCTCCATCTGCACAGGGGGCTCCACGAAGCCTTTGGACTTTGGGATGCATGTAAAGTTAGACCACAGAAGTGGTCAGAAAGCTCGGAGTTGCTGATGGAGGGAGAGAGGAGGGCTCACAGACTTCCTGTGGGGACCCAGACCCCGCATTGCGCCAGCGTTTTCTAGTCACTGTATCCACCATCCTCTGCAGAAAGTATGGGAAATAGGGGGGTGACAGTGGCTGGATGCCTCCCTTCTCAGTTCCTCTTTGGGCCCCTCTCTCAAATTCTTTCTAGAAAGAGGGCAGTCAAGGGGTCCAGAGCCTTTGGAATATTGTGCTTCTTCCAAAGGGGTGCAAACCAAAGTGCTTCTTACCTTACGAAGAGAGATGGCTGTGAGATATGCTGGGGCTTCTGGGCCCCGGACAGGGAGCCAAGTGCAAGAAAGGGGTCCCTTGTGCTCTGTTGTCCACAGGACTGGCACTGGCACGTGGTGGATTCCCTTGGGCATCCCAAATGGTGCTGGTGTTCAGAGACAGCATTTCCTTGTTAGCCAGCAGGATATAGGGGACTTAAGACCCAGCCATAGGGAGGGGGTTGCAAAGCTTGGGGGAGGTTCAAGGGAAAGCAAGGCCAAGTACGCAGCCCAGTGGGACAACCCCAGCAAGGGAAGGATGACTTTCCATATGGGCATCCTCACCCAGGGTTACAATTCCCAGCCTTACGGCAAAACACTCTGCCAAGCCAGGTCAGGCCTCCCCCTCTTCAAGCTCCTTTGCCAAGATTGGTTCAGGATTCATGACTTCCTCTCTGCAGCTGGGCAGGGCTGAGGGCCCAACATGGCTAGCCCTAGCCGGAAACCTTGAGAAGTCCTAGCCCACCAGGCCAAGGATCATTCTGCCCCAGCCAAACAGAAAACATACCCTGCTATAAAAGTCACCAGATGAAAGAAAAAAATCCTATGTTTTTGTCATTTTATAAGATATGCTGAGTCCAGCTGGAAGTGATGTTTACTTCTTTGATAAGTATTGATCCTAGTCCTCAAAGCTCCTGACCAGTGGAGCCTGGGAAACCTCAGGCCATCCCAGCTTCCAGAAAAACATAAGTTTGGATGTGCTAAAGGGAAATTACATTTGTAAAAAAATTCATGTTAACCAGGAAGTTCTATGTAAATGTCAACTATCACTGCTATTGTCCTTTTATGACGGTGATGATTGATAATGTAAACCAAGCAACTCGGGTTTCTCTTACCCTAGGATCTAGCAATTCCCAAAACGTGTTTCATAGAACGATTCTGAAGTTACTACGTGATTCTGAGGAAAGAAAAGGGAGGGGGGAGAGATTCTGTGGTTAAATTTTTGGAGATTCTGGTTTAAGTGTAAGGTTCAACAGGTTTCTCGCCGGAAGAACCTCTTGGGTAAACTCGTGACCATTGGTTTCTGCTACAGGAGGGAGTTTCTTTTTTTTTTTTTAATGATTTTTTTATTATATTATGTTAATCACCATACAGCACATCCCCGGATTGCGATGTAAAGTTCGTTGCTTCATTAGTTGCGTATAACACCCAGTGCACCATGCAGTACGTGCCCAGGAGGGAGTTTCTGGAGTATTTTTAAAAATTACTTGACCCACTGAATGCTTTTCTCAGGGAATGTATTTCTCATTTTTGTATAGAACATACTTTGAGAAGAAACATTTCTAGGCTCCGTTCTGCAGTTACTCAGTTTTAGCCCCATATTGCGTATTTAGCTGTTCTAACAGTATTTTGCAGGGTTTTCCCACAGGGCAACAATGATTCTCCATGCACTGCTCTGTCCAGACAAGCTGGGGGATCCCTTTGCTCGGCTGGGTTGGGTGGGGAGGCTGAGCGGGGAGCAGCAGGATTTGGGGCTGCAGAGGTCAACAGAGGCTGCCTTATGGAGGGCCTTGTGCCAGCCTAAAGCTACTCATCAGAGGGCCTCAGGCTTGCCACTGGCTCTTCAAACAGGAGAGGGACATGTTGGTGCATGAGAACAGAGGCTGGAGCTTCCCTTAGGGATGGGCTGGGGGAAGGAGCGGGGGTCACAGCCCACTGCTCCCCTGTAATCCTGCAGGGGATCCTCAAACTCATGCAGACCCCACCCTGGGAGGCTCGGAACTTCCCACTCCACAGGCTCTCTTTGGTTCAGTGTTGTGTTCTCTAAAGGCAGGACTACCTCTCTCCTTTTCTTCTTCCTCTTTTTCCCAGAGAGATTCCTAGTGCCTTTAGAAGCCGAAGTCATTGATGCGGAGGTGACTCCCCTCTGGGGCAGGGTTGCCAAAATTGACAAATTAAAACACAGGGTGCCCTGCTGAATTTGAGTCTCAAATAATAAATAGTTTTTTTTAGTGTAAGTATATCCCAGATATTGTATGGGATATACTTATGCTAAAAACCCCTATTTCTGTTTCTCTGAAATTCAAATTTAACTGGGCATCCTTTGTTTTAATTGGCAACTCTATTCTGGGGTCTAGGATGTTGCATTTCAGTGCTGCTTCTAAAGAAAGGCCAGTAAAAAGTGAGGAGGTCATGGGGTCCTGTGGTTATAAAGCGCCAAGGAGAATTCTGCACTAACAGCCCCTCTGTGGCCCCTGCTAGCGGGAGGGTGAATGCCTCCACAGCCTCAGCTCACTTGGGTGGGGAGATGGGGCCAAGGAGTGGCTGCCTGGGTGTGGGTGGGGCCTGCCTTAGGTCTGGCAGAGAGAGGGACTGGCAGGAACCCAGAGCACTGCCTCCACGCTGGGAAAACAAACTTGAAGCCAGAGAGATAAAGTTTTCAACCTGATGAAGGAGACAGCACTGTAGTCAAGTGGTTTGAGTTTCAACCCCAGCCCTGGTCCCAACCATTAGTATGACACTGGGTCAGAGTTAGGTCCGCTGTTCCTCATCCCCGCAGCCCCCAAAAGGGGGGGGGACCTTCATGGTACCTCTGTCGGGGGAAGATGAAATAGAAGAACCCAGATAAAGAGCTGAGCAGCGGGCTCGGCTCATATTAAACATCTAAATGGTGACAGTTACTATCACTACAACTGACCCTTTGACTCTTTTTCCTATAGTGGGGCTCATGAATGCCAACCTAAAGAGGAACCTGGGGGCTAAGAGAAGTATGATTCTAACAGGAAAGAGTAGAGACTGAACGTAGGCAAGCCCTTGCCTGCAGCCAGAACAGCACCACCTGTTTCCAGGGCCAAACAGGAGGGGAAAGGCAATGGGACTGCCCTCTCAGTCCCCGGGTGCTTACCGCCTGTGTTTGCCAGGCCCACTTCCTGCCAGTCACCTCTGTCCAGGACTCCCAGCTGCTTGGCTCACTCTTCTCCCAGCCCCTGCCCCCCCCTTGACGCCCAGCAAAAAGAATCGTACACCTGAGCTAAGTGCGTAACTGAAATGACAGTGTTCAGGGCTGCCGAACGATGGCTCATGGGCTGGCTGCCTGTGTTCCCAGTAAAGTTTTATTGGAACATGTGTTGTCTGTGGATGCTTTTGCACTACAGTGGAAAAGTTGAATCATTGAGACAGAGACCATAAGGCAAGGCCCAAAATATTTGCTATCTGGTCCTTTATAGAAAACAGTTTGCCAACCATGCACTAATTTATTGCTTTATATACATATATAAATTTATATATATATATTTATGCTAATATATAATGCATATTTTTATATTTATATAATATACATTATATATATGTACACATATAAAATTCCTTCTACGCATTCCAACCAAGCACCCTCTTCCTGCCAGGCATTAAGTCAAACACGAGATAAATACAGAGTAAGTCATTCCTGCCCCTCGAGGGAGTCCAGTGATGAACACAGACACCTATACAAACACTGACAAGCAGGCTTAGCTCCCGTTGGGAAAGCAGGGTGTCGTAAATGGATGGCTGAAAGAGTTGCAATGTTGGGCGACAAGTGCAGGAATTGGCACGCAGCTAGAACTCCAAAGTAATTCTGTAAGTAGGACTCCAAAGCTCCAATCATGTAAAATGTGGGGTGTGAGGTCACAAAATGATGACATGACCAGAGGGGCCTCTGTAGTTCACGGGCACAGAGGTCCAGGATTCTGGGAATTGATTGCCAGTGATATTATGCTTGAATTGACCTTCTATCACAATGTGTCCTCCTGGGATTTTCCAGTTTCTACCAGACACGAAGGGCATCAAGGAGGGCTTCACAGAGGAAGTGACATTGAAGTGTGGCTTCAAAGGATGAGTAGGAGTTTTCCAGATGGAACATTTGAGAGAACGGCAAGATGTGCTTGGGGAGCCTGTGGTTTAGAATAGCAATAGTGGAGGGGATGAGACTGGGGGAGCAGGAGATAAAGCAGAATCTGTCAGCCGGGGTCACATCGTGGAAGGATAGACTGCATGAACCTAGGCTTTGATTTATCCTGACAGCCATGGGAAAGCCCCCCAGGTTTTCTTTTTCTTTCATTTTATTTATGTTTATTAATCTTTCAAATCATTATTTATTCTTTTGTGAATCACGCAAAAGAGCACGGGGACTGCATTGGCCGGCGTGCCTTGGTGGTAAGGAAGCCACTTCGGGCACATGCGCGCCTGATGGGGCGAACAAGGCAGGGCCGTAGTCAGTTTACCCCTCTAGAATGCTCACTCCAGCATCAGTGAGGACAGTGCTTTGGAGGGGGCAACACCAGCAGCAAGGAGATCAGAGTGGGGTGCAGAAGTCCAGGGGGGAGGTGAGGAGGAATATCAAAGGAGACGCAAGGAGAGGGCAAGTGTGATTTATCTCGGAGTGCAGACAAGTCCAGCGGAGAGGCCAGGCTCGCAGCCCCCAGAAGTCAAAGTCCAGCCACAAGAGAGGCCCCGGAGATTGAACAGGTCACAGCTCAGAGAGATAACCCCACGCAGTTAATGGAATAACCGACATGAATAGGTTTCCGTGAGTGGTTGTCAATCCCAGCTCTGCTTTGCAGAGCCCTAGACGAGCCCAGGCTCTGCCTCTGAAATTCCGATTCAGGAGGTTGTGGGACAGGCATCAGTAGCTTTCAGTAGCTTTGTAAAACTCCTGACGGGACCCTGATGCAGGAGCTTGCAAAACCTGAAAACCTGAGCCGAGAGAACGCGCTTACGGTGGAGATCTTATGCCTGGCCCTGGTCAGGGAGAGGCCTGACAGGACAGGGCCCTGGGAACTTGTAGGTGGAGTACCCCATCAGAGGCCCTGGTGCCCCTGTATTTGTTTGACTGACAGGCAGCAGGAGATGTATGGGGCCAGGCTAGGGGCTGACTTGCCTGGTGGACACCCGAGGCATCCCCTAAGGAAAATGAGTGTGAGTCCCCTACGAGGATGTTTCAGGAAACACGCACCACCTCACAGTGGAGCTAGTTGAGGTGGGATGGTCAAGTGCAACCGTAGCCTAGTGCAGCCCCAAGTACATGGGCTTAGCAGCCGGGCACTAACCCCCGCCCCCTCCCGTGAGCCATGTGGCCTTGAGTAAATGCCCCGCCTCTCCAGCAAGCATGCTCATCTCAGCAAGGGTAAGAATAGCGTCTCTGGCAATGGGTTGTTGAAAGGATTAAATAAGATCATGAAGTCATTCAATAAGCTTTTATTGAAGTATTATTATACAGGAGGTGGAGTGTTCTAGGAATTGGGACACAGACGTGAACAAGAGACTAAAAACTGTCTTTATGGAGTTTACATGGTAGCAGGGTGAGACGAAGAATAGCGAATGTATCAAATATACAATATGTCAGATGGGAGGAGTGGAAGTGGAGGCAGCAAGTAGAGACAATTCTTTGGGGATGGAAATAAATACAAAGCACTTGGCACTGGGGATAGCACCTAGTAAGCGTGCAATAAATTATGTTTGCAAGGCCAAACAGCTAAAAGTAAGGGAGTTACAAAGAATAACTTCATAAAATAAGACGGGCGTAATGCAGAGGTGCCTAGCACAGAGGAGTTACTTGGAAGAGAATGGTTTTTATTCCTCCCTCTCCTGACCATGCCCACTACCCCTCAGTCACACACACACACGCACGCACGCACGCACACACACACACACGAAATGCCATCTCCTCTTTCCATGTTGAGAGTTGTGGGAAATGTAATCCTTCTCTCTGAATCCGTTTTCCCAGCCATCCTTCCACTTAGTATCAACCGTATGGCCATGGAGATGAAACAAGTTACTTGATGAAAGATAAGAAATCAAAACATATGGAGGGTGCTTGTCCAGAGAGCATAAATGACTCTTCATTATAATACGGGAACTAAAGTCTCAAATTAAAAATAAAAGAAGGCGCGATGTAGCTTTTGCTGCACTCCAACCACAGAGATTCATTGTCATACAATCACTGAGAATATTATGTTGATTGGCAAGAGCCAGGCTTTGTAGAAGGGACAAAATTCCCCACAGCTAATCTACAATGGAATTGTTCAATGTCAGGCACAGCTTTAATAATATGGTTCTGGGCTGCGTTGGATGTAAATATCCCACTCTTCATTTTGTAAGCAATCAAAGGGAAGTTTTATAGATGGGAGGGCATGAACAGCTATAATATCTGTGCCAAAAAAAACACGGGCAAAATCAAAAAAATCAAAGAATGCCACACCTCGAAAGGCTTGCTTTGTGGCTTATCTCCGATCTCCTCTGTCGGTCCAGCAAGGTGCACATCAGACACATCACAAAAACCCTCACTTTAAATGTTGCCCTTGACATTATTAAAAAATACAAGGTTAGTAAATCAGGCTGGAGAAAAAAAAAAAAAAAAAAGCCAGACTACTAAATCTGGACAATCAGGTAATCACCCTTCATCTTGTTGCGGCACCTGCAATGATGGAGGGAGGGAGGGAACTCTGGTTGATTAAGCACCCACTGTGTGCTGAGTGCGGTCTGTGTCAGAAGCAGCATCACAGTCCACTTAAGGGTGCTGAACAGTGGAGCCAGAAAGACTGAGATTCACAGCCTAGCTCTGTCACTTTCTAGCTACGTAGCCTGGAGGAAGTTGCCTAAACTCTCTGTGCCTCCGTTTTTTCATCCGTAAAATGAGGATAACAGGTATCCCACTGGATTGTTTTGAGGATTAAGTAAAATAAATCTGTAGCCCAGGGCCTCAAACATACCAGGAACTCAGCAGTGGATGTCATGGAGCTAACTGTCCTTCATGGGCACAATAGCCCTGCTATGCCCAAAAAGGTACACATTGAAGTCATAACCCCCAGGAGCTGTGCATTTGACCTTATTTGGAAATAGGATCAGATGATGAAGTTAAGATGAGCCCATTGGAGTGTGTCCTAATCCCAATCCAAAATGATTGGCGCCCTTATAAAAAGGTGAAAGTTAGATACAGAGACACAGAGAAACAATACCACGTGAAGATCGAGGATGGGAGTAATGCGTCTGTAAGCCAAGGAAGGCCGAAGATTGCCAGAAAGCCACCAGAAGCTAGGGAGAGGCAAAGGGTTCCCTTACAAGTTTCAGAACAATGTGGCCCTGCTGACACCTTGATTTGGGGCTTCTAAACCTGCATATTGTGAGACAATAAGTTTCTGTTGTTTTTTTTTTAAGCCACCCAGTTTGTGGTACATTGTTACAGCCCTAGGAAACTAGTATGATACCCACCATGGGAAGAAGTATTCTTATTTTCAGATGAAGAATTGAAGCCTGGAGGTGACAGTTAACAGTTTAAAATCACTCAGCTAGCGGTGGTTGAGCTGAGATTGGAAGCCGCACCTCTCTGAGCCCAACATCTGCCCTCTCTCCCCGGCCACTGCGTGGCCTCTTGGGAGCAGAGCTCAAGATAAAAAAGGAGGTGGTGCTGGGACTGAGCCCCCATTCATCACACCCAAGTCCCAGTGGAGGTGCCCGGTCAGAGCGGCCTGATTATGAACAGCTCATTAAGTAAAGAGCAGTGAGTGTTTGAGAGTGACTTTTTAAAAAGAATCGACTTTTATTTATAGTGACGTTCCAGCCATTAATTTCGAAGGAAGGAAGCCCAAAGCAGAAGCAGGTTCATTAAAAATTTGACATTAGTAATTTAATTAAATTGGGTCTTTGCGACTCGTTGCGGAAAATGAAACGTTAGTTCTACACCAGTTCTCAGCCCATTTCCCCTGGTTGGCTCCCTCCCCTCACCTTAGCTTGCTTTCTTCTCCAAATGTTTACCTGACCCGCCCTTCCAACCCCCAACACTCACAAACACACACACATCACAGTCACTGCCTCTACTGCACGCCAGCAGCGCGAGCTCAGGGGAAATGCCAAGGAAGCCGATAGTGTGGGATCATGGGAAACGCCAAGATAGCCAGCAGCATGGGATCATGGGAAACTCCAAGGTGGCAATAGTGTGGGATCATGGGAAACTCCAAGGTGGCCAGCAGCATGGGATCATGGGAAATTACTAGGTGGCCCGTAGTGTGGAATCATGGGAAATGCTGAGGTAGACAGTTGTGTGGGGTCATGGGAAATGACAAGGTAGCCAGCAGCAGGATCATGGGAAATGCTGAGGAAGCCAGTAGTGTGGGATCATGGGAAACACCAAGGTAGCCAGCAGCATGGGATCATGGGAAATAACAAGGAAACCAGCAGCAAGATCATGGAAATGCTAAACTGGGCCAGTGGACAGGATGATAGAGGTAAATCCTTTCATCTCAGTCGTCACACCCAGTAGAGGTAGAGCATGGGCATGGAGAGCTCCTCAGTCCTGAAGATAACTCTCTCACAAAAACATCAGCCTCTCGAGGGCAGGGACCCGCCTTATCTAGTTCATTGCTGATTCCCAGCATAGTAGGCCTATAATAAATTTTTGTTGCATGAAGGAATTAATTCATGAATAACTTCCCCAAACAACTAATTAATGAACACACAATTATGTCCCTGCAAGTACCAGGCAATGTGTTAGGCTCCCAGGATACAGCCGTGGACCAGACCCCTGCCCTTGCGATCCTGTGACCCAGTGGAATCATGCATCTGCCATTTTCTGAGCATCTACTATGTGCCAGGCACTGTGGCATTTATTATCGGCAACCCCCTCCACCACTAGGCATTGTTCTCCTTTCTCAGTTGAGGGAATCAAGGCTTAGAGAGGTAGCATGACTCAAGGCCACAGAGTATGACAGAGACAGCACCTCGTTGCAGACACAAATCGAGATGATTCCAAAGTCTGCCATTTCTCTCTCCACATTCTTTCTCCTCCTGGAAGGGGAGGATAAGAAGAGGAAGGGAAAGCCTTCTTTCTGAGGGTTGTAAGATCATCAGGGATGGTAGAGAGGGTCCTGAAGACGGCAACATGGTCAGGGAAGGGGGTACGGCCAGGGCCTCGGAAGCTCTCTAGGATTCAGGCTGGCCACCTCCACTTCTTCATCGTTACTCCTCGTCCTGGCCAGCCCTGCCCTCTCATTTCAGGCTTCTTATGCTCCGACGTTATCTCTAGCCTCAGGGCATTTGTGTATGATATTTCTGTTTCCTGGAACCCTCTTTGGCGTAGCTAATTTTTACTAATCTCTCAGGATTCAGCATAGATGTCACCTCTTCCAGGAAGCCATCTTGGACTGCCCCAGACTGGGTTTGGTTCCCTTCCTGGGCTCTATCCCATCAGAACATTTAACATACCTTTAATTGTGCACAGCTCTCATGAAGTGTGCTCAGATTCATGTGTATTGTGCTCACGTGCCTGCCAGGCTCTGTCCTAAGCACTTTGCATATCTTCGCTCATTTAATTCTCCCAAATACCCAGTGAGGGAGGAAAGTACTGTTGTGATCCCTGTCCTGCAAAGGAGGAGACTGAGGCATAGGGGGTTAAGAGCTTGCTGGGGGTCCCGCAGGTAGTAAGCCATCTGTCCAGGATGCGCCGAACTCCCCACCACCCTGCTCTACGGCCTCTCAGTGACACCTCAGCAAATCATCGCTAGGTGATGGACCCGTACTTGGATGGTACTCTGGACGTGGCTGTGAGCCCTTGTCATTGCCCTACGGGGACATCTTGGGTAGGTCGGAGGTCTGACCTCCAGGGCACGGGCAGTTCTAACTCTGGGGAGAAGGGCAGAGGGCTGGGGGAGTTGGGTTGGGTTGAACAGGTGACTCAGGCAGAGGAACTGCACCCCCCCCCCAGATTGGCAGGTTACGATGCTCAGGCACCGCCCCCCAACAATTTCCTCGGGATAGTGAGAGCGCACTCGCAGCTGGCCGTGATTGCTTTGGCTCGGGTCACACGCTCTACGTTGTATTCTCTGGCTCCTCTTTAAGTGGGTCCGTCGGATCAGAACTCAGGTTCTTGCCTTCCCGCTTCCCTGCCTGTTCCAGCACTAACAACCCCTTCAACTCTCCCAGCCCTGCCGGGCTGAAGGACCCCTCTGGCTGCCAGGGCAGACACACATGAAAGGAGGGACACTGGGTTTAATGAGTGCCTACTCCATGCCATGCTCTGCGCCCCTTCCCTGGTCGTGAGGAGTGTGGAGTGTGAAATCAGGGCCACCAAACCCAAGAGATTAAAGTGATTTCCGTGGGGCATCTTGAGGGATGGGACAGACCTAATCCACATCCGTGGCTGCACAGGAGAAAAGGCAGGAAACCTGCATGTCCGGTTTTAAGCCGCAAGCGTGGCTCTTCCTTAACTCAGGACCACCGTGAGTTTTCAGGGACTCGGCAGCCTTGAGGGCCGGCCCGTCTACCGGGAAGGGAGACCCCAGGGAGGTGACTTGCCCAGCCAGGTGCTGTGCGGAAACGGGTATCAGGGCTGAAGCCTCGCTCATAGGCTGTGTGTCTCCCTCTTTCACAGTTCTCCCCAGTCACACGTGTGGGAACCCCGGGCGGCTGCCCAATGGCATCCAGCAGGGCTCAACCTTCAACCTGGGGGACAAGGTCCGCTACAGCTGCAACCCCGGCTTCTTCTTGGAGGGCCATGCCGTGCTCACCTGCCACGCCGGCTCCGAGAACAGTGCCACGTGGGACTTCCCCCTGCCCTCCTGCAGAGGTAGGTGGCCAGAGAGGGTCTGAGGGGTGGGCAGTAACTGGAATGGGATGCTGGAGCTTCTAGTGGGACCTGGTCTTTAGTGGGGGAAGCTACGCCGTCCACTCCAACAACATTTGGGGTGCCTGCTATGGGGGGTGCACGTCTGGAGACCCCTGAGGGTTCTCAGAGTCCCCAGCTATCCTAGAGGCTTCTCAGCCTCCCTTGACCTTCCAGCCCTCAGGAGTTCCTTCCTTCGATCCCTTTCCCCCACATCGACAAACTTATTTTTAGCCAGTCTGCCCTCCTGTCTAGAAGAAACACGGTTTCTTTTCCGCTACAGAACGTCTGTGTGCGAGGAACTCCCCCAGCTGCTTTCCTTCCTACTGACCTCACACTGGCGATTCTTCTTTTTCCCTCTCCTATAAATTCAGCCTCTCTCCCTGTTTCATGGAGTCCTCCTCTCAGCCTCCAAATATGCTCAAAACCTCTTTACCCCACCAGCGCCCTCCGCCCCCAAAATACTGCTAGGGTGACCAAATTATCCCAGTTTTTCTCTGGGTTTTTCTCATTTTTAGCTCTGAAATTCCCACATCCTGGAAACGCCCTCAGTTCCAGGCAAACCAGGATGGTGGGTGACCCTGTTCCCAGCCTATTTCTTTTTGCCCTTCCAGCCCATAATAACTAAGTTTATTTCTAAGCTAATTTCCCATGCCTTTAATCTGATGATAAAAATAATGTATGATTATTTTTAAATGATCTTTAAAAATTCAGAAAAGAGGAAAGAAGAAACAAAATTTACTCATTTTAACAATGATTTTCATGTGCTTCCTTCCTATCTTCTAATCCATACTGCACTATGCATTTATTATGAATATGTGTATAATTGAGATTATCATGCATGTAGATTTTTTTTTTTAAGATTTATTTATTTATTTATTTGACAGAGATAGAGACAGCCAGCGAGAGAGGGAACACAAGCAGGGCGAGTAGGAGAGGAAGAAGCAGGCTTATAGCGGAAGAGCCCGATGTGGGGCTCGATCCCATAACGCCGGGATCACGCCCTGAGCCGAAAGCAGATGCCCAACCGCTGTGCCACCCAGGCGCCCCCATGCATGTAGATTTTTTAAGGCACCTTTTAAAGGCTGTGACACTGTACTGTAGGGTTTCCCCAGGCCACCAGGAACAACCAGCATCTCGAAAGCTCCATCCAGCCTTGTCTCGGCTCCCCCCTCACCTCCCATTTACTCCTCTGCAGACTGGCCTTTGGCCCCAATATTCTGCATCATGTTGCCAAATCAGATGGGAATTGTTTTGGCCCTTATATTTCTTGAACTCTCAACAGCCTTTTGCTCTATTGACTTTTCTTTTCTTCTTGAAACTCTCATCTTTAAATCGTGTGGATCCCAGAACACTCTGCTATAGGTCTGGGGGGGATCGTTTCAAGGAGTTGAGAAATGATTGGAACAAGTTTCGCCTTTCTCTTAGAGGCAGCTTTTCTGTAATTACTGTCCAAAGACTAGCTTGAGGGGACTGGGTCCCCCTTCCCACCGAATGCACACGCCCTTTGTACTGTCTGCACCAGGGGTGGGAAATACTTGGCACGTGTATCTCTTCCCTTGTTCCCACTCCAATGGCAGACATAATTCATTGATCACAGCACCCTTTCTTGAGCCCACACATGGCTATGAATTCCTCCCAACAGACAAGCCACAACCAGTCAGCGTGAGTTGCCATCTGACCCCATGTTTGTTTACTCCTCCTCGGCCCCGTTGGTCCTTCTTGGAGGAACCCAAGGGAGTGAGGGTCTCCATTATTACCTTCCTAAGTGCTCCTCTCAGGCCCCATTTCTAACTTGGGATATGCCTCTCATCTTGTGGTTGATATCAAGAATGACCAAACCCATCAGGTGAGACCTTGGCCCCTCCACACAGCTGTGTGGCCCTGAGTGGCCAACCACGGCCTAAAACTGCTGTTTCCACTCCTCTTAGAGAATCCCTACCCACCCCCTGCCCAGAGGCTGTCACAGCTGAACACTGACCCTTCCCAGGGGGGGTGTCAGAGTTGTGACCTGATAATAGAATATGAAACCGGGTAGTATATGAAATCAAGTATTTAGGTTGTGAAACAGGACCCACCGTTCTCTTTCATCTTACAACACTATAAATACCGTGCTCTTTTAATATGGAGACGGAAAACAATGGTAGCCCAAGTATGAGAGGCAGAAGGGCTGTCACCCCGTCCTGTGCCATGGCATTCACATCAACGCCCATCCCGATATGGTGGAGAGCCACGTCCCCTCCCAGGGTCTCTGGGGATCTTCATCGGCTTCAGCCTCCTCTGGACCTGGAACTCACTGCCATGCCTCATCTCTCTGGGTTCTGTTCTGCGAGCTAACGTGGCCTATTTATCTTCAGTCTCTTCCTGTCCCAGGGAAAAAACAAAACAAAAGGCAAAACCCACTAACAAAGGTGTCTGCACACAATACCACCTTTACTGAAGGTGTTGGTGACAACACAGGGAATTTGCATCTCAGTGATGCAAACAGCTGAGAATGAACATCTGAGCCATCAGGAGCCTCGAAAGCTTTAGGCCCCTGCTTCCTGGAAGCCTGTCCCTGGTTTCTGGCAGGCTCAGACTTCCCTGGGGGTGTGTGTCACACCTTCTCTTCTTTCTCCAGCCTCCTCTGCTTGGTCTGTCTTGACTTAGGCCCCACGAGAGGGTTGCGTTGCCTTTGCCTCTTGGCTTTGTCATCTCCTTGCAGGCTAACGTGTCCCTTCCCAGGGTGGTATTGTCCTGAACAAAGAGAGCCTCACCTGGAAGAAACTTGGCTGGCTGTGAAAATGCCTTTTTTTTAAATTAATCCACCTGTAAAAGATAAGTGATGAGAGCCGCCTCCTGGAGGTCTTCCTTGGCCGGGGGGCTCATGGCCCCCAGTCCAGTGCCTGCATGTCTGGGCGTAGGTGGGGGGTAGCGTGGGCTGGGGTGATGGTGCTCCCCCAGCACTCACACCACAGCAGTGGTCCATGGGTGTAGGGGGCCTTTTTGGGGCACGACTCTCTCCCAAGCCTCTCTCCTTCCTCTCTTGGCTTCTCAGATGATGCCGATTCTTCCCCTCTTCTCTTCAGCCTTCCCCTTAATGCCGGAGGGCCCAATGTGGCCTCACATCTGGGGACATCTGGCATCTGTGGGGATTTCTCATCCACTACATGGCTTCTAATTGCCACTTGGCGGTGACTCTCCAGTGTCTGTCTCCAGCCCCACTGTCTGTCCTCCGCTCGGGCCCGCATGGGTCTCAGACTCTACTGAACCTTTCCCAGAGTGTGCTTCAAATGGGGCACAGCCAAAATCTGATTCTTTCTGTCTTCCCAAACCCATTCTTTGTGTGCCTCCCCCAGCTCAGTGAAGAGTGTCACCATGCAAGGGGGCCAAGCCAGACACACCCATTGGCATCTTACACCCCTCCCCCTCCCTGGCCCCGACACCATCAGCCACTATGTCCTGGTGCACCTCTCTCCACACCCGCCCTGCCTCCGAGCCTCTGCCCCTGTTCAGGGGCTCTGGCCAGTGATGGTGCAGACTGCCTCTCGTCTCATCTCACCTGTCCCATGGCAGAACAGCCCTCCCTGGGCGGCCGTCTGCCAGTCCCCCACCACACACGCTCCAAGCCAGTCTCCACTGCGGGAGTGAACTTTCTAAGCCACGACCGAATTGCTTGTTGCTTAGGATGCTGCCGGCGGCTCTTCATCGCTGACGGGGGTCAAGTTTGGGTTCCTCAGCATGGACGAGGCCCTTCCAGAAAGAGTCCCAGGCTGATCGTTCTAAGTGTTTTCTAAAAGTGGCTTCCAGTTTAGCCATACCAGAGAAGGCCCTGTTCTGGAACACACCGGGGAAGCCCGCCAAGGATGTCAAGTGTGGCTTCCAGAAAGGCTTCGAGGCCTTCCGGAGGCTCCTTGGTGTCTTAGGGGGCTCATGACTGGGGGAGGACAGATGGTTCTCCTCCTCCCTGAGCCCCAGCACCTCCCCCATTCTCTGAGCTTCAGGTCCACGTCTGATTCCTAATGCACCACGAGCTGCAAGAATAGGCTGGGAAACGTCCTCGGTAATGCCAGTGATTTTCTGAAAGTGATTTTCCAAACTGCACGTCGTCAGGAGGCAGGCCGTACAGGAGCTGAGGGGGCTCGTCATGCGGCGCGCGATGCCAGGAGCCGCGGTCATGCCAGAGTTAACGGTTCGTGCTCAGGAAGGATTAAAGCCTTTTGGCCTTTTTTCCTCCCGTGTGGAATTCTCCAGGGCTGGCATCTGTGAGTGGATAAACCTCATCCGCTGGGCAGTGGTCCGTAAATATTTGCTGAATGAGCGGATGGCTGGACGGGTCTAACTCACCGCCAGAATCGCGTCAGCATACAAGCCCGGAAGGCAAATTGCTGGCCTGGGTTAGCCCACCTGCCCAGCAGCGCCGAGTGACACCGAGTCTGAGGCCAAGGCTTCCCGGAGCAGGTTGGAGGGCAGGAAATGCCACAGGCCTGGCTGAAAGGTAGACTCAGCCTGGGGACATAGCCCAGACTAAGGGGGAGTGAGGACCCACTGGGATATTAGGGGGCAGAGCAGGTGCGAGGCTGACCCCCAAAGAGGCCCGTCCCAAGGCTGCTGGTCCTCTGAGGCTTGGTCTAGCTGGCAGAGGGAAGGAGGCAGGGCCTGTGACCTCTCTTTGCTTTGGGTCACTCTGGGCACCTTGTCAAAGGCAGAGGTCCCTGGGAGCTCTGAGCTTTGTGGAACCTCTTTGAATCACAAGAAGGAAGACCATGTGGGTTTCAGCAAATGGCCTCTGGCTTGTGAAGGGCATGGGCCCTGGAGCAAAGAAGACCACTTGGGGGAGGAATGGGGTTCAGACGTACTGGGGGCTGAGAGGTGGAGAGAAAGCAGCTAGAGCAAGGAATGTGTGGCCCTGGGGTTCAAGTCAGATGCTACCTGCTGTCCCCTGACTCGGGGAAGAGGGCGTGGGTCTGCGGAAGCTCAGGCTGCACGTGTCAAGCTGCATGCCCGGTTTCCTAGGCCCACGGGGAGGAACCCGGCGGGGGGGGGGGCGAGACAGGGGCAGTGTGCCGTGGAAAGAGCATGGAGTCAGACGGGTCCAAGGCAGCCCTAGCCATGCCCTGCCAGCTCAGAGCTGCAGGTCGCTGGTGTGCTGCTAAGCCTCTCCGAGTTTTCAAGTGGGGAACACGAGCAGTGGCCTTAAAGGGTGGGTCGCCTATTCATTCATTCACTCAGGATTCAACAAATTCATGAGGGCCTACTGTGTACCAGCCAGTTAGTAACTCAATCCTTATTTATTGACTGCCGATTGTTAGATGTTTATTATTCTAGGTACAGAGAATTGCACTGATGAAAAGTCAGACCAGACTCCATGAGATCATGGAGTATTTATTTGATTTTGGCAGCTGGGAGGCAGAAAACAGATAAAAATCAAATCCACAGATTTCAGATCACGAGGGAGATGAAGCGGATTGTGACAGGAAGGCTACTCTAGTTGGAGATCTCAGGAGAGGACCCTCTGAGCAAGTGATATCTACAATGAATCCTGAATGATGGGAGGAGCTTGTTATGTGAAGACCGGGGGAAGGGTATTTCCAGCAAAAGGAACAGCAGGTGCAAAGGCCCTGAGGCAGGAGAGAGTTTGACATGTTAGAGAAACAGAAAACAGGCCCATGTGGCAAAGGAGAATGGGGGGAAGGGGTGGGGGGAGAGGGATTGCTGTGGTGAAGCAGGACAAGAAGTTTGGGTTTGGTTCTACGTTCAGGAAGGAGCCAGGGATGAATTTTAAGCACAGGTATGGTGCAGTTGAACTTAATTTTTTCAAATGATCACTCTGGATGCTAGATTGAGAGGGACTGTAGTCAGTGGGAGGTACAACCGGGAGGACCAGTCAGGAAGCAGCTGCAGTAGGCAAGCAGCCTGGAGATTCTGGAGGCCACGGGAGAGACAGAGGGGAGGGGGTAGACGGGGACCATGGTTTGGGGACACAGCCAACAGCCCTGCTGATGAGATGCAGGTAGGTGCGGATGGAACGAAGGGTCAAGGCTGACTCCTAGGCTCTTTGTTGAGTGCTGGCAGGACGGGGATGTCGATAACTGAGATGGGCATGACTGTCACAGGGAGTCGGGAGCATGTGCCCTGAGGGGAATCAAGAGAGCTCATTTCATCCAGATAAAGTCTGAGATGCCCCTGAGATGTCCTCGGGGGGCAGGGGGAGAGGGGATGGGTGAGGGGGCGTGTTAATTCTGTGGCTGAGGAAGTTCTGAGCTAGGAAGAGGTGGGGAGAGGGATACGAGACCCTAAGTTGGCAGTGCGGTGGCAGAGAGGGCCTGGGAACCACACACTGGACCCCTTTGCGCTGATCACACTACATGACATGCAGAGAGGAGCAAATATCATGCCAGCCAGTGTGGACCTCGAGTAATTCTGGAATGGCTCCCAGATACCATTCCTAACCATGGGGTTCCTCTCCTGCCGCTGGGGTCACCAGTCCTTCTCCAATCACCTTTGCCGTCACTGTTATTATGGCAGAACCCTCCAGAATGTGCTCTGGAGTCCAATCACCTGGATTCAAATCTTGGCCTTGCCACTCCTGCCCACTAGCTGAGTGACCTGGGGCTAGTTACTCAACCTCTCTGTGCCCTGGTTCGCTCACCTGTACATAAGGCCAGTAACAGTGCTCAACTCACAAAGGGGGAGTGAGGCTCAGGTTGGTAAGCACTACGCGTGCAGCAGAGGCCCTTGCTCATGGCAATGACCAGTGAGAGTGCGCTGCGTGATTCTGACCGCCGCCACGCCGCACGCTGCCATTCCACGAGCGCTAACTCCCCGCCAGACCCCACACTGCTTCCCTCCAGCCTCACAGAACCCTCGCAGAAACCCCGGGAGGTTAAGAGCTATTGCACGTGAGGGCACTGAGGTGTGGGCAGGTGAGGAACTTTGCCTGCGGCCGCAGGGCTCAAGGACCATGGAGCCAGGATTCTAGCAAGTCCATGCTTCTCCCAGCCATGCTCGTGGCCACCACTGTCTGCTACAGACAAGGACAATGTCCTGTGACACCTGGCAGGAGACTCGTGGTGACACTGTTGCTTCCAGAGCTCCGGCTTTGTGGCCCAGGGCCTGAGCTCTTATCCTCTTCTGGGTGCACCCCCTGATGAGTCCACCTGGCCAGGCACTGCCCAGTCTCCTGTGTTCCCCCAGACCTTCCTCTGTAGCCTGTCCCATGAGCTCCAGGAGAGAAGCCTTAGGGAGGGGGCGAGGTTGTTCTGTTGGGCAGATGCCGCTTCCCGGGGTGGGGGGAGAGCCAGGGTCTGCAGGGGCTACTCCGTTCTTCAGAGGGAGACAGACTCAAGATTCACCCACCTCTACCCGAGCACAGGGAGCTGGCTGCACTTTGAAGGCAGCACAAAGCCCCCGCCGCAGGCCCCTCAGACGGAGGAGGGGGGAGCAGGAGGGGGCTTCTCACACTTGCAAAAACCCATCTCCAGGGCCTGGAGCAGCGTTGGAAACAGGTGGATAATGGCGTGGGTCTGGGGTCAGAGAGTCCTGGATTCGAATCCTGGCTCCAACAGTTAGTAGCCATGTGACTGTGGGCAAGTTTTAAAAACCACCGAGCGAGGGCGCCTGGGTGGTTCAGTCAGTTAAGCATCTGCCTTCAGCTCAGGTCATGATCCCGGGGTCCTGGGATCGAGCCCCACATCAGGCTCCTTGCTCAGCGGGGAGCCTGCTTCTTCCCTTCCCTCTGCCCCTTAACCCGCTTATGCGTGCGCACGTGCTCTCTCTCTCTCAAATAAATAAAATCTCTAAAAAAAATAATAAAAACCACTGAACCTCAGTTTCCTCATCTGTAAAATGTAGGTGATATTATACCTATTTCTTCAAGTGGTTTGAGGATTAAACAAAAAAGTATCAGTGAGGCATTTAGCACAATGCCTGGACTATAATGGACGCTCACAGAGTTATGTAACTGAATAGCATGTCCTGCCTGCGTTCTTCTCCCCAGAAGGATGCCTTGGGGGACCATATCTATGGAAGGCATCTGGGGTTGGGGAGGGGCAGAAATAGCGATGCTGTCAGGTGATTGCAACGTATTGCATGGTGCACTGGGTGTTATATGCAAGTAATGAATCATGAAACTTTACATCAAAAACTAGGGATGTACTGTATGGTGACTAACATAACATACTAAAAAATATTATTAAAAAAATTTCTTAATTTTAAAAAGGGGTCTCTTTGATAAAGCCAAGGGTAAAGGGGCAGAACCCTGAGACCCCAGAAGAGGGGACTGATGAGGTTGAGCGGGTCCCTGGGGCCCCAGGGACCCTGAAGTGCACAGCACAAGGAAAAGCGAGAACATCAAGTCTTTAGGGCACTCGCACCCTGGCTCAGGCCACACACTCGGGTTGTCAGATGGCAGCTTCTCGCCCAGGGCCTGTGGGGACTTTTGTTTCCTCAGAGGCAGAGTAGCTTGGGGATTGAGGATATGGACAGAAGCCCAGAGCCGAGGGCCCCAAACTTGCAGGCGTCCAGGATCTTGCCCTGGCATTGGTCTGAAATGCAGGGAAGGGGGAGTAGGATTGTTCCTCCGTCCCTACCCGAAATTTGTGAGTCACTGGAGAGTTAACAGACATCCAAGGGGGCCGAGGGGTAGTTCTCTAAAATTATAGTTAATTGAAGAAATTTCAGTGGAACTTAAAGTTGATCGTAAATAAAGTCATAAACTTGGAAGGGCAATGCTCGGCATCACACGCATGCACCTTAGAATACACACGACTTAATGGCGGTGCAGAATGCCCATTACCAGAGAAGGAGAAAGTGTAAATTAATATTTTAGGACTGTGGTGTCAGCTGAAGGCTATATTTTATGGCTCTGAAGTTGTAAGCATGAAATATGATGCCTTGTTTAAAGTGAGAGGAAATCTCCAAACAACTTCTAGGGTGTCTTCAATCAAAGCAGGATGTTCAAGGAACCCGGGTGTCAGAGGAGCCCGAGAGGCAGGGACCACTCAGAAGGGAAAGGTGCCACCTCCAGAGGGGACTGGCAGCTCCGGGCCGTGGGCCTCAAGCTCTCTAGTCCTCAGTTCCAGCACAGTCTAGAAACCATCGACTAAGGTTAGGAGTTTGAAGATCTCAGGATGGCTTACCAGACTGCTTTTTTTTTTTTAAAGATTTTATTTATTTATTCGACAGAGATAGAGACAGCCAGCGAGAGAGGAACACAAGCAGGGGGAGTGGGAGAGGAAGAAGCAGGCTCATAGCGGAGGAGCCTGATGTGGGGCTCGATCCCATAACGCCGGGATCACGCCCTGAGCCAAAGGCAGACGCTTAACCGTTGTGCCACCCAGGCACCCCACCAGACTGCTTTTAAGCAGGGACATGTGGTGTCATAAAGAGGCCAGAGAGATTCTGCTGGAATCCTAACTCTCCACCCACTGTGTGACCTTAGGGAAGTTACTTAACCTCTCTGCGCTTCCACGTCCTGCTTCATTTCATGGTTCAATGGCCGTTTCCTGAGTGCCTGCCATATGCCAGGAGAAGTGGTAGATGCTGGGGACATTTTCATTTCCTTAGAGCTGAGTAGCCCCGAGGCTCCACTGAGCTCCGTTAAACCCTTTGCTGGATGTCAACAGTCCTTTCTCCTTCCCAGCAAGAGAGTCTTGCTACCGAACTTCTGGGTCCAGAGGCAAAGGTGTGTTGTTCTAAAAGGCGTTCCTGCGGGTGAAACTTACAACTCACATGGGGAACAAACTTCCCAAAGCCCCAGCCTCAGGCAGCGGCTGTGTGGCCGCTCCTGGATGGCAGAAGGCCCTTAGACACAGCGATGAGGGGCTGCACGCCACCCAGCCACGGTGACCGAGCAGCCGTCAGCCCAGGTTCGCTGCCCACAGACACGGCCCCTGCCCTTGTGGAGTTTACAGTCTAGACATTAAATAAATGACATAACCCATCAATGAATTTGGGAAGATGATTCATTATGGGAAAGTATGTGGCGTTCTGAAAGCATAAGATGGGGGGAAGGGGTTTCTGTATCTGGAAAATCATTGAGGAAGTGACCCTTAGACTGGGACCTAAAAGCTGAGGAGGGGCCAGCCAGGCCCAATGAGGTGGAGAAGAAGGTTCCACAGAGTAACTGGCACTTTCCAGGTCCTGGAGCAGAGAGATGCTTGGTACATTAGAAGAGCTGGAAGGAGGCCAGTGTGGCGGTGGGAGGTGGGCGGGGAGAGACTGGTATGAAGCAAGTCCCTTTAAGGTCCTTATAAGCCTCGCGATGTTCTCGTGTATCATGAGTGACAGTGGGAGTTATCGAAGGTTCTTACAGAGAGGAGGGGCATCCTCAGGTCTGCGTTCCCAGGATCGCTCAGGCTTCAGTGTGAAGAGTGATGGACTGGAGCAGGAGGGATGTTTGGAAAGCACGACGGAGGCCTCATGGCTGTGGTCGACTCGGACGGTGACGTGGTTTCCCATGGAGCAGGTGCGGGGCAGACGGGAGGCCCGGTCAAGAGCTACTTATAGGGAGGGACGGGGTTTGGTCTCCGGCTGGGTGTGGCATGCGGGAGAAGTCCCGGATGGCCCCAGCCCTCTGGCATGAGGCACCGCGTGGACAGCGCGGACGCTCTCTGGGAAGGAAATGCAGGGAGGTCAAGTTCAGTGGGAGGAGAGCAGAGGGCGGGCTGGCTTGGGCTGAGGCCGCGAACCGGGTAGGATGGCTGTTTGGCTTTCTAAGACCAGAACCACACAGAGGCCGCAGAGTCAGCGTCTTCCCCCACAGCCTGCTCCCCTCCCGCACGGCCTGCTGCTGCACTGACCAACCACCGGGACCCGCAGGCCCGAGGAAACGGGACAGCACGGACCAGGGCTTGCCGCTCCGTCCGCACTCCTGACACTGCTCCCTCGCCCTCCCCCATCAGCCTGAGTTCCCCTCCTGCCTGACTCTGACCCCTCTTCCTTTCAGGGGCCTTTGGTTCTGCCTGCTGATCCCTAAATGTCGCTTCTGCCTGGGCCTTCTTTACTCCCGTGGAGCCATGGTTGCTCTTCCTGCTGACTCCCAGCCTCGATGGCCCCCCAGCTCACGCTCTCTGTGGGCACCACCACCTGTTTATCCTCAGCATGGGAGTGCCTGCGGAGGGCCATCACTGTCCCTCAGTGCTTCTCCTCCGGGTCCCACCCCCACCCCCGTTTGCCCAGACAGCATCATAATGCTGCCCTGTTACAAACCTCCAAGTCCTGTTTCCCTCCTCTCCTTCACTGGCCCCTTCCAGGTAGAGACCGCGTTCTCTCTCTTCTCCCCGGCCTGGCTCTTGAGTCCTTCTTTTCCTTCTCATCCTCCCACTGCCACTGCCACTCATTCAGGCTTTGATGATTAGAACTACCTCTTCATGCGAAGAGATGGCATTTAGAAATAGGCTCATTCTCTTGAAATAGACCTTGACCCTGTAGAAAGACATTAATGAGAATAGTTCAGGATCCCCGGATGAACTCACCTTGACCTCCATCCCACACTGCTTCTGTATATCCAGCTGTCAGCTCCGTCTCTCCACCAGGACATCCCACATACACACGCAGCCCTGGGATCCGAAACTGAATTCCTGCTTGCCTTCCCCACCACAAGGCACCCCCCTCCCGGGTTCCCTGCCACAGGAGGTATTTTTCATTCATCCAGATTCTCATGCCCCAAACCTGGACCTCGTCCCCGACAACTGCCAATGACTAGATTCTGCTTCTCCCTACGGTCCCCGTGGCCTCCGCTCTGATCTCATCTGGCCTCCCCGGGACTTTGGTGACTATGTCCTACCAAAAGCATCCTGCCCGCTCCCCTGACTCAGACGACCTCTGTGCCATGGCCCCAGTGATCGTTCTAAAATGCAAATTTAACATATTCCTTCACTACCTTTGATTCCCAAGACGAAGTGGAAGGAAAAGGAGAACTTGGTACTTGTCGGACATCTACACGGGCCAGGCTGACGCCAGGCACTGTCCCATTAACAGTCCCATTCAGTTACCCCAGCAAACCATGGAACGGAGAAACCAAATGAAGCTGCCAAAAGTAATCGCCCAAGGTCACATGGCTGGGGAATTGTGGAGGCTGAATTTAAATCTAGGCCTTCCTGACCCCCAAATCCATTTTTTTTCCAATACAGTCCACTGCTTCCAAATCTTCTTGGCCCAGTGTTCTCTGTCACATGGTTCCTTCTCCATTTCCAGTATCATCACCCACCATTCCTCTCAGTTTTCTCTGTGATAAGCCATGTAGAGCCACTTATCTTAGGCATGCCATGTGCCTTTGTGCTCCTGTGCCTATGACATTCATTTCCCTATTTTCTTAAATGCCATTCTTTTCTTCTCTATCTAGAGAACTCCTATTCATCTTTCAAAACCTAACTCTAAGGGCATCTCCTCTGTTAACTTTTCCCAAACTGACTCATCCAAGCAAAGTCATTCGCTGCTTTATCTATGTCCTCCAAGTATGAACTGTACTCCTGGGAGATGGGAGGGTGTATTGGTTAAGGGCACAGGCCCTGGAATCAGGCTTAGAATCCCAGCTCCTTGAGTCACTAGGAGCCGTGTCACCTGTGGCAAATGCCTGAATCTCTGTGTATCTTAGTTTCTTTACCTGAAAAATGGGAATGACACTTCACATGTCATAGTAAGGACTGCATGAAATATGTAGTGTTGTTAGAATGGTGCCTGGTGTAGTGTAAGTGCTCCAGAAATACGAGCTTCCGTTATTGTTACCAGGCTGCCTCTGGCACACAATGGAACCCGGCTACTGCATTTCTCCTTCCTTCACCACTTAGTCCTGCCTCTAACAACACATGCTAAGTGTACTACACTCGCTCACTTGCATATAGGCCCCCGGACAATAGGCTTAGACTTTGGATGACTTCCCCTAACCGCCCAGCTAGGGAGCAGCAGGGAAAGGATTCAGACTGAGGTCTGCAATAATTCAGAAGCCAGGCCTCTTAACTGTTCTATGTCAGAGCATGTTCCCCAGATCATTTTTTGTGAATATCAAGTCTCAGCTGGGGTTTCGGCTGGAGCGGCGTGACTGCCAGATTGTGTGGCAGGAGGAGTAAGACACGGTCCCTGCCCTTGGGGGTTCCCAGAAGAGCTCAGAACCAGCGTGGCAGACAGACAGATAAACAGGTCACTCAGACAGGGTGAAGTACCATGTCTACCATTGGACGCGTTGCTGCGGGAGCCCAGAGGAGAGAGCAGTCACTAAACACTTGAGGACATGAGGCTTTCTCAAGAGGTGGCATTGGAGTCAGGCCTCAAAGCTGGAAAAGAGTTGCTCTGGAGAGAGGGCATCCTAGGCAGAGGGAGTGGTGTGAGAAGGGCAAGAGGCTAACCGTGCACAGCGCAAGAACAGAGCTGGCCTGCAGACAAGGGCAGGAGGGAGGATCGCAGAGGTCTGGCCAGGCAGCCCTTTGAGTGTCACCCCAGGGAGGCGTGTTGAGTTTTTGTTTTGTTTCCCCACATAGGAGAATTCCTAAGATCTGGTGGGGAGAAATATCCTGTTCCCCACAGTGGTGACCGTGGCCGTGAAGGTGACAGCTGAGTCCTTCCCTGCTCACGGCAGGGCAGTACGTGTGGTACTCCGAAGGTGCTCTGAATGTCAGAGTTTGGTCCCAGCTCAGTGGCTGTGTGACATAACCTCCCTGTTCCTCAGTTTCCTCGTCTGTTCAGTGAGCACAGTCAGATCTGAAATTCTCAGAACAGGGCCTGACACACGGTAAGGTGGCATTATTCTCCGGCCAGGTCAGACGAGGATCTGGGCCCATCCAGCCTGTGCATCCCATGCCGGGACCCTCCCTGCCTGTCATAGCTGAGGCCCATGAGTGCCAGGGCCTGGGAAGCAGAGCAGCTCACACGAGCCTCTTCTGTTTGTGCCCACAGCGGACGATGCCTGCGGGGGGACGCTGCGGGGCCAGAGCGGCATCATCTCCAGCCCCCACTTCCCCTCGGAGTACCACAACAACGCCGACTGCACGTGGACCGTCCTGGCCGAGCTGGGGGACACCATCGCCCTGGTCTTTATTGACTTCCAGCTGGAAGATGGTTACGACTTTCTGGAAGTCACGGGCACCGAGGGCTCCTCACTGTGGTAAGCACACCGTCCTGCCCCCTCCCCGGTCCCAGGAAACTGGGGCTCACCTGGATGCAGGGGCTCCTCAGTGGCGGGGCCTGCGCTCCGTGGCCCATTTGCCGCATCCTGGACCCACAGTTGACAAGTTCGGTTCTCATCGTGATGAAAACGCACTGCATGTTTTCAGAGCTGGGGTCCATTTTTATAGTGACTTCGGTATCCGATTTGAAGTGTACCCTTGACAAAGAATTTCCTAACGGGCCTTGGTGGAGTGACTTGCACTGAGACTAAAAATGTCCTGTTTCTCAGGCCACGGACAGGGTGTCAGTGCAATGATTGGAAGTACAGTTGCGTTTGTGGAGGGCATATTCATAGCATCCAACAAAGGGAACAGAATTGTTAAGTGGCCATTCCCAGGGCCCTGCCACAGGCAAGGCGTTGTGTCTGGGTTTCTGATGTTCTGGCCTGATGTGGTTTGCTCTACTGGCCATGGAGACTTGCAGTGTTGATGGGTTCAGGAAGAGAAGGATGACAAGGCTTATCAGCCTTAGCAGCTCGTGCTGTCCCAGACTTAGGCCCACAGGACGCGCCCGAGCGGAGCTTGGCTTCCGGAAGTGTCCAGCTTCCTGTTTGGGTGACAAGCCTTGAGTGGTGGTGTGGGGCTTAGAATGTTCTCTTGTCGTCTCCTCGTGGCTGTGTTACCAGGCTGAGGGCGCAGGGAGCCTGTGTCCGCACAAGTGCCCACAGAAGGGTGTGTCGCCGAGGAGTCTGAGAGTCAGGGGAGGACGGTGCCTGGGAAGGACACGTGGCAGTCAGTGTGAGTGGGGAGGAAGGGAGGGAGAGGAAGCAAACAGGAGGCAGGGGCACATTTAATGAACACCTCTTTCAGACCGGGTGTCATGCCACATGATAGAAACATCAGCTGTGTAAGACAGGGCCCTTTGAGGGTGAGAAAGTCAGACAAACCCACGGCAGGAGCCAAGTGTGACTATTTCAGGGGGATAGAATAGGAACTGAAATCCTCCCAAATATGGACTCAGAGATTTGGCGACGGGTGTAGCCTGGAGAATTCAAACGTCTTGGTACAGTGGCAGGCGATCCGACCTGGGAGTCAGAAGACCTTGGTGTCATAAGCTTGCTGAGTGAACTTGGCCAGACCATTCACTCCCCTGCGTGGGGGGTTGAGGGAAGCACATGTGAGCCAAAGACAGACCTCTGTGGGCAGGTGGCTATTCTGTCAATAGTCTGGGGCCGCGGCTGGACATTTGGTGCTAGGAGTGGGGATGAAAGCCTGGGTGCCCCTCTTCTGCACTGGAACCCTAGTGCCTGCCAGCCCGAGGCCCTCTGTCCCCCTGCCTCTTTTTGTTAAATACCTATTTTCGTGACTGTAAATGTAATGCGTATGCTTCTTGCAGAAAACATAAAAAGGTGTGGAGCAATGAATAAGAAGTATTAAGAGTTTGATGAATTCCCCTTTGGCCTTTCTGCTTTGCTTGGATCGAGCTAGCTGGCTATTTATATATATATATATTTTAATATTACAAAATTAGGATCTTAAAATCTATCTGTGGTTATATATTTTTAACTTAGCATTACATTATCTAATGACAATTTTCCCTATACTGTTGCAGATGTTTCCAAAACATAAGCGGCACAATAATAGCATCATTTATTGAGCATTTGTTATCAATACGTCGCAGGCTGGTTCTAAGCTCTTACCGCTGTAATTTCATTTCTTCCTTATAGAAACTCTATGAAGCAGGTAGTATCCTTTTTCTCCTTTTACAGATGAGGAAAATGAGGTCCAGAGAGGTTGTGTCACTTACTTGAAGTCACACAGCTAGTAAGGAGCAGAGCCAGGATTCGACCCCAGGTTAGGGGGACGTGAAAGACCATCTTCGTAGCCATGACAGCACGTTATGTCATGCTACATTTGCGAAGGGCTGCCACAGCTGTGTGGCATTCCTTCATCAGACTGACAAGGGTTTACTCATCAGATCTCTTATTAGGTTATTCCCAAGTTTTCGCTTCTGTAAACAGATGCCAAGATGAATAGGCCTGCCAGTTCCATCTCTTCCAATCCCAAGGCCTCTTTGACTCACTTGTTTATCCGTGGGCCAAATGGTCTCCCACCGCTTCTGCCCCCCCAGGTGTGAATCCACACGTTGTCCAAACTTCTGGAGTGAAACAAATCTGAAAAACTATTCCTTTTCCTATTAAGTCACTCAGTGGGGAAGGAATTAAGCAGAGGAAACCGTTAGGGGAGTCATTCAGAACTCTTTGCTCTAAGATTAAATTATAATTATTTACAGGGTTGGTGTCACCATTTCCAGGCAGGATACAGTTGTTCTAATTTATACTTGCATAGCAATTATGGATAAACAAACTCGGAGGCTCGGGACACGTGTGTGAAGAACCCACGCTCTCGCCTGCCTCTCTCCTTTATGGATCCCTGGATTCCTGTGAAAATGTGGTGCTGCTGGTTTATGAGGATGCTGCTTTATATCACCATGCATTAAGGTTTTAGGATGTTTTCTTGAGTTCTCTGCCAAGTCATAGAAAGACTGCAGATCCTGTTAGAAAAGGTGAATGTGAACAACTGGGCATTCCTTCACCTATTGAGAAGACAGAGGCAGCTTTGAGAGAGAGAGGAAAAAAAAATCCACTACCTCCTTTCCCAGAGAGCAGATTCCCACTGATTCTGGATGGGGGTGGGGCATGAGATGTTCCTGACTCAGTTTCCCCACTCTTCTCCTCCCCACGTGGGATACAAGCAGGAGAGTGTTCATTAGGGGTTCCAGTTGTTTGGATTTCGCCGACCAGTAAAATTTCCAAACAATTAGGGAAATAGAGAGTTGATCATTTTCTATTTTGCCAGGTAAGGACATTAGGAAAAAACCCTGCCAACTCCTCAGAACGTTATTTCATAAAACAAAGGACTATTCAAAGCCAAAAATGTGGCAGGATATAATCAATTTGCAGCCTTGCGCTGGCACAATGAAAGACGGGGTAGGAGGGGTGCACAGAAATAGCGGCGTGGGCCCGACCGGCAGAGCCCCGCGGAGCGCGGACATCAGCCGGTGCCCTGTGGCTTCCTGCTTCCTGGCCCGTGACTGGCCACTGGGAACCCGGCAGTCCTTGCTTTGAGCAGGAAAGGGCTGTTTCTATGGTGACCACCAAACCCTCTCCCTCTGACGTGTTGAGAGATCCCCAAGTATTTTAGATGTATTCTCTCCAAAATTAATTGCTGTTTTTATTTTGTGATTGTCCGTGAGCAAAAGCTGGGTTTGAACTAAGAGCTGCAGTCTAGAGAGTATATTTGGTATTCCTCCCCCACCACACACACACACACACACACACACACGCACACACGCACACAGCCAAATCATCACCATCTACTCATCACCAAGCAAACCGCTGTTGCACATTCATACTTCTGTCTCTAGTTCACTGAACTCAGTTCAGGGCCAGATATTCTCTCACTGATCCTTCTTGGGGGTGGGGGGGAATGGGTCTTTGCTCTGCTCTGACCAAGTCAGTTGGCTGTGTCCTTCGTGGAGCCCCATTCCTTCCCCTCAAATTCTAGGAAAATACTCTCACCATTGCTAAAGTACCTCATGGGGCCCTTGGACGTTTTTAGATGGCTAGGACTGAGCAGGGGCAGAGCTGGGGTTTAAAAACTCAGTTGTTTAAGACCCTGGGTTCTGTGTCCCTGGAGGGTATCGGGATCGTGTTATAACAAGTACGGGTGATTGTCAGCCCAGTACCCAGCCGGCCTCTCCATTGTGGAGAACGTGAGTGAATGAAAGCCCACTGGGAAGACACGAGAACCAGAATCTCTCCTCTCCTCCGTCTGCCTCATGCTTGACACTGTCCATTTGCGTCTCTCTAGTCTCTTCCTCTGGGCTAAGGAAGGAGAGAAGGCCGGATGTGCCCTCCAAGAATAGGAGAGAGGTCTATGTATCTTGGCATCTCACTGGGGACACAGCAAGCCTGGGAGTCAGACAGATTTGGGCTCAAAACCCTGATCCACCTCTTAATAGCTGTTAAAGCATATTTACTTACTTCTGAGTCTTGGTTTCCTTCCACATCTGAAAAATGGGGCTCATCATACCCGCCTACAAAGCATGTTGAGGGGGCTGGACATGTAAGCTGCTGCCTGGCTCATAGTAGGCACAACACTCCTGGGATGGGGACCAGAGTCAGGGGCTCATCCTTTGAAGGGGAAAACGTAGGATCAGGCATCTCCAGCAACTCAGAGCCCTGGTAGCCCCATTCTCGGTGATGCCACTGAGGCCGTTCCTCCCAGCCCGCCAGCCCAGTGGCTTCTCGCCGGGCAGAAAGGCACAGCCTGGTCTCGCCAGCTGATGCAGCTCCCAGGGGAGTTGCCTGGAAGGCCAGGGAAGGTGGCCTGGCAGAGAGCCCCTGGGTCAGACTGGAGGACGCCCTTGCAAAGGTCAGAAGAGAGAGCGGGGGTTTTGTTGAAACTGTCTTCCCAGAGCCCCATTTTGTGAGCACATGGCCGGCAGCATCGCCTCTTCTTGGCTGGACCCAGCCCCAGACTGTCCAACAAGCTGCCTTGTTAGAAAAGCAGAAGAGGGGCGCCTGGGTGGTTCCTTTGGTTGAGCCTCTGACTCTTGATTTCGGCTCAGGTCATGAATTCAGGGTCCTGGGATCGAGCCCCTGCATTGGGCTCTATGCTCAGCGGGGAGCCTGCTTGAGGATTCTCTCTCCCTTTCCCTTTGCCCCTCTCCCCCCCCCCAGTTAAATAAATAAATCTTTTAAAGAAAAGCAGAAGAGGGGGGTAGACCAATGTGGTGACAGTGGCTGCTCTGGGGAGGGCTGGGAACAGGGGGTACTTGGCTGGGGGTCAGGCACAGCGCCTGCCCTGAGGGGCCCACTGGGGAGAGGGAGCAGAGAGTCTGGAGAGACACTCAGAGGGGAGGCACAGCTCTGCCTGGCACCCTCTCGCTGGCTCTAATTGATGACGTTGCAGAGCACAGTTGGGCCTTCCTCCCTCCTTTGCTCCTTCTCTTTCTCTGCTTCTCTCCTTCCCCCGGGTGGCAGTTTCCTCCTGGAGCAGGAAGGGCAGGTAAGGCTTGACCTGTGCTCAGAACTGAAGCCACCCTTTTCCTGGGGGCCGGCCAAAGGGCCAGCTGCAGGGGTGTGTTTGTGGCGGGGAGGCTGGTGGAAGGAGTTCAAAGCTCCTTCCAGTATGTGGGATTTCTGTGCAGATCCTAGAACCACCACCCCCCCCCCGCCGCCGTCTTCTTGGTTGTCACCCCCATGGTCAGCCTCTGCCAGTGATTCCCAGCCTCTCTTCCTTGCCCCCTTCAGTGTACTTGGACTTCCATTCTTTGTTTCACTCAGATCATCTGTGGTCTGCTTGCACATTCTCTATGTCCCCATACCCTTAGCCAAGCCCCCACGGACCTCTATGTGACAGACTTGCCTCCACCAAACCTTTGAAGTAACGAGGGAAAGGAGGGCACACTGCAGGGCTTCGGAAGAGGATCTTGCCTTCAGGTGGGAGGACCAAGGCCTCGAGGGGGGCTGCATTTGAAACAGGCCTTGAAGGGTGGGTACCATTTGGAGATGGGAGAGAAGGGGACAGGGAGAGCATCATCCTAGGGCTGGTGCTGGGCACCCTGCCCACCATGGGAGCTCCCCTGATCCCTGAGATACAGAGCAGGGAAGTAGTCCCAGGACTCTCTCCAGGGCACACCGACCCTGGGGTTCTGAGCCTCGGTGCCCTGCCCCCGGAGAACAATAGAAGAGAACCTGCTGCACCCATCTGGATCTCTTGCCCCCTGGGGCACCCAGTAGACTCCGGCTGTTTCTAGAAAGAGAATTTCCCTGGAGAGCAGGTTCAGCCTACCCTCTGGATCCAGCTTTGAGGGTTTTTCTTCCCTTTGTTCCCCTTCCTTTTTTGCTTTTGTTTTTATAGGTGGAAATACAAAAGTTCCCATCTACTCTACAGACATTCAGTTTGAAAATTTTGCTAGCAACATTCTTTTTCCTCTTCGAAAGACTTTGTTTTGTTGTTGTTGTTGTTGTTGTTTTTTAAAGATTTTATTTATTTATTCGACAGAGATAGAGACAGCCAGCGAGAGAGGGAACACAAGCAGGGGCAGTGGGAGAGGAAGAAGCAGGCTCATAGCAGAGGAGCCTGATGTGGGGCTCGATCCCACAAAGCCGGGATCACGCCCTGAGCCGAAGGCAGACGCTTAACCGCTGTGCCACCCAGGCGCCCCACGAAAGACTTTGTTTTAATCATTAAGCATTTTACACATGAAATTTGAGCCAACTAGAACCATTTGATCTCAGCGACTTTTAACTAGATATTTCATTCAGGAGTCATTAGATTCAGATATAATTAGAATGAGAACAGCATGCCAACGGGGATTTGTTAATAATAACTATTCACTTATTTACTCATTCACATGTGCTTTATGAAACCATTGGCTTAGGTCATTTCCATTCTTTGTTACTTTTCCCCTATTTTTTTTGGGTAATCATTTATTGAGAGCCTTCTATGAACTAGGCTCTTGTAGGTGCTGGGGAGACAAAGACACAGTCCCGTCCCCAAGGAGTTGTTTATTCCCTCCACTGATGTTTATGTAAAAGCCATGCATCATGCTGGACCCTGGAGCTCACAGTCAGGGCGAGGAGGCAGAATATAATTAAATGCTTGACAATATCATATGTTAGGTGCCTTTCTAAAAGGTATAAGGAAGCTCCCGTGGAGACTGAAAAGAGAAATGTAATAGTATTCTTTTGGTTCAAGAAATAGAAACCCTCCTCCAGCTGACTCAAGCTAAAAAGGGAATGCGCTGGCTTCTGTAACTGAAAAGTTGAGGGATTGGCTTCAGGGACTGCTGGATCAAGGTATGCAAATAATATCATCAGAGTCTACTTCTCTCCCTGCCACTGCTTTGCTCTCTTATGTGTTGGCTTCCTCAGGATGTTTTCCTCATGAGGTAGCAAAGGCAACCACCATCAGCTCTGAGCATTCTGCTGGCTTAGCAATCCCAGCAAAAAGGAAGCTTCTCTTTCCTGATGGTTCCCACAAAAGCCCTAGTGTGCACCTTGAGTGTTCTCGGTGGCCAGGCCCAGGTCAGGTGACCCTCTGCCCTGCCCCAACGCCCAGAGTGGGAGTGGAGGAGGGTGGTTCACGAAAGGCAAACTGAGTCACAGAGAAGACAGAGCCTTCCTGTCAGGATGGGAGGGGCTGCTGGAAGGACTGCGATAAATGAGCCCCAGAGGGGGTGACTTTTGAATTTAACTGAGTTGCAAGAGTTTACCGCTGTCATGAGCAGGAAAGGGCCTTGGTGTGTTGGGGGCATTGCAGGTGGGTGCAGGGTGAGTGCAGGGAGAGCGTGGGTCCGGAAGAACCTCGTCCCGTGTTCAGAAGCTGGGAGAGGATTCCAAAGACTGTAGAAGGCTGTGGAAGTGTTCGAAGCGGAGAGGTAACACAATCACTCTAAATTTTAATTGGCTCCAACTGGAAGGCTCAGAAACCAGCTATAAAACTTTTTTTTTTTTTTTGGTGACCACTCAGGCAAGAGACGATCCAGCCTTGAATTAGGGCAGCTGTGAAGGGATGGAGAGGAAGGGGTGCCATCAAGAAGCATCTCAGATGCAGAATCAGCTGCCTTGGGAGGTTCACTGGAAAGGAGGAATGGAGACGGGAGTCTGGTTGATGCCCAGGTTCCTGGCTGATGCCTGTGGTAGGGTTGTCTACCAAACAGAGGGACACAGCAGAAGGAGCGGGGCTTGGGAACAGGGACACAGGTGCCCTCGAGTGCCGACCTACGGTCTTTTGAGGATTCTAGAGGTGATGTTCAGGGGGAATTGATGGCTAGGCCTGGCAAGTTTGGTGTTGGGCTAAATACCGTGGCAGGGCCTTGAGAGGTCATTGTCAGGAGCACACCAGCACCGTCACCCTCAGCAGTGTCTCCTTCATCATCGTGGTCACCCTTACCTACTCTGTCTTTATCACCAACACCTTCCACCATGAGTTATTCATTCAAGCAGACTACTTAGGGCTTCTGTTGCTGGATATCGGGCTTGGCATGGGCATACAGTGGTGGAGGAACCAGATAAAGCCTCTGCCTTTGTGGGATTTCTGGTCTACTTGGCAGAGACTGACATTAATAAGATCACAAAATAAATGTAAAATACACTTGTGTTGGGTGCCATGAAGGAAACGAACAGGATGGGGAATAGGAACAGTGGGGGCCCCATTAATATAAAGTGGTCAGGGAGGCCTCTCGGAGGGGGTCAGATTGAAGCTGAGACCTGACTATTGAGAAAGAGCCACCACGGGAAGGACTCAGGGATCAGCATTCAGGGCAGAGGGGATTGCACCTGTAAAAACCCATCATCACAGTGCCTTATGTGTCCTTAAATTTCATACATGGGAGTGTCATGGGCCTAATGCCTGTCCTCTGGGATTTCGGCTTGTTTGAACGTCAAGAGCAGGGCAGGGTCAAGGTCTCAAGCTGGCAGAGAAGCTCAGGAGGCAGCTGAGATGGTGCATGACCAAGGCTGCTGAACCCAATGGCACTTGGAGCCGGGAGGGGGATAAGCCTATTCCAGCTGAGACACAGAAGCTCCTGCCTTCCTGTGGGTTCCTGAGGCTCTTGCCTCCCCCCTCCTTCCCTGCCACATCACAATGCTTTGAGCCACCCCAAGAAGCTGTTCTCTTCTGATGGAGCCCATGAAATTGCATCTGTTGTATCCATCAGGAGCCAGGCCATAAATAACCAGCCCTTTAAAATCTCATCTCCCGTATCTCTCAGAGTTGGAAATAGCATTCCCAGCCCCACCGCCGAGCAGTAGGGAAGGATTAGTGCCCTAGCACGCTGCTGACAGAACACGTCTGCGGAGTCCGGGCCTTCTGCACTCTCCACGGAGCAACGACATGACTTCCTCGCTTCCCTGGATGAGAACTTGCTCTCAGAAAGAGAACAAAAGCCGCAGCTGGAGGGAGCAGGAAGTGAGCCGGGGTTGTCCACTGTTGACACAGTGGCTCGGCTGGGGCTTGTGGTTTGGCCAAGTTCTCTGCATGGGAAGCTGAGGTCAGGCAGCTGTCCTGCCCCCCGTGGGTCTGACTGCATGCAGTAGGTTGGTACTGAGTACATCCTCCGCTCTGACTCTATGCAGCAGGTTTGTACTAAGTACGTTGTCGTGCAGGGGCCCGTGCCAGGACTGGGAAGGGCACCAGACAACAAGACGCTCTTTTCGACCTCTCTCTCTCGAGGAGCTGCCAGAAGCCTGATGGTGCCTCGAAGACAGATGGAAGGAACTGTTCTGGGCCCTTCCAGAGGCCTCGCATTCTGGCAAAAGCTGCCTTCCAGAATGACGTCAGTTCATTCAGAATGTTCAAGACCCCAGTACTGGTCTCTGTGTTCATGAAGCTTGGCCATAATAGCGTGTTCTACTCGCTCTTGGCCTCGCTTATCCCCTGGTTCATTCTGATTGTGCCTGTCTCTTGCTCCTACAACCTTTTCTGGCTTCCTGAGCCTGACCTAAGCTAACCTGACCTGTTCTAACCCTGAGCCTAGAATTCCTTCATTTCAGCTTGTCCTCATTTGGTGGCTGGGGGGCCCCGTGTGTCACACTCCCAGACTCACCAAGGAAGCAGGATTCCTACTGAAAACTAGCATTTGACAATCTGAGGAAATGGCCAATGATCACTGTTGAATTCAGCAGATTTCATCATCTGGGAAGCGAGAGGGCCAGGTTGGCTTGAAAAGTGGGAGGCTTCCTGCAGTAGAACCCTATCCGCTCCGGGAACTGCTCATCCAAGGTCTCGGACAAGTGGTCTGCTCAAAGTCTTCTCTCCGCATTAATTCCTCACTTCCTTCTCCATGGCTTCTAGCCCCAGCCTTCCCCTGAAAACATTCACATTAAGATCATCATCAGAGAACCACCCCCTTCACCCCAACACTAACCACTTCCAGTGCCAAATCCATGAGATAGTCTTTAGGTCTCTTCTTACTGGCACTTCTTCATTCCTTTACCTTGTTGGTTATTCTCTTTTAGAACTTTCTCTTTGCTTTATGCTGCTCTCTCTGATGCTTCTTGGACCTCTCTGACCATTCCTTCTCTGTTTCCTTTGATGTCCCCAAGACTCTGCTCTTGCCTTACTGCTCTTCCCATTCCATACGCTCTCCCGCGGTACGCCTGTCTGCTGTCATGGTTTCAGGTACCACCTGCTTGTTTAGAACTCCCAAATCTGGCTCGCCAGCCTGGCCTCCTGCTGAGCATCAAACCGTAGAGCCGACTAGCTGTGGGACGTCTCTACCTCAATGTCCACCAGTGTCCCCAAGTGAGCGAGTCGCAAGGTCACTCATCATTGGCTACTAAAAGGGTCAGAGTTTGTTTGCTTTCTTAGTTGATGGTATCACCTTCTTTGACCAAGTCTTCCAGAAATCTGGGAATCATCCCTGTTCTTGGAGTTCTCCCATTGTACCTCCTATAACATATTTTTCCATCTTTACTGCCACTCCCCCAGTTCAGCCCCTCATCTTTTCTTCTTTGTGGGTTGTAATAACCTCCTGACTGATCTCCCAGCGTCTTGGCACTCTTGAATTCATCCTCCCCACTGCTACCAGAATGGTTTAATTAAAATGCAGATCTGACATGCTAAGCCCCAGGCAAAAGCTTTCAATCATTTTCCATTGTCTATGGAATAAAATTCCAGCCACTGATAAGGCCCTGTTTGATCCAACCCTTGCCTCTTACCCTGGCCTCAACTCTTACCACTTCCTTCTTTGAGCTTCATTAACCTTAAAACCTAATGGCATAATACCGCAGAGATTTCTTTTTCACTCATGCAACCTTTCTGCCATGGGTCAGTCCCGAGTGGCTCTGATCCACATAGTAATGCAGGTGGGTATCCAGGCTCAAGGAAGTTCCACGGTCTTATAGATGCACCATCTGGAACGTGTGGTCTTCTCCAATGCCATGGCAGGGAAGAAGAGTGGAGAACCTAGCACACACTTTTCATTGCCCCGGCCCAGATACGATACACATACTCAACTTGTATTTCATTGGCCAGAAATAGCCACGTGGTCCAGCCTAGCTGCAAAGGAGCCTGGAAACATGATGAGCAGATGAAAGGGTTGGTGAGTCAGTGTCTCTGCCACACCTCATATTACAGTGGATGAGATGTCCAAGGCCAGCCCTTCCCATTATGTTCTAGACCCCCTATTTCCCAGACTGCCCTGCTAAATTCATCTCCTTTTTCTTGCATCCATTATTTTCTTCTCTCTTGAACATTGCTAACAACATAGAGACATGTTCTAATATCGACTCTCTAAAATCAAAACAAAAGCCGCACGCCCCAAAATCCCATTACTCATTCCCATTCAACCACTGCCAGTTATTGGAAACAGACCCTTTCTCAGTGTCTGCCCCACCTGCCACTAAAACAGACCTTGATGAGATTGCCAGTGACCTCCAGATTGCCACATCCAGTATTGCTTCTCCCTGGTCACCTGACTTGGCCTCTGGGCAGCACACGACATTGGTCATCTGTCCTTCTTGAACTGTTCCCCTCTCTTGGCTGACAGGAAGCCACACAGCTAGTTACCTGTGGGCACTCCTGTTCCATCCCCTGTCCTGTCTCCCCCAGCCTCTGTCCAGCCCTCACATGTGGACTGCCCAGGGGGTCCTGGGACCCTCCTCTTCTCCATTTGCCCTCTTTTCCAGGTAACCAACAAATTACATTTTGGCTTTCATTATCATTTATTTGTCAATTTAGATGTCCAGCCTGGAGGGACCCACTGGGCTACATATATAAATATTTATATAATAATATATAAATATATATACTATATATATTTATAAATGTTAATTTATATGTATTTATATATTTTATATACAAAATATAATTTTATAAATATACATTTATATATTTATATATAATTTATAAATACATATTTATGTTTGTATATTTATTATAAAATATAAATAATTTTATAAATATATACTTATATTTATATATTTTTATATATTATATATAATATAAATAATTTTATATGAATATATAAAAATTTATATATATAAACAGGAACCTCAGAAACTTAACAGGAATCTCAAAATGAACACTTCCAAGCAGATTTTTTTATTGTGGTAAAATATACATAAAATTTACCATTTTAACCATTTCTGAGTTTACAGCTGAGTGGCATTAAGTACATTCACATGGTTGTACAACCAAAGCCTCTCTCCATCCCTAGAACACTTTTCACCTTCCCAGACTGAACCTCTGTCCCCACTGAATAACACCCCATCTGCTCCCATCCTCTGAGAACCCTTTCTCTGTCTCTATGAGTTTAGCTGGTCTAGGGACTTCGTATAAGTGGAATTATGCAGTATTTGTTCTTTTGTGTTGGCTTATTTCACTTAGTGTTGTCAAGGTTCACCCATATTATAGCACGTCCCAGAATTCTCTTCCCTTTTACGGCTGAATAATACTCTATGGTGTTATATACCACATTTTGTTAATCCATTCTTCTGTCCGTGGACATTGGCTTCTCATTCCCTCCTCACCCCTAACCTGTCCTCCGCCCAGGCTTCTCCACCTCTTGTCTGCTCCCTAGAGGAAGTGCTCACGCCCATTCTGTGCCCCAGCATCTCTGTCTGCTCTATGGCCCTGTCTCCCTGCTTCCGCCCCTCTGTAACCCATTCTCCATGCAGCAACTCGGGCAACGGATGTTTATTGACAACAAATCATGTCTCCCTTGCTTAAGGCTTGCTAACGACTTCCCATCATGCTTAGAATAAAATCCTACAACAAGACTCTAGTTACTTGGTCACTGACCACCTCCTTGACTTCCCTCCTACCACTCACACCCCTCCCTGTGCCCCGGCTACACTCGCCTGCCTCCTGTCTCTTGGTGGGCCAGGCAGGCTTTCTTCTAGGGCTTCTGCACTAGCCATTCCCAGGGCTTAAGATTCTCTTCCTTCAAAGTTGTTGGTTTTTTTTTTTTTTTTTCAGACCCAGCTTCTTTGAATGCAAAAGTTCAGTTTAAATCTTCCCTCTTCAGAAAGGCCTCCCGTATGCATGCTATCAAAAGTAACCTTCATTCACTGTCCCAGCATCTTGTTTCATTTTAGGCGTTCGTCCATATGAGATATTTTCTTGCTTACGTATGTCTCTGTTCTTTGCCCTTTCCCTGCCCCTCCACTGCCTGAAGAAGCTTGGAAAGCCCCAAATGCTGCGCTTGGCACTTAGTAGGTGTCCAAGATTGGCTTGTTAGTAAGAGAGACCTGCTTCTTCTCACCAGTACCAATGTCCTGTGGCTAATTGCAAAGGTTAACATTGAGCCTCTCCACCAAGGATTTTAAGTGATAACCTTCCTGGGGGACATTTGCAAATTAGCCCTGACTCTTGCTGATTATTCATCCTAAACTCAGCCTGATTAATAATTAATCAGCAAACTGCTTGGCCAGAGCGGGCTGATCAGTGCTAGAAAGGATCTTAAATTATGCAAGTCACTTGGCCAGTGTTAAAAAATAAAAAGCTCAGCAGTCGGCAGAACTGGAGAGGTTTGATTGCAATAGGAGTGAGCTAAGGTTTCTTGGTTGTTTGTTTTTCCTTTCTGTCTTTTTTCTCCCCCTTTTGACGAAGAAATCAATTAGGCTCCAACTTGCAACCTCAGAGAGAGACTGAGTAGCACAGAAATAGAAATGTGTTAAATATCACTTTCTTTCTTTTTTGTTCCTTCCCTTCAAAGGAGTTTTGGTCTGGGAGACAGAGGTTAAAATTAGCCAGTTTGTTAAGCAAATGGGTGTCTGGCACCTGATGTCAATTTCTGCAGCCACCTCGGTTCCAGCTTTTCCCTTCGCCTAGTCTGAGCAGCAGCATGCTGGGCCTGGCAATAAGGAGGTGAGAGATTTGATGGGCACTGCTCACAGCCTGCCCCGGGGCTGGGGCAGAATCAATTTGCCAGCAACCTGTCCCACCAGGGGACCGTCTTGTACTCTTTGCCTCCTGCCTACAGACCCCAGGGAGACAGGAGAAAAGGCAATCAGAGGGTGATGAACGGGCTCCCCATTGCCAGGAGTGAACTCGGTGACCGCTGGGGACCCTTTTCATCCTCAGCCTGCAGCCTCCATCCTCAAAGGCCGGTCCTGCATGTGGCTTCATCTTTCTTCCAGATGCCCCTTCTGGTCATTGGAGATATGGCTGATGGGGAGACTCAGGGAAAGCCACAGGGGTCTGCTAACATTGATCTCTGGGCCTGGGAAAAGGTGCAGGGATACAGGATTTGGCGAAGTTTGTGCAGCCCTGATGTTTGTTAGAACCAGCAGGGGTGGCAAGACAACAGAGCAGACCAACTGAGTCATACTGCCCAGGGGTGGGCATCAAAGCTCCCCATGGGATCTCTGTGCATCAAAGGGGAGAATCATGAACTGATGGAGCCTGCTAGGCTTTTAGGAAGGAGGTAATGAAGGACATCAAAGAGGGAAATCGGAAATGCGTTTCTCAGTTGATTGTCTTCCCCAGACTTGCCTGGAAGGTGTTTAGAATGCCGAATCCTGGGTCCTACCCTAGGCTACTACCTCTGAAATTTCTGAGTAGGTCAAAATTCGGTATTTGCAATCATTCTCCCAGGTGTTTGGAAGCAGATCACATTTTTAGAGCCACGCTGGACCTAAACAGAACCAGTCTTTCCAGAGCAGTAATACAGAAGGAGTGGACTTTTGCCCGTTAGGAAATGATTCATCTTTTTAGGAAGGGATCCATTATCGAATTTCTTGGCATGGAAATCCCCGGGTTACTTTGACTTATATGTCTGATTACGGTTTACATTCCAGTTTGGGCAAGCACATCTTTTACATAAAACGAGGCACACTGCCTCCAAAATATTGTTTTTTATTAACTTTTTTAAAAAAGATTTTATTTATTTATTCAGCAGAGATAGAGACAGTCAGCGAGAGAGGGAACACAAGCAGGGGGAGTGGGAGAGGAAGAAGCAGGCTCATAGCGGAGGAGCCTGATGTAGGGCTCGATCCCATAAAACCGGGATCACGCCCTGAGCCGAAGGCAGACGCTTAACCGCTGTGCCACCCAGGTGCCCCTGTTTTTTATTAACTTTTATTAATTTATTTAACAAATGATTTTGCCAGCCTGCTCTGTGTCAAGTTCTGTGATAAGCCCTGCGATTATGATGCTGAACTAGAAAGTCTCCACCCTCTGGCTTTGAAATCTAGCCTCACCTCCCGGTCTACCTGGGATGGGCCAATGTCTCCTTTCTGAAACCTTGAGACCAGCTGGCATCTCTGCCCCGCCCCCGCCAGGCTCCTGCTGCACTGATATAAACCGCTTAGCTTCCCTGGCATCCTTCTTCCAACAGAAACTCTTAAAAAGCGTGAACTTACCCATCATCTCTGAATCCTCAGTACTCAGCCAAAGTCCTGGCAACAGACAGGGCAAAGATTTGCTGACAGTTCGTTGAATAATCAAGAGATTATTTGCCTGTTTATTTGTCTTGACATTTGTCCTGTTACCAAAGAGCTCTGAGAACAGGCAGGGTGAGACCAAGTGCCATATGCCTTCTTTTGGGTGGTGGTGAGCAGGCGCTGGGGCACGAGGGTCTCTTGATTGCCTCCGTGAGCCAGTAGGTTCCTGTGCCGAATGATATCTCACATCTCGTCTCAGCGAATTTTCCGCACCATCTGCAGCTTAGATATTTGCATACCCATCTTGCAGATGAAGAAACTGAGTCTCAGAGGTTTCGCCTTCTCCTCCCCTGCACAGTCTTCTTCAGCTCGGTTCTCCCTAGGCCAGCCACTCCCGGGATCCTATCCTGCCCTTTGAGCAGGTGCTGATATGGTCAGTCTGGCCTCTTTAAGTCTGATGATCTGGCTCCCTCCTGCCTAAACCTACCTTGACAGGTGTAATAATCTTTAAGACCTACTGCACGTCAGGCCCTGTACTAAGGGTGTCATGCATGTTATCTCATTTAAATCCTGACAAAACTCTTGTGAAGAGATGTGTCATCCTCCCTGTTTCTCAGGTTGAACAGCTGACTCTAGGAGGTTAAGAAACCTGCCAGAAGTCATACAGCTAGTAAGCATTTGAGCCAGGAGTTGGACCCCTGTTCTCTGGACTCTAAACCCTGGCCTACCCACCCCCTTCTGCTCCTCTGAGCTCTGATTCCTTTCCAGTTCTGACCCCATCAATGATGTGGCTTTTTGGTTTTCTCTTTTCGAGTCTCAGGTCTTCTCTGCCCTCCCTGCATGAGCCCTGGTGAGTCTGTCCTGGGTCCCAGCCCACAGAGCGCAGCCCCCACCCACCCCGCCCTGCGGATGCCTCCTAGATTCTGTCTCTTCCTCATGTCCCAGGATAGTCCGAGCTGCAGCCAGTCCCTGGCCTTTGAATCAAGTGTTCAGTTTTGCCTTGAACTAGGCTGGAGTCTTCTCTGTCCCTATGACACGCCTTTGAATCTTGCAGGCTGCTCCCCGTGTGGGGGAGGGGTCACGTGGTTTCTGTGCAGTGCCTCTCCCACCGCCCAGGTCTCTCTCTGGGCATCTGCATTGCCAGCTCTGTGAAGTAGATACGAAACCTTGGAGGATGTCTGTGACACGCCCATCTAGAGGATGTTCGGCAGCAGAACAAGGGGGCTAACTCCCAAGCGAGGTGCGTGCTGGGTTCCCAGGGGGGCTTGATCCTGCTGCTGGGATGCCCATAGTCCTTCTGCGTGATGCCGTGACTCCAGGTGTCCCTGGCCCAAGTGGGGAGGTAGCCAGGACTTGGCCTGTCGTACCTGCGGCTCTGGTTCCTGAGCCCAGGTCTGCAGAGAGGAACCACATCTCCCCTCCAGCATCCTGGGAGAGATCCCAAGGGCATGGATTTAGGAGTCAGTGTTGGGCTCGGTATTGGCTGTGCGGCCAACTAATCACATGATCTAGTTAACTTACTTACCCTGCCGGGGCCTTCCATAGAGTCTCGAGAGACATTTGGCGTGGAAGACATTGAACGGGCCCAGCTTCCCAGCTTTTCGGTCCTGCCTATGTCCTTTCTCTGGCCTTGCATGGCTGAAGCACCTCAAAGGGCCTTCCCTGCCCCACCTGCTGCCCCAACCTGCCCCCTTCCACACTGCCCCTCCCCTTCCACTCCAGCAGCCTCCTAGCACATGCTCTGAGCAGACAGCTGCACACTGCTCCCTTCAGTGGTTCCCGGGTGCTAGGGGGGCTCAGCCTCTGTAGCTGGTGGGTCAGGGAGGCAGCTGGGGCCTGGACCCGAGCAGGAGGCAAGAGATTGTCATCATGGTCTGGGCCGGGCAGCTCTGAGGTCCCAGGGCCATTTTGGCAGTACCCTCGGGGGCACACAGAGAAAGACAGGGAGGAACACTATGGCTTTGACGCTTCCCTCTGAGCGGGGTGTTGAGTGTCTGAACTTCAGCTGCCCCAGTATTATTAGGCAGGGGGTGGGTCCTTCACCGCCCTCCTCACCCCTCAGCCTGCTGGGAACATGCATGTTAGTGCACAGAGACTTCCTAATTTCTCCTGTAAAAACACAGCACCACTGATTCCCTTCCAGCAGGATCCATGCCCCGCAAGGTGATTTTTCTGGAACTGGGAGGGTTTTGTTGTTGTTGTTTTATGTATTCGATTATTTACTTATTTATTTATTATTAATTGATTTTTGATGTCTTTTAGTGAAAGTATAATTGACATACAATATCCTGTTCGTTTCAGGTGTATATCATAGCGATTGGATATTTTTATGCATTATGAAATGATCCTCATAAGTCTAGTTACCATCTGTCATCATACACAGTTATTATAATATTATCGACTCTATTCCCTAGGCTGTACATTACATCCCCATGATTTATTTCTTATATAACTGGAAGTTTTTTACTTCTTAATCCCCTTCACCTATTTTGTCACCCCCCCCCCACTTTGGTAATCATCAGTTTGTTTCCTGGAGGATTTGAGGAAGAAAAGAAAAGGACAGGACTGTCTAAGTGCCAACTGCACGTCAGACGTAGACAGATTCTTTCCTTTGCATCTTTAAGTAACTGTGAGAAACTGAGACTACACGAGGTTACATGCCCAAGGTCACGTGGGTCCTTTACCTTCCAGCCTTTTCCCCTTTCTGCTGCTCTGCATTGGGGTGGGAATTCCAGGCTGGGTGTCATGGAAGACCTCCCAGGCCCACAGCCTCGGCTCCTATTCTCCCCCTCATGTTGCTTTTGTCCTTTGGGCTGGGCTTGTTTGGCACCGCAGGTCAGCTTCCCAGCAGCCAGGCTCATGGAGGCCTTGTCAGCCACGTGCCACCAGCAGCCTAGAAGACACGCCGTGAGCCCCAGACAGACGGCTGGCCACCTTCCCCAGTAGGAGAGCCCTGTCACTGCAGACAAATGGCCCATGTCATTCAGCTACGTCCTTCTCATTGCTGGTCTGCGGCCTGAGTTGTCCAGATAACCCTGTTCATTTAGTGTTGTCTTTAAGGACGCCACAAAGGTCCCCGGGCAGTGACAGCCCAGCCTTTGCCCCAGCCAGGGAGAGACGCAGGCAGGCCTGCTTCCTGACTTCTTCTGTTGGCTGCCCGTTCAGCTCTTGCAATTATCAGAATCTGTCAAGCTCCATCAAGTGGCGTTTTTCACATAAAGGCAAGTGTCCCTTAGGCGGGGTTCCGAGCTGGGGATGACATCCTGGATGCTAACGTGGCTTCCACCAGCCATCTCCTTCACAACCGCGTCTCCCAACCCTTGCCCATTGATGTCCCCCTCAGCTCCCTTCAAAATGCCCCCAGTCCCCCTGCTTATAATTACCCCCCTCCATACCCCCCCACCCCCAGTACCTTGGCAAGTAATTACCTTCCAGGGAAGTTGACAAGTCTCTGGCGACTCCTAACCCAGCTGGAAAAGATTCATTATTCTGTATCTGGAAATAACCAGGCCCATCAGCACAGGGCTGAGATAACACCAGTGTAAAAGTTCTCTATTCAGGAGAATTAATTAGGATTCCTTATTAAAGATCCCATTAGGCAAAAGGGCATTTTTATCTGTGATAGTCAGCTGCTCCTATTTTTTTAAAGCTATAACTCCAAGTTTTAAAAAAGAGAAAACCAGGGGCTGTGTTTTCCTCTAAAACAATTCAGTGTCAGTTATGTCTTCATCAGGATGTGAAAATAGATTTTCTCATTCAATTTGCAATGCTTTATCTCTTCAGAGTCTGGTAATGACTCCACTATATCCCTTTAGCAAGAACCACAGCCCCAGATGGGTATTTGGGGAGTGGGACGTTGGGTTAGAATGACTGCAAGAGTCATTTTAAGCAACCTGGGCTGGCAGGAAATAACAACTCTGCCTTGTAGTCTGTGTGACTTTGGGCAAGGTGCTGAACCTCTCTGAGCCTCGCTTTCCTCCTTTCTAAGTCTATCTCCCAGTGCAGGGGGTGGGGGATCAAGAGTATCCCTGACCCTTGAACAACATGGGTTTGAACTGTGTGGGTCCATTTACATGCAGATTTTTTTCGATAAATATAGTACAGTGCTATAAATGTGTTTTCTCTTCCTTACGATTTTCTTAACATTTTCTTTTCTCTAGCTTACTTTAAGAATACAGTATGTAATACATATGAATGCAAAACACAATTGACCTTGAACAATGTGGGGGTAGAGATGCCAGCCTCGCATGCAAAAATCTGCACATAACTTATTTTTTTTGCACATAACTTCTGATTCCCCAAACACTTAACTACAATAGCCTACTGCTGACCAGAAGTCTTATCGATAATATTAACGGTTGATGAACACATATTTTGTATGGTACATGTCTTATATACTGTATTCTGACAATAAAGTAAGCTAGATTAAAGAGAATGTTATTAAGAAAATCGTAAGAGAAAATTCATCTTCAGTCCTATAACTAAAATATCCACGTTTGAGTGGAGCCCATTCACACCTGTTTTGTTCAAGGGTCAGGTGTATGTGTGAACCACTGTGACTAAGCCTTGGTTTCCTCATCTGCAAAATGGGAGGGAGATCCCTCTTCCAGGGCTCTGGAAGGGTTCAAAAAGAGCACGTGAAAGCATCTGGCCTGTGGGAGACGCTTTATACACGCGTGTCAAGCCCGAGTCGACCCATTTGGGTATTTCCCTCAGAGAAGCCCGGTCAGGACCCCTGGAGACAGCTGTTCCTGCTCCCCATGCTGAGAGGACTGAACTCATTTGTCCTGGCTGGGGCCTGGGTGTTAACCTCCCTGGGAGATTCTAGAGCACAGCTGGGGCTGAGACATCCCACTCCGTATCATCTAGGTGAGCCTCCAGACACTGTGGCCTCCATGGCTCCAGAAGGAGGCAGTGCAGGGGTGGGGCGGGGTCATCTCTTGACCGCAGGGGCTCTGCTGCTTTCCCCTCAGCCTGGGACCCATTGCCCACAGTCTACCTGAGCATGTGCCGTGGACACTCGCTGTAACCCCACAGACTTCGATTTGCATTGTTAAAGAGAGCAGCCTTGACTTGTTTATCCTAAGGAAGGGAAGAACAGGAGGTATAACAGAATCTGAGGCCTCCAGAAAGTTCCGTCCAAATCGTGTTGTTGTTCTCTGTCCTCACCCTGTGGATAAGGACGTGAGTCCCAGCATCGCTCAACAAGTGCATGGTGTAGCCAGGGTGGAATCCGGCCTCTCCGAGTCTCACCCAGACCTGTTTCTACCACCTTCCATGCTATCGGGCTCCCTGCCATGGCACCAGCGTTCGCCAGACTTCTCATGAGAGAGTCACAGCTGCATCGCCTTCCACAAGATCTGTATCCACACAAACCCTCCTTCACACCGTGTTCTTCTGTCTGCCTGTCCTGACACCAACCACATTGCTTCTGCCTCAGTTTACCCAGTAGAGGAGCCACCTTAGCTTCTGGGTCCTCTTCTCACCTTTCCTTCATATTGCTTTGGCTGGAATCCTCTTTTGAAGCCTCTGACCCTGCTCCCTCCCTGCAGTACCTCTCTGACCTCCCTGTCCTCTCACCCACTTCTGCAGCCACGCTGGCCCCCATGTTGTTCCTCAGACACCAGGCTTGCACTTTCCACTTCAGGGCCTTTACACCTGTGGTCCCCTCCACCTGGAAGCCTCTTCCTCCCAGGCGTCCACATAATTCACTCTTTTACCTCTTTCTGGCATCACCTCTCAGCAAGATTTCCCTGACCCCCGTATAAAATTACCAGTGCCTCTCCCCACTCTTTAGAACGTCCGTTTATGTTTTTTTTCTCAGCTGGACCCCCACACCTCAGAGTATCTAGCCCAGAAGAAGCCTGGAATTTGGGGGTTCCAGCTCCCTCTCCTTGGTTCCATTCCTGGAAGCCCAGTTCAGAGCCTCACACCCATCATCCTCATTCTCCAGGTCGGAAAATTGAGGCAGGGAGGTGGCATGTGGCCCGCCCAAGGTTATGCCAGAGGTTAGTGTCACAGGAGTGACAGTACCAGGTAATCGTAAACCAGCTGCAAAGGCCATTGCGCTCTCAGGTTAGTCTTGTCTGTCTCCACGGCCTGCCCTGGGCCTCGGGGTCTGGCTTTGACTGGGGGAGGCCTGCCGGGTACAGCCGTGTTCAGCACCCACGTCATGGAGACAGATTGCCCTCTGCACAGATGTGTTGCTGGGAGAGAACACGGTCTGGGCTGAGAACCAAGAAATCCTCTCCCCCTTGGCACTCCTTTCCTCACCCCCCCTTCCCCCCCTGCCAATTCCCCCATCAAATAATTCCTGATAATGAAGTTAGGATGATTCATTGGTTTTCTGATGAGCGTGAATTCATCATCAAAATCTACATATTTCAATCCCCTGATATGTGCTCTCAGAATCCTAACCTGATTAATATGTAAAGTGCTTTATCCTGTGACTTCACAAAAGAAAACCCAGCTTGCTTTTAGGGGCCTGCATGCTCCCCGCCTGTGGGGTTCTGGACAGCGTGGGAGATGCTGCTGGCCCCGTGTTGGGGATGGTCAAAATAGCTCAGAAGGCCCCTTAGCTGACAGGATGCTGGCTGCTCGGAGTCCAGCCCTGGGAGGCCAGGCAGTGAAGCTTCAGACCCACCATCTCATAACCCAGAAAGCCCTGGATGCAGACTTATTCAACATTCACAGCCCCCCAAGCTTTCAGGGGCTAGGAATAGCCCACACCCTATGTCTGGGAGCCTGACAGGGATGCAGCAGCCCCTTTCTGAGCCCTTCTGGAGGGCCAGCCAGTGTGCGAGCCACCTTTCAGCTGATACCATCTAAGCCTGATCCCTGCATCCTGTCCCCACTCCTCTCCACAGGGCAGGCTCAAGTTCAGCAAGCCGCCTTGGGCCTCCCTTCCCCAGCCCCAGCCCCAGCCCCTGGGACTGGCCCTGGTCCTGCTCACCTCCTGTCATGTCTAAGATGCCTGCCATGTCACATGCAGCCCCTGCTCCATCCCCTTTTACCTCGCCTGCCAGACATCCCTATCCCTTCCTCTCCATCACCAGATTCTTCTGGGGCCCGGGCTGGACCCATTCTGGCCCACACCTCCTTGGATTTAGACTGTTGCCTCATATCCCCAGGCGGGGCCACCCCTGCCTCTCTCAGCCTCCTTTCCTCCCTGACCCACAAACCCAGACGCAGGTGCACACACACCACGGGACCTCCCACCAGGTGCTGTGGCCACTGTCCCCATGAGTGGCTGTTTGCCCAGAGGGCCTTAGAGTCAGACATGGGTTCAGATCTTAGGTCCAGGATTTGGGCAAGGTTTTCACCCCTCTGAGCCTCTATTTCTTTAGCTTTAAAATTTGGGACATCAGGAGTAATAATTTGCATTACATCAGGCTGCTGTGAATTTCATCCTAGCACTAAGTGGCTTGTCAGCATGGAGGTGACACCTAGTAATGTAGCTATGGGAGGCATTCATTCTCATAGCCACTGACCGGTGAGCACATACTCCCGTTTTCCCGATATGGAAACGGAAGCTCAAAGATGTCGAGGTTGGGATGTGGTTCAGTGGACCAAGCACCTCTTCTCCACAGAAGGACCTGGAGCCTCTTGGGTGAAAAGGATCTGGGACACTGCAGAAGATGGGAATTCCCATGAGGAGACCTGCCCTCCAGGAGATGGGGACCCCATCGGTGGCCCGGGCACCCCAACAAGGTGGTGGTCCCAGCTGAGGAGCGCTGCTTCCGGCACATCATGTGTCTGATGCTGGAATTCTTGTCCATGGTACCAGGAGACTCTCCTAGTTTAGGTTTTCCCAAAAGCAGACCTGAGATAAGGGTTCAAGGGCAAGGAGTTTATTGGGAGGTTCTGGTGACACCAGGAGAGAAGGGGGACGTGATATGGGGAAGGAGCAGCAGTGGACACAGGGTGTTGGTCACACCAGGCATCAGAGTGGGAGCCTGGGGCATAGTCCCACCAGGAAGACTCCGGGCAACCCAGGTCTTGGAGTCACGCCACCCAAGGAACAGAGAGCCGGGGTATTTCTATACCAATTTCTGCAAGTCACTGAATGAGAGCTGCTCCTGGGGGCTTAGTCGTGCCTGGCCCTCCCAGCCTACCGTTCTTGCAGGCAAAGTGGTCCTCCGTGGGGGGAGAATGCCCTCGGTGGCAGTTGACAGCTGTCCCACTCTGAAAGATCCAGGATTACAGGGGACACTAACCACACCTGCGACAGATTTAAATGTATAAAAACGCAGTGTGGAAATGAATTGAAAGAGCTGTAACTCTCGGGGGCTGGGCAGCTCACTAGACATGGCCTTGGGGAAGGAGCATCTTCCCTTAAGCCTTGAGGAGCCACTGAGACTTTGGCAAATCTACAGAAAGCTGGGGAGGGGACATTGGCTCTGAAGAGTGGGTACAGAGAACAGCAGGCCTCCACTATCCAGGTAGCCTCATTTATGTGACACTAAGTTCCCTGTCCCCAACACAGCTGTCTGACAACAGCCTGGAGACCTCCCAGGATGGGGGTGGGGGGAGACCCCATGTCATATTGTGTTTGGATCACCTACCCTTCCGGGCAGGTTGTAGCCAGCAAACAAGAGGACCCCTTCAGGAGCCAGCATCGACCACCCCGAGGGGCCTTGGAAAACACTAGGCTCCCTGCTAGTTTGGCAAATAGCCTTTGAGATTTGGAAGCTCAGGAACATGAAACTTGTTTTGTAGTCACAGAACAGTAAGTTCTGTGGATTTAGGTCACACACACACACAGACACACACACTTACAAAAACCAATTATTCACTGGAATAGAAGAGTCTGCTGTCAACATTCAAATATTTTTGGAAAGTTTTGCTTTTTTCTGGCTGTGCATTAAGTGAAGTCGTGCTTCCTCCACCAGTTGTAGGCTCTAGGGTGAAGTCACCCGGAGCTCATGCATAGTTAAGCAGCAACGCCCACTTGGGGGCTTTATTTAGACACACTCCAGCGCTCACTTCATCACTTTCTGGAACCACCTTGGGAAGTTTTAGAACTCAGCCTGGGGAGAAGGAGAAAGAGTTCAAACACATTCCTGACCGTTTTACTCCTCTTTCTGAAGTATGTGGGTGAAAGCACCTTTGTGCTTCCCCCCCCCACACCCTCCCTCCTCCCCCTCCCCTACCCCTGTTGTCTGGCTGGCAGGCCAGGAAGAAGAGCCCAGGACCTGGAGTCTGATAGATCGAGTCCCATGGGGCAGCCTTGGGCAAGTGCCTAATCTCAGTGTTCCCATCTGCGAAGTGGTTGCATTATTGCCAACCATGGCTCTCCAGAGATTAGTGTAACATCACAGGTGCTGAATGAAGGCTCCTCTCCTTCCTTTCTTGTGATTTGAGTTCTCGCTCTGTTTTTAGTCCTTCTCTCCCTGCCTCTCCATGCAGACCGTAGCAGGGAGAGTTGTGACCCAGATGTTTCTGTTGATGTGGGGAGTGGCTGGAAAAATTGTGCCATGTTCCATCCATAATCATCATAAAGCATCATCAACTTATTATATACCTACTACTGCATGAAGAGACCCCCACTGATCATTTTGAAGGTGAGGACATGATCCTCTCGCCAGGCCCGTTTGCTTGTTCCCACTTTCATTTGGTCACTCACCTCCTACAAAAGCTGTCGAGACTGTACTTGGGCCCGGGGATGCTGGGCCCCCCTTTTTGCTTCAGAATCACCCAGCCAGCTTCCGTGGAAAAGACAGAAAGCACCGTGATTTTACTGAATTGGTTTCTAGCAAAAAGGAAACAATTTAAAAAGAATAGAGAGTATTTGTTTTTTATTTCCATTATGGATGTAACACATGGTCATTAAAGAAAATTTAGAAAACAGGAAAACTAGATAAAGAAACTCTTATGCATGGACATTTTGATGTACTGCCTTCCATTTTTTATAGGCATGGCTTTGTTTTGTTCTTAAAGAGCTGTGTTCTTGCAGGGTGTATATATATATATATATATATATATATATATATATATATATATATATGGATAGATAGATCCTTTTCATTATTTACAAAAGCAATTCATGCTTATTGTGAAAAATTCAACACATACCCAAGAGTACAGAATAAAATGTTAGTTTTCTGTTTGTCGAGCCCCCAACCTAATTCCGCACCCCCTCACTGCCCCCCAGGCAAACATTATTAACAAGTTGATATGTAGCTTTCTAGCCGTGCCCCTATGCATTTACACACACACTCACACACACACACACCCATGGGATGGGGGTTAAATGTAAACATGTCACTCTACAGCTTGTTTTTATCCCCTTAGGTGTATATGTTAGATATTTTTCTGTGTTAGTTCCTAGATCTGCCTCATTATTTTTTTAACAATTGCCTTCATGTCGTATTTTTCACCATCAAACAGTGCTACAGTGAACACCTCTGTGCGTCTATCTTCATGTGTGTGTTACAGCACCTGTAGAGAGCTTCCTGAAAGTGCAATTTCTGGGTCAGAGTGTATGTTTTTTTTTTTTACAAATTCAGATTCTGCCAGAGTACACTCCAGAAAAGCTGTGCCGATTTAATGTTTTCATCAATCATGTATGAGACCAGCTATTTTCCTACATCCTTCCCAAATTAAAATTTTGCTATTTTTATCCATCTCAATGGGTGAAAAATAATACCTCATTCTTTTGATTGCCATGCCTCCAATTATTAGTTGATCATCTTTCCATGAGTTTATGGTCATTTTCATTTTATAGCTTGAATTAACCCATTTATATCCTTTACTCATTTTTCTGTTTGCGTTGTCTGTGTTTTTCCCATTGATTTTTGGGAGCTCTTGTATATTTTGAATATTACTACTGCGTTTGTGTCTTAGTCCGTTCAGGCTGCTGTAAAAAAATGCCCCGGTCTGGGTGGCTTATAAACAACAGAAATTTACTTCTCACCATGCTGGAGGCTGAGAGTTCCAAGGTCAAGGTGCCAGCAGACTTGGGGGCTGGTGAGGACCCACATCTTGAGTCCGAGCTGGCAGCCCCTTGCTGTGTTCTCAAGACAGAAGGGAGCTCTCTGGGGCCCCTTTTATAACTAGTCCCATCACAAGGGCTCCTCCACCCTCATGACCTGAGCACCTGCCACAGACCCCATCTCTAAGTACCATCGCATTGGGGTCAGGTCTCAACATATGAATTTGGAGGGCGGGGGGACAAAAACATTCAGTCTGTAGCAGTCTGTCCTGTATGTTGTAAGAGTTTTCTATGAGTCAGTAACTTGTCTTGTTTTCTTAGTCCTCACAGCACACATTTTATTTGCATGTGACCAAACCAGTTGATCTTTTTCTTTGTGACTCCTGAGTCTTATGTCTTGGCTAGGAATCTTCCCATGGAGGTTACAAAAATAGTCTTCTCCATGTCTTCCAGAACTCTTGGGATTTCCTATTTTATAGTTAGCTCTGTAAGCGTCTGAATTATGTTTTGTGCCAGGTGTGGGATATTGATCTAACTTCTAGTTCCAAATGAATAACGAATTGTCCCCAAACCTGTCCTTTCTGATTTGAAACAGCCCTTTTATCATAAACCAAGCTCACATCTATCCATGGTTCTGCATCTGGACTTTTTTCTTGTATTTCATTTAACTATTATTCTATTTCTGTGCCGGGATCACGTATTTTCAATGACCATGGCTTTTTAGCCCTCCCCCATTATTATTTTTAAGACATTTTATTGGCAATTCTTGTGCATTTACTTTTCCAGATAAATTTCAGAATAAGGTTTTCGGACTTCTTCAAGAAATTCCATTGTGATTTTGGTTAGGATTTGTAGGTGAATTTGGAGAGAACTGACATTTTTACAATAGGGAACCTTCCCATATAGGACCATGGTATGCCTCTCATTTTTCAGATCTTTGTTTATGTTCTTTAATAAAATTTTATGGTTTTCATCATTTAAGCCTAGTAAATTTCTTGCTAGGTTTTATTCCTAGGTAATTTTAGTTTTTATTATTGCAAATGGTGTCATTTTGCCATTGCATTTTCTAACTGTTGATTGCTGGTGAATAAGAAAACCATTGATTTTTGTACATTTCCTTTGTGACTGACCATCTTATTGAACTTTCTCATTGGATCTAGTAGTTTTAACGTTGATTATTTTAGATTTTCTAAGTTAGACAATCCTATGAACTGCAAGTAATGTAATTTTGTTTCTTCCTTTCCAGTATGTATGCTAGTTGGGTTTTCATTGTTTTGGGCGGGGGGATTTGGGGGGCTTTTTTTGGTTTCTTACATGACTAGTGCCCACAGAACTGTATTAAAGAGAAATGAAAGGTTTGGCAGCCTCATGATTTCTGCAAAGGAGAGACTTACAGGCAAGCACAGCTTTTACTAAATTCTGTGTCACGGATCAATAAAAATCACACAATTTCCCACTTTATATAAGACTGAGAAATCATGTAGTGGCCACATTAAATGATGCTACTATTTTTTAAAATCTGGAAGGATTTAGAGGGGGCTAATGGAGATCGGAGGGACAAGGGCCAAAAAATGCAACCCCAGGCAGCTCCGTGGGACCCTCACTGGACGTTGCATTGTATCATTTCATATTCTGATTATTTTGAACTTACACCGTTGGCATGTTCCATGTTATTATAAACTCTTGGCCCCAAAATATTCCATTAGGTGGAGATCTCACCACTTACTTAACCATTCCTTTCTCTGTGGACAGTTAGATCATCTCCAGTTGTTCCTGTTATAAATATTGCTGTGAAGAACATTGTTGTGTGTAAAGCCCGGTTGTTTTCCTCTCTGAATTTATGATTATTTCTTTAGGAGCGATTCCCAGAATGAATATTTTTTAAGACTCTTGATTCTTATTGCCAAATTGCTTTCTAAAAGCATTCGATCATTTTACCCTGCCACGAGCAGTATGTGAATGTCAAGAAATGGGACTTTCAAAATTAAGATTATGAAATATGTTGCAGAGGAAGGAAGATGGGCTTTGGAGTCAGACAGTTGGGTTTGGATCCTGGTTCCTCCACGGACAAACTGGTCAGATTGAGAAAAGAACAAAACAAAACAAAAAAACCCTGCTCTGGAGCCTGTGTCTCCCTATCTGGAGTATGTGAGGCCAACTCTGCAGTCATGGTCAAGGCTGAATGAGAGCAAATGGGTGATGGCACCTGGCACACAGTAACTATAAACAAGCAGGTGTCGTCTTCCCTTTATTTGAACTGTTTTCAGAGATTTTTTCTTTCCTAACCAGCTGTGGAGACTTCCCCAGAAAAGCATGCTTGCTGCAATGAGGAGTGACTTCTGTCCCTTAGCTGAGGCCTGTCTGCCTCGGGGGACGCCCTTGACCGCTGCTGGCCGCTGGTCCCAGCCATGAGCTCTAAGACCTGTTCCGTGGAAGAATCTCCTGTGGGCTGCCTGCTGGGCTCCTCTCTGTGGTCGGGCTGCTCACGAGCCTCACGAGCGTGGGGACAGGAGAAAGTGGCGAGGCTAGTGTTCCCAGTGGAAGCAGTGACCGGGGCCTCCCAAGGAGGCCATGGCTCTCTCCTGACTCACTAACTGGATTCTCTCCTTCACGGACATTGCACAGAGCGGGGCAATTGTCATCTGCTCACATTTACTGGCTGCCAAATCCCACCAATTCTACCTCTGCAATATCTTTGCAGGTTGTCCCTTTCCCCACAACCCCAGGACTCCCCCCCACGTCATCTAGGCTCTCAACACCTGCAAGGCTGAAGCAGCCTCCCGCCGGCCTCCAGTATTTCTCCTTCCCGTCCATCCTCCATGCTGGCCCAGTGTGATCCTACTAAAAGCCCATGTCCAGCCTTGTTGCCGTGTCACTGCTGAACACCTTCAGTGGTTGCTGTCACCCACAGAGGATAGTTCAAACTCTTAGCTTAGCACCCAGGGCCCTCCAGCTGGCTATCAGTCCTCAGCCATACATTCCACGCATGCCTTTGTTCATTCAAGAGACATTTATTACGTGTCAGGGACCAGGCTAGGCATTGGAGTTACACCTGTGATTTGTTTCAAGCTAACCAGTCCAGACTAAGAATCGTATGGGCTCTAACGCTTCCTGCACTCTCTTTAGGCACTTGGTGCTGTGCTAAGCACTCTATACGCATCATCTCTCTTAACCCTTTCGGTAACCCTATGAAGCAGGTGTGATCTTCATGTCCCTTTTACAGGTGAGGACACTGAGGCTTGGAAAGTTAACATCAGCTGCCCAGGGTGGCTCTGCTGGGAAGTAGCAGAGCCAAGTCCTCTGGTGCTGGAGCCCAGGCTCTCAGCCACTCATCAATCCCAGTTTCTTTCATCTGTATGACACCTGAGACTTCCTGTTAGACTGAAAGGCGGCATCCTCTCTATATATGTATCTTGTAAGAAATATGAGCAGAGAGGCGCCTGGGTGGCTCAGTTGGTTAAGCATCTGCCTTCACTGCAGGTCATGATCCCAGGGTCCTGGGATCGAGCCCCACATAGTGCTCTCCGCTCAGTGCGGCGTCTGCTTGTCCCTCTCCCTCTACCCCTCACCCCTGTTCATGCTCTCTGTCTCTCACTCTGCTCTCTCTCTCAAATAAATAAATAAAATCTAAAAAAAAAAAAACCGAAAGAAAAGAAATATGGGCAGAGACTTCAAAATTCTAATTAGCAGAATTACAAAACCTGCCACAGACCAGGGACTAGCACAAGGACTTGGGCAAATTCCCTACCGCCTAAGTGCTCCCAGGCTGACCACAAGATTCCTACCTTGAACTCCAGCTCCCGGCACCCCAATTCCTGCCTCCTCCTAGTTCCTGCCCCACACCCAGGTTAGCTATGATTTCCCAAGAGGTGTCTCGGCCTTCCTCTCTGGACCTTCCATAACCAGCTCTTACAGGATGCATGGGGACCATTCGATAACCGCACCGAATTAAATTGGATTGAACTGAACCAAATTGAATTCAGGAGCAGATATTCCCCAGCAGTGGCTGGGATTTAAGTTCATTGTTGTCCTAATCATCTTGTTTTAGATAACATTGCCTCCTCCATAAGCCAAGCTAAGCACTTAGGTGTTTGAGGATAATATATCTTAAGGGGTTTCTGTTCGGGCAGGGTGGCTCTTTCAGCATATACCATTGGAAAGAGATCTGAGTTGCGTGTGTTCTTTGATACAGTTCTTTGATATGTCTCGGAAGTGGGACAACCTGGGCTTAAGAATCACCTGTACTTCTTGTACAGCTGCATGACCTTGGGCAAGTTACTTAGCCTCTCTGAGCCTCTGGTTCCTCATCTGTCTCTGTCCTATGAGGATATTGCAGGGATTAAAATGAAAAATTGAATATAAAGCTCTTACTATAGAGCTTTACATGCATAGAAAGATGCACAAGGCATAGAGCTCATGGGTGTTGACAGTAATTGTAATAATTGTTCTTCTCTTCCTGTCTCTCCTGTCTATGCTGAATTGCATGGATTGGGGGCAGTGACAATAAGGAAAGGGCAGAGGGAGGTAATCAGAAGCATGGTCTTCAAGGAGATTGCTCAGCCCTGGGGCCCGGGAAGGAGGGGGAGCTCTCTGGTTTCACGCCTAGAAAGGTAGCAGAAGGGTGTGGAAAATGGCGATGGGATGAGCCTGGAGAGGTAGATGGAGGCCAGATTATTTGCATTTAATTCCGGGGTCAATAGGGAGCCACCGAAAGGTTTATAGCAGGAAGTGACATGATCAGCTTTGCATTTTTGAAAGTTCACTCTGGCTGCTACTGGAGAACAGGATGAAGGGATGGGTGCAGGCATAGACACAGACTGCTATTTGTTGCTGTAGCCCAGGTGAGATGTGATGAGGCCTGAATTAACACAGACCGTAACAGTGGAGACTGAATGGAGGGGTGGGTTTAGGGGACTTCAGGAACAGAAACACAGCAAGCACCTGGTAAGTGATCCGGTGAAGCTGAGGGACAGAGGAGGAGGAGAGATCGCTCCCAGCTCTTGGCTTCAGTAGCTGGTGCGTGGGCAGGAGGTGGCCAAGGGAGTGACGGCAGGTTAAGTTTCAGAGGCCCATGGGACATCTAAGGTGGATGGATGTAAGGAGCTGGGGTTTGGGTGGGGTGTGGGTTGTAAAGAGACATTTGGGAGCCATCAGCAGAAAATTGGGTGCAAGGAGAGAACTTACCCCGGGAGACAGCAGGGAAAGAGAGTGGCACACGAAGGAGAGAAGGCAAGGGGGTGAAAACACTGGTAGATGTGAGGACTCGCTCAGGGCCCCAGCTCCTTCAGAGGGCGGCTCTGGGCTTGGTCACACGGACCTCCAGTGCATCAGGGGGAAAACCTGGGCATTCTGCTGTCTGCTCGGAGTCTGCTGTGGTGATGGCGGACCTCCGGCTCCCTGCCCGGCCTGGATTGGGCCCTGAGTGTCCGTCCGCTTGGCTGGCCCATGAGCCCCTACCCTGCCTCTCCCCCTCACAAGAACTGTTCCTCTCTATGAAGATTATGGAAATAGTTAAAGCCCTGATCTACCTGGCAGCACATTTCCTAGTCCCCTCCCCCTTCCATGTTCAAAATCCCATAATATGGAGAGACCTATCCCTACCCTCTCTCTGAGAGGAAGACATCCTGAAAATGGGGTCTTGTTCTTGGTTCAGAGGCATGTGTCCTCTTTGGGGCATCTCACTTGGGGATCAGATGGGCCCTTGATTGTGGACCCCCTGAGAAGCTTTGGAGTGTTCCCATATATATTAATGCCTTCCAACTTCTTGGTACCATGGATACTGCTCCGAGCTAAACAACTTCTAGGAGTTTCCAGATCCCACTCTCACAGAATGTGTCTCGGTAGATTGGAAATCTATATTTCAAATACTCACCCTAGCCCATTGTGATTCAATAGGTCAGAGGGCACCTTTGAGAAATAGGACTCAGCAGAAGATGATTCCAAGGGGACCCGACATCTAACCACCACTCCCCATTTGCCATACTGCTGACATTTCATTCAGTATTCACTGCTCCCCGGTGAGGTAAATGCATCAGTATGTGTGGTCTAGCAGTAATTTGAGATTCAGAGATATTTAGTAATTTGCCCAGAGACACACAGCATGTTACCAACGGAGTCAGAATTGGAACCCCAGGTCTGTCTGACTCCAAAGCCTAAGACATTTATGCTCCAACACATCACCTCCTGAGAGGGAAATGGCACCTCTTTTCGGGTAGTTAAACGTCCACAGAGGAAAGAAAGTCTGGTAATTGGCAGAAACAGAAACAATGGGTAATTGCAAGAGTCAAACCTTGACGCACAGGATCTAATAAAATATAGTAGCTTCCTGGGGGTGACCACTGGAGTGTGAAGTAGGTTCTGGACAAACGCTCACTGGAGGTGTTGTGGATTTGTGGTGCAGGCTGCAAAGTGACTGAGTCATTGTCAAGCCCGTGATGTCTACCATACGGTGTTTTGACAAGATGACTCCCTGAGTCGGGTCCTCGTATTTGCTGTAGACTTATTGCATTCGCAGCCATGAAGGGAGGGAGAGAGGGAGAGGGGAAAGAAGTCAGCATAGTTCAGGGTATGAGGATTGATAACTATGGATCCTGAATCTTCTATCTCTCACTGAGTCCTGTCTTAATGATGAGAGAACTGAGAAGACATGCCTCGTGTTGACTTGTTCTATAAACCCAGGGCATTTATGAGGAATCCTCCCTGAATCCAACCTCGCATGACCGGACGAGTTTTCATATGTGCCGTCCCTGCTAATGTCAGCACAAAGCCTGGGTCAACAAGGCAGTAACAACCAAGAGGAAGGGAAGCTATATGTTTCATTTCTCTTCGGTCTGAACACATAGGCAGCTTTAGAGAGAGTATGAAATTACACGAGTTGTCTGCCAAACATCCCGTCCTTTGAAGCTGTTTTGTTAGACCGTCCATCTTCACCAGCGTGCATTTCAGTCCTCCAGACTCGATCACCTCTGGCCCCCCGATTCCCTCTCCCCACTCTTCCCGCCAAAGCTCTGCCATAGGCCTGTGAACACCAGTGCCCAAGTTCAACTCTCAGTCTCCCACTCTCGAGCTGTTTAATCTCAGGCAGGTCATCGAACCTCTTTGCTGGGATTATAAATTGGCACAACCCTTTTGGAAGGTAGTGTGACAGTAATGATTGCAATGTAAAAGGTGCATGTCACTTTCAGGAATTTATTCCAAGGAGATAAAATGACATACACAAGGATGTCCATTGCAGTGTTATTTAGGACACTGGGGAAAGGAAACAGTATTTGTCCAGCATTAATGGTTCAATAAACTGTAGTCATTTGGCTGAAAAAACATGTAGCAATTCATTTTAAAGAAATTGAAAATATTTAATATATGGTATTAAGTGAAAAAATTAAACTAAGAAACTGAATATGTAATGTGAACCGAATTTTTTACATGCATATATATGTAATCGTCATTAAAAAAGAAGAAAAGAGAAAAATGGATGAATGGGGTGTTAATATATTTTTCAGTATTTCTTTTATATTTTCCAAAAGTTTGACAACAAGCCTATGTTACTTTCTAGGTGCAGAAAAATCAGTATAAGATAAAATACATTTTGATAGCTCCCACCACCTACCGGATGAAAAACAAACTTCTCAGCAGAGAATTTTCATGATCTGACCCCACCCTCATGTAGTAGCTTCATCTTGTGCCCCTTCCCATCCTCATCGGCTCCCCGCGCCATGCCGAGGTGCCTTGCTTTAGCCCCTCTGAGCTACTTGCCATTCTATAAACACATCATAACCATCATTCTGTCATACCTGTATGCTTCCCGTGTTCTCCATCTGGAATGACCTCCACTTTCTTCAAGAACCAATTCAACTGTCTCTACCCCCTCCTTGGCGGTTAATTCATTCTTGCTTTTTACTCCTGCAGAATGTGTATATATACGTAAGAATTACGTATTTAGTGTCTGTCATCCTCACTCTCCCTTTCTTCAAGATTTTGTGGGAGCCCCAAGGAGGAAAGACTAATGACTCTGTTTTGGAGAGCCGAGAAAGTATTCACACAGAAGAGGCCATTTGACTGGGTTCTTAAAGAATGAATAAGAGTTAGTCAGGTAGGCAAAGGATAATAGACATCCCACATGATTCTGGAACAAGCTTTCAGCTGACAAACTCTTGGACTTACTTCCATCATAACCTTTATCTCACTGCATAGTGTGTTGCATGAGGGAATTGTCTGTCCCCTACCAGATAGTCGGTCCTTGAGGGCAAAAAATGTGCCTTGTTTTCCTTACAATGTGCAGCATGGTGCCTGACAGATGCTGGGCATCATAAATGTATTTTTGTACTGGGGCATGAAGGCATGAAAGTACCGATCCAAGAACTACCTTTCTCCTTGTCTCAGTGCAAGTGGGGAAAAAATCATATTCTTATTGCCTCTCATCACTGGTTTCAATATCAGGCTCAGAGATGCTGAAAATACTCTATAAATTGTCTGCTGATTTGAACCAAATAGAAGAAGTTGCTCACCTGGCAGACATTAAGAGGATCTTCTGTAACATTTGGACTTCATTTGAGTATAAAAATTCCACCAATATGAGCTTTGCTTCCCCCTTTAAACAACATGCCACAGTTTCAGAATGCTGCCTTTGAAATAAATCCTGTTTGAGTAATGTTTCTCTTGGACTCATAAAATCTTTATGGCAATCTTTTTTCATCTCATAGACTATGAGAAGGAAGAGAAAGCCAGAACCACTGAGCTTGAAGTGCGGAATGCAGTATTTTCTCATATGTGGGTCACACGTTTAATGTAAATAGTTTTTAAATGCAAATCCAATACCGACTACACATTAGCTTTAAACTCCCAGCTCTGTCCAAAGTGCTGAATCTGTGAGCGCTCTCTGATTAAAGAGTAGGTGGTATGGAAATGATGTATCCTTTCAGATAGAAGGTTTGAATGTATTAAAACATCTAGTAATAGCCATACTAGGGATAGCAACACAAATGCCAACAGAAATAAAACAAGATGAACAGCTTAGTGTCCCCACTGCAGGAGAGAGGGAGGGAGGGAAGGAGTAAAGGAGGGAAGGAGAGAGAGGGTGGAGGGGGGGAAACAGTAAGCTGATAGAACTGAGCTCTTAATCCAGTGGTGCAAAGGAGCACTGAATTGGGAGTCATGCATTAATTCAACACAATATTTTTGAGTGGCTAGTATACATTAAGCATCTTACTAGGACATTAAATGAGATAAATCATAATCTTTGGTCTCTACAAACACAGTCAGCGTTTACTCAACCAGCTGTTGACCTTGGGCAACTTACTTAAACCTTTCAAGCCTCAGATTTCTCCTTTAAAAATTTGGGGTAATAGGATCTCACAAGATTACTGTGCAAATTAACTAAGGTGACACCACTTACAAAGCACTTTGCAGAGAATTTAACATGTTGTAAGCTCTCAGTGAACATTACATGTTAGGATCACGTGTGGTACATTATGGTAAGTTCTTTATACCCATTATCTTTTATGCCCTCATTTACTCTGCACCAGTCACATGGGTTAGGTTTTAACATCCCCTTTACGTAGGTTAGGAAAGTGAGGCTCAAAAGAATGGAGTTCGTTAACTTGCCCAAGTTCATATAGTTGGTCAGTCACGTGGACAGAATTCAGGGTCAGCACTTTTTACTCTAAAACCAATGCTTGTAATTATGGTGATGCTGGCTAGAGCAGGACTTGAAAACAGACTGACTGTCCCTGTCACCAACCAAAGAAATAAGGCCAATTCCACCCTTATCTGGGCTGGCACTTTTGGGAAGTCCAATTCTCAGAGACTGGGGTTGGCATACAACCCAGGTGACCATGTGCATTTTAGATTAGGGACACTTGCAGGTTGACAAAGATGAGGAGGATAAATCCCAACCCGCAGGAGAATAGGGCCAAACCCCAACCATCCAGAAAGAGTTTCACCAGTCTCTCAGCCCACAAGGGAGCAAGAATAGGCACTGGAGACTGGAGCAGACCAGTCAGGCAGATGGGCCACACTTAGGTAGGATGGTTAACTACAAAAGCTGTGGGGGCTCCAGGGGCTAAATCCCACAGGGCACATTGAATTTTGGGGGGGTGGGCAATAGACTATTTCCAGAATCCATTTGACAAGAGAGGAAGGGGCTCATCATGAATTGCCTGCTGGGGACTCACTGGCACCCGGACAGGGCAATTTAAACCCAAATGTGTGGCTGAGCAAAGGCTGGGCAAGAGCTGGCACCACAGAAGTCACCATCTCATATACTCCATTTGGAACCTCCAGCAGAGAGAAATCTATGACTGTTCTGGTCTGTGTCCTGTGGAGCGGGGGTGATGAATTAGTGACAGTGCATTGCTACCTCCGTGGTAAGAATGTTCTTTTCCTTTTAATCCAAGAGCTTATGATCCAGACCTAGAGACTCCACGTATATATATATTCTCTTTGCTTTCCTCCCTGTGGGAAACATAAGGCTACAAAGCACAATACCCCCCCTCCTCACCCCTCCCAAAGCTGTTCAGTAAACAACGGGAGCTTGGGACTTCTTTGATTGAAACCGAAAAGGTCACATCTCAGTAGTGTCTTTGAATCTTGCTTGTCCCATTTGCGACAATCCTGGGCTGTCGTGGGGCCTCCCTAAGGTGCCCTTCCAGCTCTGACCTTCCATAGGTGTCTTTTAAACGCACAGAGTCATCAGCCGTCAAGCAGATAAACGGATCAATGTGGGCTGTTCATCAAATTGTGCTCCCAGGGCCTCTGTGTCTGCTGCCTTCTGCCCCTGCTGCTGCTGTCAGATCAATGGGGGGACCAGAGAGCTGTGCTGTGTCCTAACAGCGTCTCCTTTACAGGGACTTTTTTCAGTCCTTCTCTTTCAAGCTGGGAGGTCAGGGGCAGCCGTGCCCCACACCTCAGCAACCCGGGGAGGCCCATGTTGGCTTCTGATCAAGGTCAGCAGGGCATCTCCAGAATGGACTGCATGCTGGTCTCCCACTCACCTGTGGTGCTGTCTGGTCTGTCCCGGTGAGACAGGAAGTGAAGGTGCTCCCATTGCGCGCACATGGAACCCATGGAGCCTGGGCTCATCTTCCACTCAAGCTAAGGGAAGGCATGTAGTGACAAAGAAAGCAAAGCAGGGATTTCCGGTTATTTCCGACACCTCTCCTTCCTGCAGTAACAGCCCCATGCGATGGCTCCTGGCTCAGGAATTCAGAGGGTTTATTGAACAAATGCACAGGACAAAGAACAGCTCTCTTGGGTACTATGTGGTCTCTTCCCCTCTCCCCACGTGTTAATCAGTACACACAGTCCCAAACAGTCTCTCCAAATGCTGGGTCGGACTGACTTCCAGTTTTCTGTACCTCGATTCAAATTATCAAGAGAAAGAATCTGATTTGTTCACCTGGCTGATGGAGTGTCAACGCCTCATCCAGTCAGCTGATGCTAAGAGGCACACGCAGCTGGGACAAGCATAGCCGCCGGAGCCCACCCCTCCAGTAGTGGTGGCAGGGGGCGGGTGAGGGGCAGGGCAGCCTTGAGAAGAGGGCATGGGCCGGGCACCAAACCCATGGCTGCCATGGCTTCTGCAGTAGTCTAACCTTTCCACCTTCTCTTGGGTCTCCCTCAAAAAGAAATGAAGACAGTTTTTCCTTTCATCCACCTCCTTGAGCTAAACAAAACAAAGCAAAGGACCCAGTGCTCCATGAAGAGAACTTGAGGGCAATTTCAGGGTGTCCCTGCCACTACAATATTGTCTGGCTGGCTTTCACAGCCTGCAAAGGGAAGCTCTGTAAATACCGGGATTACTGTGATGATTACAAGTCCTCCAAGAAGCTGAATTTCCCAAGTTCTCAGAGTTGTAATGCTTTGGGATTTAGAGATATAATTAAGAGCAGATGAGCCTCCAAAAGGCGGATGACCATGATCGGGGGTTGCAGGGAAGAGCAGAGAGGATGTTGGTGGGAGTTCCAGGACTCCGTCTCCCCCACATGGTGGCAGAACACAGCTTGGGGATGGAGCAGGGGGTCAAGTGGCCCAAAGGACCTTGGTCACTGGAGTCAGGAGTCTCTGGCTCCCAGAAGTGGGGACACAACCTATAAACCCTCTCAACAGGTTAGAACCAGGCAGTGTGGAGTCAGCCTTGGACCGACCATGGTGCTGTGGCAACAGGCGTCTGCTGTTCTGGGACCCAGGGAGACCGCCACATCTGGCCCATTTCCTCTCGGGCAGCCATTCGCCTTCTGCCCACACATCAGTCGTGCCACAAGAGGGTTTCTGCTGCAGCATTGGGCCGTTCCCCAAACCCCTTTAGTTTTTATTCATATCCCAGTGTTTTCCTCCGCCTTCAGTCTTTACTAAAAGGCACGGAAATACCAAAAGGCAATGCTGTGTTTTATTTGATCTATCGACCACAGTGGACTGAATCTATAGCATCTGTAACACCAAGATTGTTTTGACCTTCTAGAAAGTAATGAGCGCTTTTGGAACCAGAGCCAAGGAAGCAGCTTAGACCCGTCCACAAGCAGAAGTCTGGGACCTGGGGAGTTCCAGGGCATTAAATTGCCATCAGAATTTGACTGGAGCCTTGAAACCCTTGCAGCCAGGGAAGGGAAGGAGGAGTGAGCCAACAGTTATCATGGGAGGCGGTGCAACGAGGATGTTAGAGCCGGAATGCCTGAGTTCTACCACTTGATTGCTGTGTGACCTCGGTTAGGTTGCCTAATCTCTCTGTATTCCATCTTCCCACCTGCAAACCGTAGTCTATCATAGAATCTGTGTCATGGGGTTGCCGTATTGAAGGAGTCAACACATGTGCAGGACTTAGGACAGTGTCTGGCATGCAGCGCATGTGCAAAGTGGTCTGTCTTGTTCCCAGGGATTGCCTAGACACTCTATCCTGTGTATTTTCATTTTAGACTCACAATGGCCCTGGGAAACAGATTTTTATATTCCCAACAGGCAGAAGAAATGGAATCTCTGATGTTCAATAAATTGCCTAGGACCACCTACCTAGTTAGTGGCAGGGATAGATTTCCAAAATGGAGATCTCTGACTCTAGACCTGTGTTCTTTCTATTCTCTGTTGTGGCCAGTCCCCATCACGGTCTGCCTTGCTTTCCATAATCCTACCCCTTCCCCCCCAGTTTCCTCTCCCGAGTCCCTTGGCACCCACCCAAGTTAGTTTCACTGATGGAACCACAGCACCACTTCCTGGCCATGACAGCTCTCTGAGCCTCAGTTTCTCCATTTCTCTAAGTTGCTACAATCACGGGGTCTGCTGAGGAGGGGAGCAGCAGCCCCTGAGGGCCAGAAACTGGCCTGGCACCGCTTTGCTCAGAGCTGGCTTGACACCCACGCCAGACCTTGGTGTTGTCCTGTTATACATAAATGTCAGCATCAGACAGGCCGCTTCATGACCGTAATGGATTAAGTTAAAAACAAGACCGCTTCGTAATCATATCTGAACTCCAGCACAAGCAAGAACATTACCAAAACATGAAAATGACCAAACATTCCCCTCCCTCTGCAACTTGGCTAACGTGCGTGACAGCTGCTGCTTTACCAGTTGCAACTTTAGTCTTGCTTCATTCCTCCTGCCTTCTAGATAAAATTTATGAAGTACCCAATCATAGAAATAAACCTACTTCTTGACAGCGTCTAATCCAGAGCAAAGCTCCACTTCCTTGAGCCCTCGCCAAATCGCCCAACACAAGCCCGAATCCTGCAGCAGATTCTTCCCAACACCCTCTTTCTGAGAGCCCCATAGCTCCCAGTGTAGTGCACTCTCGCTCACTGCCATGAGCCAACAATACGAACTCTGTTTAACTACAGGTGGATTCCTGGTGGTCATTGGCTGTGGCTTGGTGGGTGGGGTCGGTGTCCACACTGCTTCTGGAATTAAATATGATGATTCCTGAAGAGCACTTAGAAACAGGGCCTGGGGGCGCCTGGGTGGCACAGCGGTTAAGCGTCTGCCTTCGGCTCAGGGCGCGATCCCGGCGTTATGAGATCGAGCCCCACGTCAGGCTCTTCCGCTGTGAGCCTGCTTCTTCCTCTCCCACTCCCCCTGCTTGTGTTCCCTCTCTCACTGGTTGTCTCTATCTCTGTCGAACAAATACATAAAAATCTTTAAAAAAAAAAAAAGAAAGACAGACACAGGGCCTGGTACATAGAAAGTGCCCGATACGTGCTAGTTAGTAGCTTGGTGTTTATGGCCAAAATACCCCTCTTTGGACAAAGCTGGTGCACACCCATTAACTCTCAGTAACCAGCCCCCTTCTTTTCAATAGTACGTGCAGACACCCTCTTGGGTTTGCCTTGGGCCCTGAGCATGCCCCATTTGCACTTGACAGAGCTCCCCTCCATGCTGCAGACCGCGAGCCTGTGAATACTTTTACCACCCATGACTTTCAGGACTGCCGTCTGCCCACTGGGAGGACATCACCTCAGAGTGTTTCAGCAGCAAGATGGGTGGAAGGGAGCCCAGGCGGGCCATGCAATGACAATCAGGCTTAGCAGTCCTCTTTCTGCTTCCTGGCAGAGGAGACCCTCTACAGATGGAAGTTCCCTCTCCCGCTCGCCAGAGGAGTCTGGCCAGAGTCTTCCACACAAATGTACTCACAGCTGCATCTGCAAGGGGCAGCCCCAGGGCTGGCAGAGCTCCTCCATGCCCACTGCTGCTAATTGCAGATAATGCATTAAAAATACAGAGCCACATCTGTTCATTTCAACATGAGTATCGAGGAATTTATGTGGTTTATAATGACAGGGTGTGAGGGGTAGGAAAATGCTTCTTCTGCCTGCAGGCCAGAGGCACAGCTGTGAGCAGAGAGCTGGAGGTGTGGTTTCTGGTGCCCAGTAAATCCTCTGGATGCCAGCCAAGTCCTTTCTTGGAGGTGCCAAGAGATAGATCCAGGTATTTATCTGGAAATACAAAATTCTGTAACCAGTCAAGTACAGAGTATGTGTCTTGGTGCTCAGGGGGTCTTCTGGACCAACTCTGCCCTTTGCAGAGTCCCTGAGAGGAGGGGACCAACCCCCGCCAACCATAGGACAAGAGGAGCAACGTACCTGTCATGATTCCAGCGAGCAGGCACTGAGCACTCAGCCTAGAGTCTCAGTTCCCTGCCTGCAAAACAGGGGTGTTTAAAGTTCTTGCCTCATTGGGTTTATTACCAAATAAAATAACTACATCTGAATCGCCTCAAACAGCACCAGCATGGCATAGAAATGCAGTAAATGTTTACATTATCATTTGAATGCATGTCAGGCGTTGTGTTAGACTTTAAGGGTATCAGGATGAATAAGGCAAGGTCCCTGCCCTTCTCCACATGTCTAAGAGACAAACAGGTGATACAATGTGATCTGCAAAGGGATGATGATGTGTTATGGGAGCACAGAGGAGGGTGGAAGAGTCAAAGAGGGCTTCCTGGAGGAAGGGACACCTGACCTGACTTTCCTCTGAAGGTAGAAGTTTACCAGATCTAAAAGGTAAGGAGGAGGATCCCAGCCTGGAATAGCATGTGCAAAGGCCCTGAGGAGACCATGAGGGTATCATGTTTCTGGGGGAAATAACGTGTAGCAGGGCCTTTGGGTGGGAATATTAAGCATTTATTGCTGTGTAACAAGTTGCCCCAGAACTTATGGCTTTAAGCAGTGTTTATTGTCTTGAATGTTCTGTATGTTAGGAATCTGGGTGTGGCTTAGCTGGGTCCTCTGGCTCAGGGTTTCTCACAAAGCTGCAATCAAGGTATCTACCAGGGGTGCAGTCCTCTCAACGCTCAGTTGGGAATGAAGGTGTGTTCTAAGCTTGTTGAAGGATTGAGGGCGCCAGTGCTGTTGATCAGAGACCACCTCAGTGCCTTTCCATAGGGTGGCTTTCAACATGGCTGCTTACTTCATTAGAGCAAGTCTGAGAGGGAGAGAATAAGACCAGGAGGCCCAGTCCTTTATAACCTCATTTCAAAAGGGACAGCCTACCACTTTTGCTGTATCCTACTTGCTAAAACCAAGTCACTGGGTCCAGCCCACACAAAGAGGAGGGGATTGATCAAGGGCACAAATGCCAGGAGATGAAGATCATGGAGTCATTTCTGATGCTGCCTTATTACAGGCTGCCCACTGGTCCCCAATGACTCCTTCCCCTTCCACATGCAAAATGCAGTTGATGCAGTTGCCCCTTCCTCAGGTCCCCCAAAGTCTCATCCCATGATAGCATCAGCTGAGAGTCCAGAATATGATCTAAACCAGGTTCAGGTATGGACAAGGCTCCTGGGTGTAGTTCCTCAAAGGCAGGTTCTAGAAGACTGTTACTCTGGAACTGTAGTTCTACAAAACCAGAGAGAGAAACATTGCCTGCCCCCACATACCCAACACACAGTGGTGGGACAGGCATAGGGTCATGCTTAAAGACATTCCTACTCAAAAAGGGGGGGAAATGTGAGGCATAAGGGAGACCCTGGTCCATAACTATTCTGAAATCCATCCAGGAAAATATGGGAAACTTCTTGATTACTTTCAAAATCTGGGAATCATTTCCCATGGCTTGCAGCTCCACATTCTGAGCTCTTGGTTCCTCCCTCTGAGTTATTCTTCTCTTTTTCATGGAAGAAAGCATATGTTGAGAATTTGGGGAGTCCAGTGACCTCTTTTTATTTCGTACTGTCTCTGTCCTTTTCAGTCCAAGGTAACAGTGTTTCTTCTAATGATAGGTTTCTTAAGACCTTTGGGGGTCTTCTCTAAATCGGAAACTCACTCATTACACAGAAGCCAATTCCACAGATTTCTTTGGACTAAACCTCTCTTTACCTTGGGCATCTGCTAAGATGAACAATGGACAATGCTCTGATGCTTCCCAGAGGCCCTGCTGTTTGATCTAGAGGGCCTAATTTCTTTAAAGGGCCTTGTGTGACAGACACTATGCTCTTTTTTTTAAATTTAAATTCAATTAGTCAACATTATTTTCAGATTCATCAATTGCATATAACACCCAGTGCTCATCACATCACATGCCCTCCTTAATACCCATCACCCAGTTACCCCATCCCCCTACCCACCTCCCCTCCAGCAACCCTCAGTTTGTTTCCTAGAGTTAAGAGTCTCTCATGGTTTGTCTCCCTCTCTGATTTCTTCCCGTTCAGTTTTCCCTCCCTTCCCTTATGATCCTCTGTGCTAATTCTTATATTCCACATATGAGTGAAATCATACAATAATTGTCTTTCTCTGATTGACTTATTTACTCAGCATAATACCCTCTAGTTCCATCCACATCATTGCAAATGGTAAGATTTCATTTTTGATGGCTGCATAATATTCCATTGTGTATAGATACACATCTTCTTTATCCATTCATCTTTCAATGGATATCTGGGCTTTTTCCATAGTTTGGCTATTGTGGACATTGCTGCTATAAACATTGGGGTGCAGGTGCCCCTTCGGATCACAGTGTTTGTACCCTTTGGGTAAATACCTAGTAGTGCAATTGCTGGGTTGACACTGTGCTCTTTTGATCTCCCTGAGGTCTCACCCAAAGGCGGGACAGTCACACCCTCACTTTATCTCCAGACCACCTTTCCCTGACAGTGAAGGAAAGCCATTTCTTGATTTTTAGTGTCCTTTGCCGTCTTGGGAGTCTGAGAATTTTCAAAACTATCAGGTCCTGGCTCCTTTTTAACAATCTTTCCTTCAATTTATCTCCCTTTCTCACTTACGCAGCAAGAAGAAACCAGAAAGCGCCTTCGACACTTTGCTTGGACATGTCCTTAGCTGGATCACGGAGTTGAGTAGGCACGTGTTCTGCTTTCCACATAACTGTGGACAACAGTGTCACTAAGCTTTCTGCCACTACGTCACAAGGATCCCCTCCCTCCACTTTCCAATAACATGTCCTCACTGCCTTTTGAGCTTTCACTGGCAGCATCCTCAAAGTTCAGATTTTTCTAACAAGCTTCACAAAATATTCCCAGCCTCCCCCCACGGTCTGATTCCAAAGCCATCTTACATTTTAGATATTTTTCATGATACTCTTTTGATACCATAATCTATATTGTTCTCTCTTTTGATTTGTAACAAATTGCCCCGAACCATAGTAGCATGAAACAACAGCATTGACTAGCCTAGTTTCTGGCAGTCAGGAATCAGGTGGCTGATCTCCATCTGTCACAAGGCTGCAGTAAAGGTGTGCACAGGAGCCCGGGAGTGGTCCAACTCTGAGCTTCTTCGTGGCTGTGGGCAGGGTTCCTTTCTGGCAGGCAAGCCACCCTCAGTTCCTTGCCACATGAGCCTCTCCACAGGACAACTTTCAACATGTCCGTTTGCTTTGAGCAAGCGAGACAGACAGACAGAGATCGTCTTTTGTAGCCTAGTCACTGGTAAAGAAGTGACATCTTATCAGTTTTGCCCTATTCCGCTCATTAGAAGTAAGTCACTAGGTCCAGCCCACACATAAAGGGAGGAATTATACAAGACTGTGAATACCAGGAGGTGGGCATCACTGGGAGCTACTTGAGAAGCTAAGTGTGGGCGACAGTGCAGAGGCAGCAGTGGCTTGATTATGCTGCATCAGACTCCCACAGGCGATGGGCAACCACTGAAACACTTTACTGTTGAAGGGGAAGTCTTACAACATCAATCAGGCAGCCAGAGCAGAGAAGGGATTGGAAAGGGAGCAGTGGGTAGTGAGAGCTAGTGCATGGAAACTTACAAGGGGATGGGCCACTCGAGAATGTTCATGGCATCCCACCAACCCAGAAGTCTAGACCAGCCTGGAGCATCACATGGCCCCATTTGGGCCCCTGGCTAAGCTTCCTCCTGCTTCAACTGCCCTTTTGTATGTTGTTCTCACCTCCTTTAAACCATCCTTTAGAGACCAGGGCAGGCACCGTCATTCATAGGGTACTTCCTACACACCAGACTTCATTTACAATGATACATGCATCATTTATTCTCCAGCACACCTGTAGGGCAAGTATAATTTGGGGGAGTGTGATTAGAGGTACATGACAGGACAAGGGAGCATCACTGCCTTGGTGATATCACCCTAAGGACCATGCCCTATCCATGGACCTGATCCTTGAGCTTAACAGCCCAGAAATTGGATCTTTTGGTCCTCAAACAATTGATGATTTAGTGGAAGGTAAAATCAATTATAAGATCCCAACACAGTGGGACGCCTGGGTGGCTCAGTTGGTTGGGCGTCTGCCTTTGGCTCAGGTCATGATCCCAAAGTCCTGGAATTGAGCCCTGCATCAGGCTCCTTGCCCAGCTAGGAGTCTGCTTCTCCCTCTCCCTCTGCCTCCACCTCCCTGTTCATGCTCTCTTTCTCTCTCTTTCAAATAAATACATAAATAAAACATATATTAAAAAAAGATCCCAACACAGTTGTGTGTTCCAGATGGTAACCAATTGTTTTGCAACTGGTATCAACTTCTCTGTTGGGATTTAAGTTAAACCCAATAAATAAATATGCTTATTCTTGTCAGGTTTGGAATCAGTGGTGGGTGCAGGAGAAAGACAGATGAGGATCAGCCTGTTGCCTCTATTTCCAATGAACTAATTGAAGCTCAGACCTGAACACATTCTGCAGCCAAGTTTCTTTGGGGGAGGGAGGAGAAGGGTATGGTTAGCGCCTCTTCTCAAACCCATTAGGCAGATAAGTCTTGCTTCTTATTATTCCTCCAAGTGAATGCCCGGGTTGCAAGAGGGAGAAGAATTCCTCTGTGGGCCTTCAACTGGTAGCATCAGTGTCACCTGGGAACTTTTAGAAATGCAAATTCTAGGTCCAGCTCCCCCCCCAAATTGAATCAAATTCTAGGAGTGGGGCCTAGCAATCTGTGTGCTAACAAGCCCTGAGGCGATCCTAATGCAGGCTCAAGGTTGAGAACCACTGGTTGAGTGGAAGCTGTTTCACAGGCACATATGAGACCTGGGAAGAAATGTCCTTATGGAATATTCTGCCACCCATGCCTACCCTTCTCCCCATCCCTGGGGAAAATTAATCACAGGGGTAGAAGTTTTAGACTTTCCACGCTTGATTTTTAGCTTACAGCTGCTCCAACGAGTACCAAGTAGAGGGTCCTGATTATTTCCCCTCCAAAGAAGAAAAATGTCATGGGTTTGGTATTTGTTAGCCTTGTCTCTTGCTCTTGCAGACCTTGGAGGGGCTCTCGTCCCCTTGTTGGCACTGAATGGTTTCTGAAGATGCTAAAATGACCAATAACCAGAAGTCAAAATGAAAGCACATGGCTCTCCCTGCAGAAAACTCTGTGGCTCCCCATTGCACTTAGATTTCAAAATAAACTCCTTTCCAAGGTCTGTCCCACTCCAACTGCCTCTCACACCTTGTCAGTCTGGCCTCCCTACTCTCCCTCTAATATGTCGAGCTCACTCCTGCCTCAGGACCTTTGCACTAGCTGTCCTGCTACTTGAAGAACTCTTTCTTCAGACCTTGGCATGCCTGGTTCCTTCTTGTCCTTTAAATCTGAACCCAGATGTCATCTTTGACCACTGATTTAAAGTGCCCTCAACCCCACTTGTCATTGTTTATCTCATTACCCTTGTTTATTTTCTTCAGAGCACTTGACACTATCAAAAAATGATCTGGTGTGTTTATTTGTTGACTTATTATCTGCCTCCCCCTCCCTGGAATGTAAGAGATCAAGGACCTTGCTGTATTCCTAGCACCAGAACAGTTCCTGGTATATTGCAGGCATAAGATTTACATAAATATTTGTTGAATAAATGAATAAATGAATGAATAAGTGAACATAGGAAAAGCTTTGGGAGAGAAGGATCAGGGTGCAGTGATTCATTCATTGAGACAGTGATGGGCCCAAAGACTCTGCCTTCCTCTTCCCAAGGACAGGGCCACAGAGCCAGCTGAGTTGGTCTGGAGTGCTGGCACCACACCAGACTCCCTGCGTGCTTCTCCTCTAGCCCACTGTCTTAGGCCCGGCTCCCCCTTCTCCTCCTCCTCTTTCCCTCCCTCTGCCTCACTGTCATTCCATTACAGTCATTAGAAACCTGCAGATTCACACCCTCCTGTCGACTTTTTCATAAAGGAATGTTAATGGAGTTCTTCTTCAGCTGGGGCGATGCAGACTGTTGTCAAAACTCTGACTTGGCCACCCACATTCGTGTAATTAATCAAACAGGAAACCAGAAAGGGGCGGCATGAGGGCTGGGCCTAGCTGTGTGGTGGCCCCCTTCCCAGAGAGGAGTGTGGTACAACACACAGCTGCTGCCCACCGAGAGCCCGTAGGTCAGGCTGGAAGCAAGACAACCCAACTGGAACCACTACAGAGGAGTACAAGTCAGGATCCAATCTGCCCTGGGGGGGAGGGTCTCCTCCACCTTCAAGAGGGTACATAAGAAAGGAAATTAAACAGATAAAGTAGAATCTGGAGGGAGAAATAAGGTTAAAGACAGTGTCTTCTAAAATTAGAAGGAAGCGGGCATTGATTGAGTACTGCATTGGTTATCTATTGCCATGAGGTAAATTACCATACACTTACTGGCTTAAACCAACACACATTCATTATCTCACACATTCATTGTCTCTCAGTTTCTGTGGGTCAGGAATCCCGCAACAGCTTAGCTTAGCTGGGAGACCTCACAAGGTTGCAGTCCAGGCGTCAGCCAGGACAGGGTTCTCCTCTGGAGGCTCAACTGTGGAAGGACCCACTTCCCTGCTTATGTGGTTGCTGCAACACTCAGTTCCTTGTGGTTGTAGGACCAGGAGCTTTAGCGTTTTGTTTTGGGGTTTTTTGTGGCTGTTGGTCTGAGGCTCCCCTCAGCTCCTAGAGACTTACCATAGTTCCTTGCCACGTGAGTTTCCCCAGCTTGGCCACTTCGTCAAGCCAGCAAAGTCTCTAGAGCAAATCCGGTAGCAAGATGGAGTTTTATAGATCATTACATAATCACAGAGGTCACAGCTCATCTCTTTTGCTTCATTCTATGGGTCAGTCACAGGTTCTGCCCATGTTTAAGAAGGGATGGGACATGGGTATGGACACTAGCAGGGGTGGATCATGAGACAGCCACCCTAGAGGATGCCCACCACAGTACATAATAGGTGTGAAGGACTGTGCCAAATGCTCTTGCATGTATTATATCATTTATTCACTAAAACAAGCTGTAAGGTGAGCATTATCCCCATTGCACAGGGGAGGACTCAGAGGAGAGAACTTGCCCAAGTTCCTGCAGACATTAAGATCAGAACCACCTGTTTCACAGCACTAAGCCAACCTGTGCAAGCTTAGAGGGCTGAAGGATTTGCATCTTTACGATGAGGAGTAAGGGCCTGAGGAAGGCAGGGGAATTGGGTTGCAAGTGCGTTCTAGCTTCTTGTGAGATTTGAGACCAGGAGGAAGGGATGGGTGTGGATTACATGTTGAGAAAGAAGAAAACTGAGAGTACTTATGTTTGATGATCTCTGTTTTCTCAATGAAACAGAAAATGAGGGCGTCTCCTGAGAGAGTGGGGGTTGGGATGGAGGGGAAGCAGAGCCAAGTTGGAACAACAGCTGTAGGGAACGGGGAATGGGAAAAAGGAGTCTTGCCAGCACCAGTACAAGGTTGCCAAGTAGGCAACAAAGCTGCTTCCTCCCTGAAGACTTCAAAGGTCTCCTTGGTAGGGGATACCCACTCCCGCACCCCGGCACTCTGTTGTAGCCTTCACATTCATTGTGCTTTGTCATGCTGTAGTTTATGCCCACATCCGTCTCATCAGAAGGGAAGTTCTTACAGGGCAGGAACCTGACAGCAGTCTATGCAGGGCCTCCCGATAACCAACACAGGATCTGGCATACGTGAGTCTTCCATAAATGGCCTGACTCCAGACCTTGAACTTCTGAATCACTCCACTGTATCACCTTCTATTCCCTAAAGGCTCTCCAGTTCTATAAGACTCTTCAAAGTATGTATTTTTACTTTTGTTTTGAGAGTAAAAGTTCCAATAGCAGTAGAGGATGAAGTCTAAGTCCATCCTGGAATAGGAGTGGAGATGGAATTAGGGAAGTCTGTTGCACGCATAACACGGTGACAAAAAGGCAATTTTACATTTTGGCCCAGTCTTTTTGATGTTGAGAAGTCAAGAGCCATTTCAAAATATTCCATACCAACCTATATTGATTGATAAGAAGCATTGCTCATGGTATGTTATTGCCTGAACAATACAGAACCGACACAGAACAATCCCATTTGTGTCAAATCACCACTTTTGACTCATTTTAAGTGGCAGAACCCTAATTCAAACTGCCTTAGACAAAAAAAATATTGTGGGCTCATCTCCAGTGAAAAGTCCAAGACTATACTCTGATGCCAAAAGGACTAACATTTTGGTCCAAGAACGAGACAGATGGCTTGCAGCAGCCTCAGAACAGCGCTCTCTCCTAGGACCCCATGCACAAGTTCTGTGGTCCACTCTGATTGGACCACCCTGGGTCACATGCCTGTAACTGAAACAGTCAGTGTGACCAGGGGACTTCAGAGGCGGTTGCTGTGAGCAAGAGGAGAAGGAATGGATGCCCGATGGTCATAAAGGCAGTAACTGTCCACTCCATGTGTTCTATGCTTCCAACCCCAGACAAATGATTGGGTGGATGCCCACCAAAATCATGACAGGGTTTTCTCCAGGTCACAGGACTTGGGCAAAGTCAGATGCCCGTGTTTGTAAAATCCGCCCTGCATTTCATTCCCACCAGAGGAGGGACCACCCTGGGGGCTCCTCCTGGCCCCCTGATGATACCTAAGGCTCAGTGGAGGAGCAGTTCTGGAATTACTGAAGAGACCAAGTCCCCCAAAGCCCACCTCAACTCCAGTTTCCCAGCCTCTGCTGGGGCCTCAATTGGGAGCCTGACCTAAACTCCAGGGCTTCTGGCCCTGCTGGTGAGGATGATGGCAGGACTGGCATGCACCTGACCCTGAGGAGGGTCTTCTGCCCTAAATAAGCACTTGCAACCAGGATGCCCCGACCTCCATGACTTCCACTTTACACCTGGAGACTCCCATCCCACCTGCCCAAGCCAAGCCCTGTAGCTACCGACCTCACACACCACATTCGCCCTTCCCCCAAAGCCAGCCTTCCCCACGATCAGCTTCCAAACCCCAATCTCAACCACCACCCCACTCACTTCCTCAAAGCAGCAGCAGCGTGGCCGCACGAACGCCATACAGGAGACCAGCGACAGGCGATACAGTTGAATGGCATTTTATTTCTAATTGGATCCATCAGCTTTGTCCGAGTCAGTTTTCCCTCTGCACTGGTTCTTAGCTGACCCTTGGAGGCTCTTCCTGGCAATACGTTGTTTACGGTAGATTTCCAGTTCCTCTTGGTATTTGGCTCTCAGGAGAGCTGCTCTTTGCTCATATGGTTGCTTTTCAGCATCTGTTGTTGCAGACCACATCTTCCCCGAGGCCTTTGCCACCTGCACTACTGACCAGTTCGGATTTTCCCTCTTCAGCTGGGCATAGTGGTCTTGGCAGAAGAGCAGGAAGGATGATGGGGGGCGTCTGGGCGCCTGGGGGTCCCGCTTTCTCCGCTTTTTCTTCTTGCCAACATAATTCATCATCTCTTCCTGGTACCGGGCTTTGTCGAGCTTGGCCAGAGCTTCATATTTGGCCTTTTCGTGCTTTGAGATGGACCTCCATTTTTCTGAACACTTTCTAGAGAACTCTTTAAAGCCAAGGTAGGTATTTGGCTGCTGCTCCTTGAACTTGTTCCTGTAATTCAGCAAAAAGTGGATGTAAGAAGAGACATTCACCTTGGGCCTTAGCTGGATTTCTTTTCCCATGTTCATAAGGTCATTTTTTTTTTTCTGGATTCAGTAACTTGGACAGCAGAGACTTCTGTCTCCACACTCCAGGAGCAATCTAGAAGGTGCTCTGCTTGCGGTGAATTTTTCCCTCTGCAAGAGCTCCGGTCTGCGGTCAGCCTTTTTCAGTGGTGGTGGCATTATTGAGTCAGAAGAGGGGACTGTGACATCATTCACCAGCCTGTGGCATTTGCATATGGCTACTCTTATTGGTTGGCTACTTGAGGGTCCATTTCTGCTTCTCATGTGAGATGATGGTCCATCCAGAGGAGGCTTGGGAGCAGGTGCTTCCCCTGGCATATTTCTCCTTGCCTTCCTGGAGGAGGGGCTTTGCTCCACTATGGGAGCTCTCAGTCCTTTGGATGTAGTAATGAGCCATGGGGCCCGCCTTCCTCACCGTAAGATTGTCGAGATGCCACATGATGCCTTCCAAAGTCAGGATGGAAATAATGAATGCGAGGAGGTGGATGGCTCTAGAGCTGTCATGATAAAATGTGAAGTCTTTCTGTTTGCCTTGAATGGTGGCAGCTCATGCCGTTCAAAGAGTTTAGTAGTAACTCTAAAAATAATCAGGTATGACAGCCGTGACTCCATTCCTGTCAGGACAAAGTTGTCTAATTTAAAACTGAGCACTTGGGCTATATACATCTGAACTCTTCATTTCTCTGAAGAAACTGCGGTGGGGTGGGCGGACGGAGGAGAACCTTGAGGGGTTTTACTCATTACGCTTGAGTCCATGAAATTGGGGTCAAATCCTTGGCTATCAGGAGGCCTCCCTGCTCTCATCTCTGGGGTCCCTGGCTCTTGGGGTTAGAATACAGAGCTCTAATGGCTACACTCAAACTAGTTGGCTTCTGACTTTTTGTGAAAGCCATTGCCAATAGTCTACCAGTCTTCCAACTGAAGGTTAAAGAAAAGACGATAAAAGTGTCATCTTGTGACCTTTGGACACTTTGAGGTCCTTGCTTGTATGGCACTGGGGTTAACACAACTGGTGGTTGATGACAGTACCAAATATATAGGACTAGAAAATGGAGCCTCGTTAACAGAAAAATGAGGGTAGAATAGCCTAACAGGTGGGAGTCTGAATTTGGACTGATTTGCTTGACTCAAGCCTGTGCTTCTTGCTGCCCCCTCAGAACTGGTGCCTTGGGGGCTAATGGCTCCGGCGTGCAGCCTCAGCAACTGAGCCTCACAGGGAAACTTGCCTGAGACTAGACCACATTTCCAGGGCTCCCAGTCCACTCCCAAGCCTCCAAGACTGCCTTCAGCTTCCATCTGCTGTAAAGGAAAGATGGAAATCGATGAGAGTCCCCAAACCTGAGTTTGAGCCCCGGCTCTGCCACAGGGTGGCTGGGCTACTGATGCTAGCCCCTTCCATCCTGTAAGCCCCTGATTTCATATCTGTAAAATGGGTGCTTTGGACTGGCCAGGAAATACCCTCCAGATGACACGCTGTAGTTTTGTGGCTGCATTCAGAGGCCTATACGATCTCAGATGCCAGCGGAGGAAGTCTGGGCTAGTGGTGGGGGCAGAGGGGTCAGGCCAGTGGGAACGAATTATTCTGAGCACATTTCTCAGCATGGTTAGTGTTCTTCACTCTGGTTCTTTCTCCCAAGGGCCAGGGGTTGGCTCACCTGTTTGTTGAATTTGAGCTGGGCTGCCAAGGTCAATAGGACGTAGCTCTTTTCCGAGATGGAAGGACAGGTTGTGAGGAAGCACTTGGCTAACACCTATAGATAAGAATCAGACTCGGCTCAGTCTCACAAAAGCCCCAGCAGCTCATTTGTGCCTCCGTTCATGACCTTCTACCCTTCTCATGATGAAAAGGTCCAGAAGGATTAATCCTATGATAATCATCTGGAGCCTAGCAGGTCTAGGAAGACAAAGCAGTAAAAGGTAAAAGCTGTGGCCACCCTGTGGTGTTTAGGCCACACTCTTGCCTTGGAGGGATGAAGTGAGGGAACAGTCTGGAGAACCTTAGGGAGGGTCAGCATGGCTGGCTTTCTGTCAGTGCTATGTGCACTGGTAGCTGAGTCTTTCCAACCTTCTCCGCTCTGTTCTGTGTGCCCTGGGAAGCCGACCCACACAGACCACATCACTGGGTCTCACGCCCTGTGTCTTCCATTTCAGTTTGGTCACTGTGGTTCCCAACAATAGATCAGTAAGAGAGGAAGGTGATGTCAGGGCATTTATTCTCCTGGCTTCCTCCTAGAGAGGTCACCTGGAGCTGGCTCTCGGACCCTGGACTCCTTGGCTCCTTGGCTCCTATCAAGTTGTCCTTTCTAAATGACTGACTCCTTCCAGGTTTAGGAATTGCTCCCTCTCCTTGTCCCTTCTTGCCAAGGGTGGTAAGAGCTCTGCTTTTACTGGCCTCTGAGGACTCTGCTATCCCTCGTGGCTTTCCTACACCTTGCCCTTCCCTTTGTAAATAGCCTCTTTATTAAACATTCCTCAAATTATTCTCATTTGAGTGGCCATCTGGTTCCTGCTGGGACCCTGACCGATGTACCATGTTTCTAGCTTTCCACCATGAACAGCCATGGAGGTGGATAAAAAAAGCAAGTGTGGGCATCGGTCCAGGATAGAAGGGTATTGAGCTTCTCAAGGCCCGAGGACCCAGCAGTCTCACAGCCTAGAATGTTCTGCAGGGGTAAGCATGCCTGCCAGGGCAGTAGCAGAACGGGGCCACATGGCCTCCAGAGAGGCATCTAATATCCCTTGTATTATAAGATGACCTCTAGGCAAGGGCATTGGTCTGGAGAGCCAGATAAGAAAGATTTTCAGCTGTGTGGGCCATATGGTTTCTATTGGACATACTCAACTCTACCATTGTAGCTCAGACGTAGCCACAGACAATACATACACCGAGGAGTGTGGTTGTGCCTGCAATAAAACCACAAAAACAGGCAGATGCCTGGAGGTCATAAACTGCTGACATCGCAGTCTGGAGCTATGAGTTCAGTGTTTTCTAATTTGTTCATTGCAGTTTACAGTAAGAATTACATTTTACATCATGACCCGTTTGTGCTCAAGCATACTTCATAATATTCATATAATGCTTAATGTGCGCACGTCTCTGTTCTAAATGCTTTACTTATATCAATTCATTTAATATTTATAATAACTGTGTGTGTGTGTGTGTTGTGTGTTGGGGGTGCTATTTTTTTTAAAGATTTATTTATTTATTTATTTTAGAGAGGGAACAAGCATGGGGCGGGGGAGGGTCAGAGGGAGAGAGAGTCTCAAGGAGACAGCGCTGATCTCAGAGCCTGATGTGAGGCTCAATCCATGTCCCTGAGATCACGACCTAAGCTGAAACTTAGAGTCCGATACTTAACCAGCACCACTAGGTGCCCCTGGGTGGGGGAAGGGGGCGGCTGCTATTTTTATTCCTATTGTAAAGATAAAGGTCTCTAAACAGAGGGTTTACAGTAAAAAAATTATAACAAATGATACTTACTATGTGTGTGGTGCACTCTTTTCTATGCCATTTCTGTTATGGTCTATTTTGCTATTCAAAGTGCAACCCGCAGACTGAGCTCATGACCCACTGTGGGTTACAATCCATGGACTGGTTTGAAAAACGCTATCTAGGCAAGCCGAGGGGAAGCGCTCACCTTAGACACTGTGAGATCCTCTTGATTTAGCGATCATAACGGGAAGTGGGAAGAACATGGTTTTGGGAGCCAGGCAGACATGAATTCAAATCCTAGCTTTGCCACTTATGCTCTGGGTGTCGCTCATTACGTTATCAATAAAGAGCAGCGAGGTGGTAATAAAGCCGTGGGGAAAAGCTAACTAAAGTGATAGGAGTGACAGACCTGATACCCCCCCACCATGTGAGCTGGACATCAGGACACACCTCTGATGAATAGCGTGTGGAAAAGGACAAATTGTCTTTCTAGTGGAGAAAGCTGACAGATACCACCCTACCCAATAATGGTATTCTTTCCCCAATTCTGTAACCCCTGGTCTAATCATGAGAAAATATTAGACAAACCCAAGGGGTATTCTACAAAACACTTGACTAGTACCCTTCAAAAATGTCAAGGTCTTGAGAAAGCAAGGAAACCCTGAGAAACGGACACAGATTAGAGATCAAGTAGACTCAACGTCTCAGGGCTCTGGGAGATGCTGGACCACGAGAAAAGGCATTAGTGGAAAGACTCGGGAAATCTGAATGAAGTCTTCCATTGGGCTCACAGTACTGAACCAATGTTGACTTCTGGATACAAGTACCATGGTCATGTAAGACTCTAATGTTAGAGGAAGCTGGGCAATGGGTCTATAGGGAATTTCTGTACTATCTTTGCAACTTGCAACTCTAACCTTATTTCAAACAAAGTTGTTCCGAAATCTCCCACACTGAAAGTAATGCGCACCCAGAGTCGACATACCCTGCTCTTGATCTGTCTCCTCCAGAAATCTCTGGGCAGATTTGAACCTCACTCGTAGCAGCATGTGCTCCTGGCATGTCTTCTGTCACAGTGTTCCCCAAATTAGGGGCCATGCTGGCACCACCTGAGAAGCTTTCAAAAATCCCAGGGCTCAAGGGTATTACATCAGACTGATGAATCACTGACCTCTACCTTTGAAACCAATAATACATTATATGTTAATTAATTGAATTTAAATTAAAATAATAACAATAATAATAAAAATCCCAGTGCTCAAGACACAAGAAGAAGAGCAAAAGAACCTGGGCTCGGACATCGGATAAATGCTTTGATGCCTTCTCGATCCCCCCCCCCGCCCCCTTCCTGTGGGGTGGGAATCTGCCTGCACGTGCCCTCTGAGTGGAGTATCTGTGGTAGGGCAGAAAATGGCTCTGCCGGGATGCCCACATCTGAAACCTGGAAGCCCATGACTGTGTTACCTTCCACGGTAAAAGGAACTTTGCAGATGTGATTCTGTTAAGGATTTGAGATGGGAGGGTTCCCCTGGGTTATGTGGTGGACCTGATGTAATCACCTGGGTCCCTATAAGAGGAAGGCAGGAGGGTGAAAGTCTGAGATGGAGATATGGTGGCAGACGCAGAGGGTCAGAGTCAGAGATCTGAAGTTGCGGCACAGCCGGCTTTGAAGATGGAGAAAGAGACCACAAGCCAAGAAACGAGGTGGCCACTAGAAGTTGGGCAAGGCCAGCAGACAGGTCCTCCCCTAGAGTTCCGGAGAGCGCAGCCCTACAGACACCTTGATCTTGGCCTGGTGATACCCATTTTGGACTCCTGCCCCTCCCCCCCACCCAGAACTGTAAGACAACTGTGTTCTTTCAGGCCACGAAATTTGTAGGGATTTGTTAAAGCAGCAATAGGGAAGGAATACAGCGGCTTTCTCAGCCAGCTGGTGGTCTGTAATGTTTCCTGTGCTATTCTTAACCCCTCCTTATGTTAATAAAGATGAAAAATTTATGCCACCGCTTATTGGATTAGTTGTGGGAGCAAGGAGCGTGATCTACTCAATTTTACACACTCTTCTTCACTCACTTGCTGACTCATTAAGTCACTAATTCACTCATTTGCTTACCAATTAATTCACTCTTAGATTCTTTCAGTTCATTCACTTATTTGCCACTCGTGTATGCGCACTTGCACACACACCTCAAGAAACACCTGTGAGTTGTGGAGCAATGTGGCTGATTCTTCAATGGCCACATATAAGCAGCATTTGAAGGATGGATATGTCTTAGGAAAGGAGGTGGTGGTAGACAGAGGTATCTGAAATTTCCTGGAAGCCAGACTGGTGGAAAAGTCAGGGTCATAAGCACTAGGCCTAGGCTGTTTGGCACTAACTCATGCCAAGAACTATTACTCAATCCCATGTGACCATAATATTTTAATAAGAATGATGACAATGTTTTAAGTATATCGTCTCCGGAAAAGCCTAGAGAGGGAGATAGTTTTGCAGGGCCACATAGCAATGAGTGCCAGAGCCAGGCCTCAGACTCAAGTTGGTTTGACTCTTAAGTCCATGTGTTTTGCCTCTACTGGGAGTCTAGGAACTCCATTGGCTAGGGCCAAGGAGAGGAGGAAGCCAACAAGGAACAAGGCCAAGTATTGCAGGAGGAGGGCAGGTAGAAGGAGAATAAGGTGTCTAAATCTCAACACTTATGCGATTCAGGGGAGACTTTTCTCATTTGGGTTGATGGATCTCTTGTTCCAGATGGATCTGGTCAGTTTATCCCCGGTTCATAGAATGCCCTGAGTCCTGAGGGTAGACTGACTTGGATAGCCCACAGAACCACACTAGCACGTGCAGGTACAAACACAACCTGGGTCTACTACTACTGAGATCACAGGCTGGTCAAAGTGAAGCGTCTACTCCTAGTCCAGTGGCCTAGTGGGCAAGTGGATAGGAAACGGAACAGATAACCAAGCACAAGCATGTAATCGGCATGGCAGGGGCCAGACATGCCTGCTTACCTCTGACAGCACACAGCAAAGGAGGAGAGGATGAGGTCTAGAACAAGACCAACTTAGGGGAGAGAATGCCCACAATGAACTGTGGATGGATCCCCCTCACAGGCCTTGACAGAGCCCCTCCATTATGGCACAGGGTAGGAAGAGTGGTCCCTGATTTTTTTGTCTAGCCCCCTGCCTCTTTCAACTACCATGAACATCTTTCATTTTGTCTGCCTAACACCAACCCCTCCCTCCCTCTGAACACATCCCTTCTTTTGGAGAACTGTCCTCCAAACAGTTCTAGCAGGGGCCTATGCCCTTGGCCCCAGGAGTAGGCACCCCCCCTAGCTGGACTAATCAGAGGCTTCTAGTGAACTTTTCCTAATTAGAACTAATGGAAGGGATTTTTGTCTTGTTTCTGGAAGTGAAGGTGTGAGGATGAATCGGAACTCCTAAGGGTGGCCATCGGTCCAGCCTTGAGCGTCGCCATTTGCCATGGAAAGAATGAAGCCAGCAGACAGCACAACAGAGATAGGGCAAAGAGAGAGGGCTTTGTGGCGTTTGGGTCCCTGGGGCTAGTCATCCCTGGGGCCAGCTATGGCTTCACTACAGCAGCCAGTCATTTCTTCTCTATTCCAAGCTGATTTGATCTGGATTTCTGCCACTTGAAACCAAAAGTATTAGCCCAGATGTGATAGAGGTAAGTCATATGAGAAGACAGGAACTCTCCTCTCCCCTACTTGTCCATTCTTTCCTTCCTATCTCCTTCCTCTCCCCTCTACTTGCTTTTGCTCCACTGTATTAATGCTAGACATCTGGTTTGTTATTCAGAAAGTGTACATACAACACTGGCACATCGTTGGCCCTTAATAATAATAGCAAAGGGTCTTTGAGCACTTGCTATGTGCCAAGCACTGTACTGAGAGCTCTTATACCTATTATCTCACTGAGACGTCCTGTCAGCTCTATGAGGTGGGTGCTATTGTTATCCTTAGTAAATAGAAGGGGAAACTGAGGCCCAAAGCAAGTCAGTTACTTGCCCACAGTTACACAGCTGGTTAAGTTTAGAGCTGAGACTTGAACCCAGGCAGGTACCTTCCAGGGCCCATGTTCCTAATCTCCGCCCCAAACTGCTTTCTATTCAGTAAGTGTTAGCACTTTGCCCATGAGTCTCCCTTGCTGCTTGGAGACATGCTGTGATCGAGAGTATGTGGCGGCTGTGTCTTGAATCCTTAGCAGGAGTTTACGAGCAACACCATATCACCCTGAATTGTCACAACGCACTGTGAGACACATACTGGGAAAGAGAGACTCAGGGAGGTGAAGCAGTCTCCCAGGCTCACACAGCCAGTGGATGTGGAGGCAGGATCCAAATCCAGCTCCGTCTGACTAGGGTACTTGCTCACTGGCCTGCACATCCCTGAGATGTTTTAGACCATCCATTCTCCAGCCGACTGGAGGCTCATGCCCTCAGCCAAGGCTTCAGAGCTGCCCCGCTCTCAGGCAGGGCTGGCTAGCTGCTTCCTCCTGGAGGGGGAGGGGACATCGATGAGCCTCCAGCTCAGAATGGCAGTCGAATGGCAGGCAGAGGCTGGCGTGGGAGGCTCCTCCGTAAGCCATCTGCAAACATTTCCTCAGGATGAGAAGTATTATCCAAATATAATCCCTAGAGGCCTCTACAAGACATACATTGCACCCTCCCTGGGAGGGGGACAGGCCCCTTCTCTGACTCATGTCTGCCAGTGACAGGTGGAAGATGGACAAGGCTGAGAGAGCAGGACTGGTGGAGGCCAGGCTGGAGCCACTGAGGGAGAAGGGAAGGTGGCTGCCACGTGGACTGGCTACCCTGGGTGCCATTCAGAGTGCCCCGTCCTTTTCCCCCTGCACTGCCCTGTCACCAGATTGGATGCAGGCACCCTTACTTCTCCAGGGAAACCTAAGCCAGGTTTCCTACTTAATCCCTGTGTGCTCTGGAAGGTAGGGTTCAAGGCAATGATAAGATCCCATCCCTTCTCCTCTCAGACCTAACTAAGCAAGGGAGGAAAATATGTCACACTTGTGAGGCACCTGCTGTGTGTCAGGCACAATCCTGGACACCTTACATACACAAGCACAGCTGTTCACAGGACTCCCATTGCACAGATGAGGAAACTGAGGCTCAGAGAAATTTTGGCACATCCCCATACTTACACAACTAGTAAACAGTGGAGCCCAGACTCAAATACAGGGCTATGTTGATTCCAGAGGCCAGGCCCTTAATCTTTGACTTCCTTAAACCTATTGCCTCTGTGTAGGGGAGCAAGATAGGTGGTGACCCAGACAGGTGGGATCTCCACGTAGGCAGAGACCTGAGCCAGGAAGGCGAGGGGGCCCAGGGAAAGTGTGAGTGTGCCTTTGTCACCATGCTCCTAGGGGACCCAGGTCTTGGGCCGGGCCTGATGGGACAGGCTTTAACATCTGAGGCCATGGGACCATCAGGTCTCCAGGGAAGCTCTCCGGTCTAACCTGGAGCAATAGAGACTCGGGCTGGGGGCAGGGAATGGCTAGCTAAGGATTCAGCAGCAGGGCAGGGCAGAGACTGCGCTTAGATTCTGTCCCAGGCAGAAGGCAGCAGGATGTGGAGGAGGACAATGTACAAGGGGGCAGCACGTTGTGTAAGAGTGATGGGGCGGGGGCACAGACGGAAGAAATAATGCCGGTCCACCCCGCCCCCCAATCTCCCTCCTGTGCAGGAGCCTGGCCGGCAGGGCCCTCTCTCAGTCGAAGCCCATGCAGGATCCCACCGTCGGACGGGCCCCGCGGGAGTCACATGACCACCCTGAGCCAATCAGCTTCAGGCTGAGGGTCACGTGGGGCCGGTGGGGTGCTTGCTCTTCAGAGGCTTGCCCCTCAAGGAAGGGAGTGGGACTGCCTGCTTTAGACGTGGAGACAGAATATGAGGAAGGTGGGCAGCCCCTGGAAGGTAGCTGAGGACCCACCACCAGCCCCGTCACCCAGAGCTCGGCCCCCGGCCCCACGCCTGTCCGCAGACCCAGCGCCAGTCTGCTCTCCGAAGCTTCGTGAACAGGGCCTCCGCGCAGAGGCAGGAGACGCCCCAGCCAGCAGCCCTTCTGGGTGAGCAGCCGGACAGGGAATGCGAGGAATGGACACCCCAAGCCACTCCCAGACCTTCTCAAGGTGCCACCCCCAATGCGCAAGCCCGAGGACCCCCAGCGGTGACGACACCCGCATCCCAGGGGCAGACACTGCCTGGAGCTCTGTCCTTCCCTCTCCTGGGCTCAATGCAGCCCTCCAGGGAGCAGTGCGTCTGGAGGAAAAGCGTTTACCTGATGTAACTTGTGTGGGTTCCCTGGAGCTAACAATTAGCTGAGCAGGGAAGAGCCCTGATAATTTGTTGAGTTTATTGAGTTGCTGCTAGGAAGAAGGAACATTTGCCCACATTGATTATCTCACTGGTAGTGCACTGGGGATATGTCAGAATGAGAAGAGTCCCCCAGAAAGGTACCACCATCTGCCAAGTGAATGCAGAGCACGGTGAGGGCTGAGGGACCAAAGGGGTGGGGTGGCCCATCGTCATAGGAAACCGAGATGAAACGAAGTGTGGCCTTGGAGGCTCTTCCCACTGTCTCCAGGCTCACCTGCTTGCCTGCTTTTCCCCACATATGCCCTCTGCTTTCACTAGCAGAATCTCATTCATTCGTTCACTCATTCAAGCGTTCCTTCTAGTAAGCAATATTTATTGAGGCCTTTCCATGTGTTAGGTTTCCATGCAAGGTACTGAGGAAAGATTGAAGAAGAAAGAACAGCTTTGGTTTCTTTCAGGAGCGCACAGTTTGGAGGATGAGGCAGACCCCTGGATGATGCTTGGTGAGACAAGCACCAGGGTAGAGGAAGTACAGGGAGCCACAAGGTACACAGGAGAAGCCAGCCAGACTCTGTGGAGCCAGTGGCTGTAAGATGCCGCCTGAAGGATGAGCAGGAAGTAGCTAGAAAAAGGATGGGGGTGGATCAAAGTGGACAGGGAGAATTTGGCAAGGTGCTGACTTCTTGATCTTTGGAAACAGAACAGATCTGGACTTTTTTTTTTTGTCAAGAAGGCTGTAGATGAGATCCATACATAGTTGGCCCTTAGGCCTGGAAGTCCTCTGAAGTCCTTGTCAATTTGGATTTTAATATTAACTGATTCCCACTCTCCTAGTAGCAAAGGGGATGTGATTAGAACAGATGCCCACTGTTGAAAGCAGGAGACTGCCGTCCATTCTTTCATTTATTCATTCATTCACAAAGCATGCATAATGAAAGTGTTCTTAGTCTCTCCACCAGAGCAGCTCGCTGGGGTAGCTGGCAGGCCCATGGCCTTGCTAGATCTTCCTGACCAATGCCCGTAGGCACTCTAAGCACCAGCTGCCTGCGGGCCGCCTCCCACCCCCACCATCGATGCCCGTGCACTCCATGCTCCCACCAGCTGAGTCTTGCACTTTCTGAGAATCAGATGGGTTTGTTGCCAACTCTCTTGGTGCCAGTCATACTTGTTATTGTAATTATGTGATTTAAATTAAACATCACATAAACTGATGAAATATGAGTGTGAAAGGAAATAGAGTTGCATCTATGGAAACTAAATTGAATGCTTTGGAAAGACTCCATGAAGGAGAATCTCTAAAAAGAATTGCTTCCTAAATATTAGGTGTGAGTGACTGAGACAATTGCTGAGTTCCATAGGAGCAGGGACCAGGTCTGTCTTGCTCACTGCTGCATCCCCAGTGCCCCACACAGTGCCTGGCACGTGGCAGGTACACAATAGATATTTGTTGACTGAACGAGCTGTAGCAGAATTGGATATGGCAAACGATGCATTATGGGTGGAGTTTATATAAGAGAGACGGTGTGGAGAACGAAACCATGGTCAAAGGAAAGACCTTGGTCCTGCTTTAAATGGATTGGTGCATAAATGTACATTGAAGCGTTTGTACACTCTCATGAAATGTTTTAGCTGTGTATGTATTCTTTTATTATTCCTTACTTGGAAATTACTTTTTACCAACAAGCTACGTCATCTACAAGGCTTAGGGTAGGTGTCAGGAAACTGTTTCTTCAAAGGGCGAGATAAATATTTGGGGTTTTGCAGGTTATAGTTTCTGCCACAACTACTCAACTTTGCCATCGTAGCTTGAAAGCAGACAATATGTAAATGAATGATCACAGTTGTGATCCAATGAAACTTTATTTACAAAAACGGACAGCAAGCTATAGTTTGCCAACCCCTGTTCTAAGGAATTGATTTGTTCCACGTGCCAGGCACTGTGCTGTGTTGCTGGACATAGTGAGACAAAATCCTGTCCCTGCCCTGACAGAGCTTGGCTTCTACTTGGGAAGATGGTTACGATTTTGTGTGTCCAGTACCGTGGCAGGGGCATGAGCGTGGTGCAGAGGAGTCACAGTGAAGGTAAATGCTTCTCCCGTGGCGGCAGGGGAAAGAGAGAGGTGGAGAAAAGGAGACATTTTGGTTAGGTTTACGGGGGCAGTGATATTGCCCCGGGAAGTCAGGTGGGGCAACAGGAAAGGACATTCCAGGTAGAGGGAGTGGCATACGCAGAAGCCTGGAGACATGACAGAAGCTGGGGCTCGAAGTGGGTGTCACTGGAGAGGGGAAGGCATGAAAAAGTCTAGACTTTATAATACTGGAGCCAGCGCACCTTTGCTGCTGGGTTTCCAGCAAGGCAGAAACTTGGGCAAATCTCCCCACAGAGTATAGAGATGGACTGAGGGCGGGGGGGATCAGAAGGCTGCCTCAGTAGTCCAGGTGAGGATGATGAGGTCACGAGGCAGAGAAGACTTGGCTGCCGTTGGCCATGGAGAGCAGGAATGGGAGGAGGTGAGGATGGTGCTTGGGTTGGGTGAGTAGGAGGATGGATTGTGGGGAGAAAGAATACTGAGGAGCAAGAATGATTGGCAGAAGCTTGGGTTTGTTCAGACAAGCCCCCAAACCTCCAAGTAGATAGCCGGGATTTGGATCTTCATACCATGGCTCAGCTGCTCAGAGCTGCCTGAACAACTGGGATGGGTAAGCACCGCTGAGAACCAGATCTTGGGATGCCTTTCCAAAGATAAGTCTTAAGACGAAGGGATTCAAGCAGTCCATATCCAAAAGAGAACTGCATTCATCCCGGGCCTTTGCCCACTTCCAGGAAAATAGATAACATCATGGGTTCGTCCTGGGGAAAGCATTTATCTTGACATAGCAAGAATCCTAGGCATTTGGCTAAAGGAAAACTGACATGGAAATCATTGGTGATGAGAATGGGTATCAGGGCTGAGTCAATAAAGACTCACTTCAGAGATGAGAGGTAGCTTGGGCGGGGACAGCAGGAGTCAGGTCTCCAACAAGGGCCTTGGTGCCCTTTGCCCACCACCACCAAGCCATTTCCAGAAGGGTTTTTCCCTGGTTACATCATGGTGCCCTCTCCATCCCCCAGAGAGGAGAGCACATGGCAGGTGGGGAGGGAAGAGGGTGTGAGAGTGGGGATAAAGTGGCAAGCACCTCCTATATTTTATATTCTCCTCAGCCAGCTTTGGGGTTGGAAGGATGGTTTCTGCTTGCCCCTGGGATACAGAGATTCTCCAACCCTGTGTCAGATCTAGGCTGTGCACAGCTTAGCTGAGAGATAAAGCCCACAGGAGATGCTCTGGGAGCACAGAAGCCAGATGCCCTTGACCGAGGAGTGGAGATTGTGCAGAGAAGGGGACATTGCAGCTGAATCTGATAGATTTCAGCTTTGCGAGGACTCCCCATATCTAGGGAACCAGTGGGAGTGGCACCCACTGGCAAGCACCATGCCTTGTATCCAATATATGCTTGGTGAGTAAATGAGTGCGTGAATGTTCTCCTGAGGATATCAGTTTTCAGAGATACTGAAATTTAAAGCAGGATCTCCTAATACCCCTCCCCCTCTGCATACAGCTAGGCAAGGACTCCATGCAGACTCGGTTATCATCTCAGCGCTCCCAGCACCCTGACTGGAGGAGAAGCTTCTTAGGAAGAAATGCTTTCCATGAAGTATGCTCTGAGCTCTCTTATTACCAAGGCAAGAACTTAGAGCTTTCTGTAGGGGAATTCAAAGCCACTTTTCCCATCATCAACTACATGCATTAAAGGGAGTGGTTGTGTTTTGTTGTTGTTGTTGTTTAATTCTCCCCAAGCCAGATTCCATTAATGAAGCCCCATTTAATGGAAGTCAATTTACCAAAAAGAAAAAAAGAATGAGTGTAATTGCTTAAATACATTTTATGCTGTGCTGCAATAGCAATTTCCTGTGCGAACTTGGAGTTCCCCAGGCCCCCCAGAGTGAAGTTAATGTGGACAGAAAAGTTTGAAGGGGAGAATCTCTCTTTGTGTTTCTCTCCTTTAATTATGATTCTAAGAGGGAGCAAAATTAAAGAGGATTAGCGGGGGGGAGGAAAGGGAACAGAATGGAATTCAGCCTGAACTGTTCCACTGCCTTCCTTCATGCTGGGTGTATGTGGCAGTACAAAGCCGTGGATGAGTACATAGGCTCTGAGTGGGGTGGTGTGAGTTTGACTCCCACCTCTGCCATTTAATAGCTGTGTGACCTTGAACAAGTTTCTTAACCTCTCTGTGCAGCCAGGTAGTACAATGGGAAAGGGCAGAAAGAGCAGCACGTGCAAAGGCAGAGAAGCACAAAAAAAGCAGTGTGTGTTCCAGTACAAGTAGGGTCTTCTCTTTGATTGGAGATGGTGTGTGTGTGTGTGTGTGTGTGTGCGCGCGCGCACACACATGCACACGCTTGCAGGTGTGCACGTGTGCTCGGGAAAGGAAGGCAGGCAGGAGTCAGACAAGGAAGACTTCATCAAGAAGGTGGCATTTGATCAAAGGCTTAGAGGAAGTGAGGAGGTGAGCCACATGGATGTCTGGGAGAAGAGCCAGCTAGCAGGCGGACAGAATGTCAAGTACAAAGGCCCTGAGGCCAGAGGAGGTCTGGCCAGTTTTGAACAGCAAGGAGACCCATGTGGCTAGAGCAGAAAGAATAGAGATGAAGAAGGGAGGAGGTAGGAGAGGTGAGGACACACTGACTTTTTTTAAAGCCTGAGGCCATAGTAAGATCTTTTACTCTAAGGATAGGAGCCACTGAAGATTTGTTTTTAATTAACTCTATTCAGGTATGATTTGCAAAAAATAAAGTGACCCATTTTAAATGTACAGTTTTCAAAGCTTTGACCAACGTGTACATCCCACATAACCACCATCTTCTTCGGAATGTAGAACATTTCCATCACCCTAAGAGGGTCTCTTGTACTCCCTCCCAGGGGATCCCCACCGGTACCTCTTATCCCCCCAGCTCTGGCAATGACTCATCTGCTTTCTCTTGCTATAGATTAGTCTTTTCCAGAGTTTCATATAAATGGAACCGTACCGTGTATCCTCTTTTGTCAGGATAATGCTTCCGAGAGTCGTCCATGTCGTTGTGTGTGTCACTGGTTTGTAGGAGAGTGTTCAGTGAGGCACGGCACCATCTCAATGGCAGAGTCTGATGTTATGACTCCAACACAGAAGCCCCCAGTTCTTGGGATAGTTGCCAAGAAAACTCTCCAGTGTGCATTTACATGCAAGGACGCAGGAGCAGAACAGAGTAAAGGTGTGTAGGCACCACAGGGCCCTGAGAGTTTAAACCTTGGGAATGAACAGTTAGCAGGAGTCCTAGGGATGGGTAAAGGTGTGGGAAAGTTGGAAGGCAGATGTCCCTCGGGGCTTCTCCAGGCTGGACAGCTGGAGTTAAAGCAGATACCGGGCTGGAGAAGCCTCTCTGACTTCCGCTTACCATCCGGATCACTACTGTCATCCTGCTCCTGGGACCCGGGCACCCTCCCCACATTGCATTTTGCAGTAAACAGCCTTTGGTTCTGAATTATTCAGGTAAATTCTCCCCATTTCTACTTCCCTTATGTAAATAGTCTCCAAGCTTTGTCATTGAGATAGAATTGAATTTGGCCTGGGGAAAAAAAAAACAACCCACAATACTGTTTGTGGCTTCTTAGAAAACTTAAATGACTCAGCCCGTAATAAACTATTTTAAATGGGATCTGGTGAAATACGGTAATTGGTTTCTATAATAGCTCTTACCATGGCAATATGGGTTATATTATTGGAGTTTGGTGTGTGTCAGCATTTTCATTATAGTAAAAATTCAGTTTTGCAGGGTATGAAGCCGCTTGGTTACTTCCTTTGTTTAATACATATTTATAGGGACCCACCATGTCGGATCTCTTCCATTTGCCCCTCCAAATCCTCTCCCCAAACTTCTCCACTCCGTTCCATGTCTAAGAAGCTTAGCTGTGGGTAGGGCTACTTTAGTATGCTCCTTTGCTTCTGACTTCCAATTGGGATAGATCAACAGAAGCATCAGCAGGAGATTGGAGGAGGGATGGGAGGACTGTGAGTTCCGGATATCCATTCTTTGCTCCCTCCTGGGGACTTACACAAACTGCCTGAAGATCTGGGTCCTGTATGGTGGCTCTTTCCATACAGCCTTCTTTTTCAGGGATACAGTTTCCTCTCCAGGCCCATGAGTGGTAACAAGCTGTATGGATACTGCCCCATCCCTGGTGGTTTCCCCTTTATAAAGAGTCCATTCATGGAACTCCTGGAATTATTTTCATATGACTGCGCCACCTGTTTTGTCTTGGAATACTGATGTCCCTGCTTTGTACCAACCGTTGTGCTAGGTGCTCAGTACAGAGATGAAGAACACTAGTAGACAAGAAGAAAAGAGAGCTGCCATTTACCGAAAGCTCTCTATTTGCCAGGGACCATGCTAAGGTCTCTGTTGTGCATTGCCTCATTTAATCCTTGCAACTCTTTGAAGGAATGGTTGTTACTGTCCCCATGTTAGAGATAAAGTCAGGAGAGCTGAGGTAATTTTTGTTAAGATAACACAGCTGATGGCTCTAGAGCCCCAGCTTCACCACTGGGCTACCGTGCCCTCTTTGAGGAGGTATCGTAGGGGGACACACACCTAGATGGGCAGTCATAATCAGAATGCAGTGCTGTGGCATCACGGAGGAGGGGAAAGGAAAAAGATTTCTTGAGCTCATATGTGTCCGGTACTGGGCTAGGTTCTTTGCCCACAGATCTCACATTTATCCCACGAACTCTTTAGGCTGCTGTTAGTGTTCTCATTCTCAGAAAGGTTCAGTGAACTAGTCCTAGGTCATGCAGCTACTAAGTGATGAAGCTGGATCTGAACCCAAATCCATGTGGCTTCAAAGCCAAGCAGAGGAGGGAGGCTTTCCTGGGACATGATGACAAAGTCATCTCAGGCAACACGGGGGGTGCAGAAGAGAGGGCTACAGGTGGGCCCATTCTAGGCAGAAAAGGCAAAGACCTAGGAAAGGACAAAGCATGCGTGCTTAGGAGATGTCTATGGGGTGACCCTGTGGGGGTGGGAGCAGACAGGAGGGAGGTGTGATGCTGCCAGAGGGGAGGCATAAGGAAGCTTTGTACCTGATTCTTATGCAGGGAGGAAAAGGCGGAGAACACCAGTACACGGGCCAGCTCTGAGGTTGTGGGGATAGAAGAGGGAAGGTAGGCTGGAGGGGGTTCCTGGGGTGTAGGGAACATGCGGGGGGTGGGAGGCATCAAGGCTTAGCCTGAGTGTGGTGGAGAGGGCCAGCATGGAGCAGAGGCTTCTTCTGGCAGGGGACAGAGTGGGAGGTTTGAAAGGCGCTGGGTCTTGTGTAGCTACTAGGGAGCCCCCGAAGGTTCCTGTGCTCCAGGAGGAAGGATCCGGTTGACCTGGAAGTTGGCTCAAGATGGCAGTTGGCCAGGAGGCTAGGGCAGTGAACAGTGACAGTGGGAGAGAGCTTGGTGCCCCACCCACCGGGCTGGACTGGCTGGGAGCCAGAAGAGGCTAATCTAAGGGAGGGGCAGACCCAGCAGGGACTGGGAGGCCGCTCATGGACGCAGCAGCAACAGGGGAGGAGCAACAGGAGACCTGGGGCCTTGTTAGTGACCCCAGAATGGGCTGTCACACCACTGAAGGGCTGCACTGCCTGAAGTGCCTGCCTAGGCCCTTTCCACGGACTCCCTGGGGGCTCACTGGGGGCACCGTGGGCTCGACTTTCTCTGAGGGGTCAGGATCTTAGGTGGGGGGGGGCTCCTCTGGGAGGGCTGGGCCCCTCTCCTGCAATTGTGGTCTGTGACACTTATTGACACTCCTGGCTGGGGGGAGGGGATGGGCCTCTGCTCCTGGCCTGAGGGATCCACCCTCTCCCCAGCATCTCCAGGTAACGCAGTGGTGGGAGGGGTCCCTGAAGAGCCAGCTGAAGCTGCTCAGGCCCCAGGTTGCTGGAGGGCAGCGGGGTGGCACGGCCCTTCCTTCCTGCTCCAGGCCTGGGCTGAGGTCCTAGCACGCATGGGAAGTGGGTCACGCCTGGATGCCTGCCCCTGTCTCACCCCTGACCCCGCCCACGTCGTGTCCCCACAGGTTCACCGGAGCCAGCCTCCCAGCCCCTGTCATCAGCAGCAAGAACTGGCTGCGGCTACACTTCACCTCGGACGGCAACCACCGGCAGCGTGGCTTCAGTGCCCAGTACCAAGGTAGGCGGGGCCACCGTGCTGCCTCGATGGGCCACAGGGATAACTCCAGGAGAGCTCAGCCTGTCCCCAGGCTGGGGCCGGGGTGACTTCAGGGCGGACGTGCCTCTGTCGTTCTGTTCTTATTTGCAGACCTAGGGTCTCCGCATCTGCATCTCTACATCTGGCACGGGGTGGCCTGTGGCCCAAGGCAGCAGCGGGGCTGTGTAGCCGGAGCTGCCCCTCTCCAGGCCCTCCGCAGGCCGGGCTGATCGTAATACCAAATGCCTTTGAAGATCCAGGCATTGTGCTGGGCATTTGATAAGCATCATCTCATTTAACCCTTGTCATTCCCCTGCGAAGTCAGTGCTATCACCATCCCCGTTATATGGACAAGGAAGCTGAGGCCCAGAGAAATTAAGCCAGTTTCCCAAGGCCGTCTAACTCCTCCTGCCTGTTGAATCCAGAGCCCAACCTCTCAACCACCGGCGTTTCACCTCCCCCAGCATAAAGTGAAGGGGAGCCGTATTTCAACTCTGTTTCGTGCCGTGCAGTGCACGAATGTGTTACACACCAGGCAGGGGGCTCTAGGAGGGCTCTAGCTCAGGTGCTCCAGTCTGTGAAGAGCTGCCTGGCGGCCAGAGCCCACGCAAGGAATGGCAGGTGGAAATCGCAGATAAGCAGATTTCTGCCGTAGTCCTGAAGAACTGGCTCACCCCAAGGCGGGGTGCTCCTCAGCCCTAGAGGAGATCCAAAGTCCGGTGGATGTATGGGAGCAGAGGAGGACATTGCTTTCAACCTTGAGTTTACTCAAAGTACACAGAATTTATAAATACCAAGGGTGGGCTTTAGAACTTGCTCATTAAGCCCTTAACTGCTACCACTTACAAGCTGTTGTTGGTTCTGATTGATTCGACAGTGAACTTGTATTGCACACCTCTTAAACAGAAGGCCCTGGAAGGCCTTGGGGAATAAAAGGCCGGGTGGGCTCACGTTGTGAGTGAGTGAGTGAGTGATCGAGTGAGTAAAACCAGTGGTGTGCGGAGAATGGGACCATGTAAGGCTGAGAAAAAGCAAGAAGTGCCTCCTGGTGAGGGTGTGCTGGGGTGGGGGTGAGGGGGGAGTGCGGATTCTCCAGGTGGAGAGTGGGGGTGGAGAGCGGGCAGCTTGTCCCTCCCAACCCCAGCTAGGAGCCTCTGGCTCTGCACAGCAGCAGCCCATCACTCACCTGGAGGTGGCAGGGGCAGGGGGCAGCCTCCACCACGAGGCCCCACGCCGGAAACTAGGATAAAAGGGGCACTGGAGGCAGAGGCACTACCTTTAAAATTCTGGACCTTTCCTAAACAGCCTCATTTCCTTAGCGTTGGGTAGCAGGACACCTTTGAAATATTTAAAAAATAAACCCCAAAGCCAACCTGGTCTGACAAGCTTCACAAAGCCTCACTCTGAGAGCTTTCCTGGAAACATTTTTCCACTGCGGACGATGAGCTTTTGTGGGAGCAAAGTACCTGTCTGGATCTTTTTGTTGTATTTTCCAAAATAGAAAAGCAGAGATGAATATTATCATTTCATCTGATTAAACAGGTGGCAGGATTTCTACTATTTCAGGTGCCTGAGGGCCTGTCTGGCATGGTCGTGGGTTACAGTTTGGTGCCAGACAACGGGCGACTCTAGGTCAGGAGCACAGCTGCTGTGCAGGAGGCCCTGCGCCCCTCTACAAGGCCCTGTCCCTTGTTCCCCCCTGGGGCCGCCCCGCAGCGCAGTGGCAAAATGTGTTTTTAATTCCCACGTTTCGGCTGAAGAAGCTGAGGCTCAGAGAGGTTTTGTAACAAGCCCAACACACACAGATCACACAGGCTGTAAGTGGTGAAGCTTGAATTCCTTCACAGGCTCCTGTGAGTTTTCTGCAAAACCAGAGGGCCCTCTCAGAATGGTGCCTCAAGTGTCTTACCTTTCCTATTTAACTGGTAGCTTTTAAACTTTGGTAATCTCATCCTACCATTACAAAAAAAAAAAAAGTACATTTTCCAGCACAACCCAGGACACATATCTATCTATGGAACTAAAAAGAAAATGTCACCAAGTGGTATTTACCCTTACGAAGCATGATGCACCCTGAAAATTTCCAATTTTTAATGTTAACTGCAACCTCTAAATGAATTTCACAAGTCTACAGCAGGGAACAACCCACGGTCTGAAAATCTGCTTTAGTGATGAACTTCTTACAAGCAGGCCCTATCTTATCCTCTCTGTCTCCCTGAATACAGCCCAGAGCAGTGTTTGCACGTTCACGTGGGCCAGTGTTTCCAGAGGGGTTTCAAGGCTTCAGGCACTTGGCATTTATTATTTCATCCAGTCCTAACAGCAGCTGTGGGAAGGAGGTCCTCCCCTTAGCCCTGCAGAGGTGAGGAGCCAGGGTTTCAGAGAGGGTGCATAGCTGGCGCAAGGCCTCATCGATGGGGTGTTGGAGACAGGGTTTGCACCCCAGCGGTATTCGTCTGCACCCGGCATGCTTGTATATATGGTATATATATATTGTGTTAATAAATGATTCTTTCCCTGGGAATTTCTTTCTCTAGTGTTTTCCAGACTGGGAGCACAGAGTGCAAGTGTATGCAGTAATCATTCAGTAACTCGGTTGGCGACTCAAGTAGGGTTCCTCAGCCTCAGCACTGTTGACGTTGTGGCGTGGAGAGGTCTTTGTTGTAGGGGACTGTCTGGTGCGTCTTGGGGTGCTTAGCAGTGTCCCTGGCCTCCATCCACTAGATGCTAGATGCCAGTAGTGTCTCCCTCAACACACGCAGTCGTGATAACCAAAACGTTTCCACACATGGCCAAATGACCCCTGCATACAAAGTCACCCCCCATTGAGAACCACTGCTCTGAAGGAAAGGAAGCTTAGGAATGACTAAAATAATCTCAGTTTTGCAGCTGGCAAATACAGCCCCAAAGTGTGGCAGAGAAAGCTTTTAGTCAGGGGGCTAGCAGGAGATAGAAGGCATCCTGCCTGGCTTTCACTGAAGAGGCTTTAGTGATAGGACCTTTTACAGAGGATAGGATGGGATTAAAGGACCCCACAAGGATGATGAGGCCCTCAAGGACCACGCAGCAGGGAGGCCTTCACCACAGTGGGGCGTAAGGGCCCAAGGGGGTAGGAGAGGTGCCACCTGGCAGATCTGAGGAGCCTGACCACCGCCAACCCCACAGGGTAGGAGGAGGGGGCTTAGGGATCAGTAACTTGATCTCTCTCTCTCTTCTCTCTCCCTCCTGTCTGCTGTGCCTCCCATCTGCCAGCCTGAAAGGAGCCAGAAACAGGGGAACAGAGGTCCTGCTGTGGCCCTCTGTGTACCCTGTGAGGCTAGGAGCCTTACCAGCGGGCCCCCTCGCTCTGGCAGTCAGTCCACGGAGCAGAGCAGAGACGTGTAGAGACTGGGTCTGGGGACACATCAGCACGGGCTCAATTTTCGCTCCCCTCAGCTTGATGGCATTAGTCTCAAGTGATTTATGGCACTTCAGGGCTAATCATATAAACCCCTAAATGGATTGATGGACAGTGTTTTGTTTTGTTTTGGTTTTCTCAGAAACCAAATCATACATTGAGCAAATAAATGAATAACTTACCACAATGCACATTCCATTCCCATCTCGGTCCAATGAGAATTTAGAGGTATTCCTGGCCAAACAGGATTTTCAGTACTACCTCAGGGGATCAGGGGACCAGAGTTCTATCAATCAGGGGACCTGCTTGTGTGACGGTGCATCTGACCGGCTGTTGGACGTGGGGCGAGCGTTGAATTTCGGGCATTTTGGTGTGACACGGCCATGTGACAGCACAGAAAGGGGCATGCGGCTAGGCCAGGCTCTACCGTCAAGGAGAACAGGTTAAAGAGAGGAACAGACGTAAATCTATAAGTTGTGTGCAGCCAGATAAGAGCTATAATTGAGGCCCAGGAAAGGGTTCTGGGATTAGAGATAAAGGAGCAATTAGTTTGGCTGGAAGCACTTAAAAAAGCCAAAAAAAAGAAGAAAAAGTGGCAGCGACATCAATGTGGGCTTCAGAAAGACGCCATGCAGATAGTGAGGAGTGTTCCAGGTAGAGGGAAGGCAAGAAAACCCATAAGTGTTGAGTCTGATGCACCCCAGAGACCTGCGTGTCCAGGGTGGAGCTGGGCCAACTGCAGCCCGCCGGCCTGACCCAGCCGTCTGACTGCTTTTGTATGGTCCTCAAGCTGAGAGCGGCTTTTACGGTTTTAAAGATTGAAGAAGAAGATCAGAAGAAGGTGGTTTCGTGACACACAGAAACTGTATGAAATACAAGTTTCTGCATCCATAAATAAAGGTTTATGGAACACAGCCTTGCTCATTCACTTACGAAGTGCCTAGAGCCTCCGGAGCGCCACCAGGCCAGAGCTGGGTGGTCTGCAGCTGAGACATGGCTCACAGCCCAACACATGCGCTCCCAGGCCTCTCCCCAAAAGCATTTGCTGCCTGAGCGCGAAGCCCGCCATCCAGAGCGTGGGGCAGCAGTCAGGGCAGTGAGCTCCGAGGCCAGAGAGGGAGGCAGGGCTCACACTGTGAGACGAAGACAGGAGATCAGAAGTCTTTAACAAGAAGGAGACGTGTGGGTGCCTGGGTGGCTGAGTCAGTTAAGTGTCTACCTTTAGCTCAGGTCATGATCTCAGGGTCCTGGGATCGAGTCCCATGTTTGGGCTCTGTGCTCAGCAGGGAGCCTGCTTGTCTCTCTCCCCTCTACCCCTTCCCCCTGCTCGTGCTTTCTCTTGCATGCACGCGCGCGCGCTCTCTCTCAAATAAATAAATACAAATCTATAAAAAATTATTTTAAAAATTAAGGGAAAAAACCAAGAGGGAGACACGGTTGCATTTTCATTTCGGAAGATCTTTGCTCTCGGATGAAAATGGGAGGACAATAAAGAGTCTTTGAGAATTTGAAGACTCCAAGGATCCAGGGTTTAGGCAGAGGCAGAGAGAGACTGGAAGAGGCCTCCCCACGGTCACCTGCCTGGACTCGTGGCCCCCTCGATCTGGGATTGACAGGCATAGAGGAAGGAGGCAGAGCAGTCGGAGGCGACTTCGGTTTCTAGCTTGAGTGAGTGGGTAAAAAGTGACACTATCAACCAGATGGTCTGGGGCAGAGGCAGATGAGAGTGGATTTGCTTGGAACACGTTGATCCTGGGACAGTATTGGCATCTCCGGGCTTGGGGGCCCTCTAGTAGGTAGCTTGCTGGTCTGTCAGTCTGTAGCTCAGAGAAGGTCTGGGCTGGAGAGGGAGATGTGAAGACCCAAGGCAAGGTAGAGGCAGAGACCACCAATCCCCACTCTGGGCAGAAGTCCTCTTCATATGGATGTAACATGAGAGGAGGGAGCCCAGAAGAGTGGTTTTCAAAGTGGGTTCCTTGGAGGCCGAAGGGCTTCTCCTAGCAGCTGTTTTGGTAAGGACTGAGTGGGTGGGGCTCCGGGTTCACCACCCTCCACACACACACCACCAAGTTGGACCAGAGCAGTTCCTCTTTGATCTGTTTTTTGTAGTGGGCATTTACCTAGAAGCGCAATCACAGGTCCCTGCACTAAAGTGTTTGGCAATCACAGAAATCGAAATTCCTTAAGGCTCCTTCCAGTTCTGGGAGACCACTGAGGTTATGCAATCAATCCTTCTGCCTCCAGGCGAAGAATATTTTCAGTCCTTCTCCCAATGCTAATTGCTTTCTTGTTTTCTTTTCAAGCCTACAAGGAATGACATTGAGAAGAGCCTTTCTTAAATGCCCCCAGTGGCTAATGATCACAGCTGGTGAGGGTCTTCCCTGGCGGGGGAGCCAACATACCTCCCAGCTCACCCTTGCCCTGCTGGTCTGTAGAGAGGGAATAATACTGACCCCCACAGGGCTATTGGAAATTAAAGGAGGTCCTGCTAAAATATCTGGCCCATGGCAGGTGCTCGGGAAATGGAACACTCAGGCCTCAGACTCCACCGGTCACCTTGACTCCCTGTTACAGGGGAACCCCTTGTGCAGTGAGAGGTAGAGCTGGTGGCTCTGGCTTCTCAGGCGTGGGCTCTCTGCCTGCCATTCTGACATGATGATTGTCATCTAGTGCCCGACCCTCCCTGTAGCCCGGGTCCTTGTCTTCTTCAGGGATCCTAGTGGCTATGAGCTTTGCTGTGGTTAACCCACAGGCCACACCAGCAGCATCCAACAAAGTACTTGTTACAGCGTTCAGTTGCTTTGTACGTCTTACAACCCATAGCTGGGCTGATGATTCTTTTTTCCTCCATATTCAAACAACCACCCAGTGTGGCGTATAACCAGCTTCCGAGGGACTTGCATCATTTTCTAAACTGTCAACGATCCTTCCACACCTGCATTCGTGGCGGTGGTCATTGCTGGAATTTTGAGCGTTCTTCCCATTGTTGCTGTACCAGGCTTTTGCTCTCCATTAGCTGGAGCAGTGAATTCAAGGTGGGAATGACCCAAAGCAAATCACCCAGATGGTGCCTTTTCCAGCAGCGGGTCTTGGAGCTGTCACTCTACCTGTGACTCCTCCTTTTCATTCTCTTCCATGTCACATTTCCTGGCCACCTTCAGCACAGCTCCGCCCTCTGAAGTGTCACCAGATGTCCCTGGAGCTTTTCTTTTCCACGGTCACTAGTAGTGATTCCTTGAATATTTCTCTTTTTGAGTCTTGTCGTTTTTCCCTTGCATGAATGTGGCATCATCTTCGGTCACAATAACCTGTCCAACTTTTCCTAAATCATAAAGCAAACGATCTTGAAAATTCAGAGTCCGGCTTTCTTTTCCAAACACCATACCGTCAATAGCAGCAGCCTGCTTCTTTCCGTGGCACTGGAACCTGGAGCTTGGGCTGCTGAACCTGCAAGCGGATTTTCATCCTACTCCAAGTGAGTGTACTGAGGGCATCTTCAGCAGTCACAACCCAAGATTTTCATCAGGCATTGGTGGCTTCAAGAGTGGGTACCACAGACTGGACACTGGAAACCCTAAGTACCCTAGGATTTCCACTTCTGAACTTTTGATGTATTATTCAGGTAGGGAGATGTGCAATCTTAGGCATGTTCTGTGCCTTCAATTCCTGCTTCAGTCATTCAGTGTTTTCCTGCCCCATATTGAGAGAATACTCTTTGAACTTTTGTGATTACGTCAGAAACAGTACTGCCGATTTGTCTGTCTCCATTTGCAGAAACTGTAGCAAAGTGAGCAATATCTTCAGAAGAGCTTTAGGCTCTTCCTGAGTTCAGCAGTTACAGCATCCACACGCAACATCACACCTTTCCTAATTTCCCCTGGATTAACACCTTTGCCCATCTTCTTGAAGCCTTCCATGGCCATGGAGCGTGCCAGGACAGTGGCAATGGTGGTGCCACCCCAGCCTTTTTATTTGTGTGTTGGCAACATCCTGATCAACGTTGGCGCAATTGTTTTATCTTTATCCCTCAGGTCAGCTGACCTGGCAACAGACACCTCACCTTTCCTTACATCAAGGCTTCCCCAGCTCTGTTTCATACCACTGCTCTTCCCACTGTTGTCCAGAGCAAGGGCTTCAGCATCTGCTAGAAGGTCTGTACCTTCTTGAAGCGTTAGATCTCGGGCATCTGCAGCAAATGTTCCATCTTTGGCGTAAATCTGAGTGCGAGGAGGCTGGGGGCCGGCAGGAGGCAGGCTGTCAGCGACGAGGGAGGGGCAGGGTGCACACCCACCAAGTTTTCTAAGGGAAAAATCAGATTCCAGTTTTTAAAAGATCATCCTCTGCAACATTTTTGGGGGTGAGTTATGAGTGAATCAGTGAATAAAATCCAAGCAAAAAAGAGTTTAGGGCAGGAGTGGCTTAGAATCCTGAGAGAAAGATACACACTGGAAATTTTTTCTACGGTTGAATAAACTGGGTTTGGTGAAAGAACGGTATGGGGAGATGAAGGGATGATCTAGCCAGTAGGACAGCCAAGTGGCAGGGAAAGGGGAGTGATCAGGGTTGGTGCCGGGGCTCACCCTTGTGAAGGGAAGTCTGACTCCATCGGGAAGAGAAGCTGCAGGTTGCCTCGACTTGGTGATTCCCAGAGCCTTGGAGACAGGTTTAGCACCTCCCCTCCTCCCCTAACAGGTCCTTGTCTCCTGCTAGTTCAGCCCAATAACTCATGCTGCAGACTAGAGAGAAATTTGTATTGCCAGATTCTTCTAGCTAAATGTGTACCATGTGTCCCGCTAACCTTTACAACAGCGGGGAAATGTCTTGTAATTAACCGGAATATAAAGGATGAATGGAGCAGCCTGGCAGCCTCCTGTAGTCATTATCATTCGGAGGAGATGAATGTACCTAGTAAGATTTCCATCAACCAGTTCAAGCCAGCACTTTTCTCCGGGAGTCCTGACTTTGTTCACGGTGCAAAAGCATGTGCAAGTGTAAATTATATTTTGTATGTGAGTATTTGGAGCCATGTGTACCCAAGGGCACAAATGTGTTGTTGTGGGTGTGCCCATTATAGACACAGATGCGTATGTGTGTGTGGGTCTCTGCGCAGGCACGTACATATGTGCATCAGGGGTGTGCGTTCACATGGAGCCGGAACCGTGGAGCAGCCCCAGTCTCCATTTTATCTGCAGTGCATCAGCAGTTACAAAATCCATTTTAGAGACCAGAGCTTCAGCGTGATATCATCGGCACTACACTATGGGCATTCCATGAACGAACGAACAAACAAACAACCAACATGTACGGATACATGCCAGAAATTCTCTAGGTTCTTGCTACTTTATCAAGCATTTCTGATTGGGTCTGTCAGTAGCGTACTGTGGAGATCTAGAGGGAGAAAACCTCTTGTTCTCTGATGCTTTTTACCTGGCCTGTCCTGGTCTGTCAAGCTTGCTCTTACTAAGCTCGTTTTGTGGCTGATTTCCCATGGTGTTCCTTTTTCCTTGATCACTCACCACTCACTCGGTCAAACTGTTTAAGAGACAAATTAGTTGTGTATAATTCAGGGTGTGACAACTCAAAAACTGAGGCCCCAGCCTATGGAGGTGATTTCTTGATATTCACATCCCCAGTAATGTGGATCTTGCCAAGGGCTTGCCCCCCAGCCAAGGCCACTTTCCTGACCCATTCATCAGCTCCCACGATGATATGGGTCCACAGTATGGGCTCCCCTCCCCAGAGCTGGGCCTGGGCCAGCTGAACCTGGCATACGCCTTCTAGAGATTGTGTTGTTGATGTGAGGAACCACCATCCAGAGAGCAGGGCCCCTGCCTTCCCCAGGCTTGTGTTTGGTGCACACAGACAGCACGGGCCCCATACCTCTGAGACCAGCTCAGAGGAGGAAACAGTCCAAGGTTTATACGTAAATTAAGAAGGCCCCTGAGGCTTCTGAGATTCCTTCTCATTCACTTCTCCTGACCACTTTAGCAAGGTCCATCCTGTGGTAAGTAGTAGGAAGGAAAAGAGGAAGGACAGGAGTTCATTCCTGCTGGGAGGGGTGATGACATTATCCACTGCTAGCAGTGGCCCAGGGGGTATAAAGCACTGACCTGGTGGGTTCCATCGCCTTTCTGGGGGAGGGCCGAGTAGAGTGGACGGGCATAGAAATTGGAAGGATTCCTTCTGGAGCCTCTTCCTGAGCGCAACCTTGAGAAGAAAGGAAGAAGGGCTCCCTCTGAGCCATCTCCTCATGCCCACCTGCCTCTCAGCGTCCCCCTTCAGCAGCTGCAGGGAAAACTGAAGCAGCATTTACCCCTCGGAATGGCTTTCCTGGTACACTGGCCCTTCCTCCCCTCCTTCTTCCAGAGAACACCAGGGAAGACTCTCACCTCCTCCTTCTTGGCCAGGTGCCCAGAGCCATCTGCACAGACCTCCCCTCAAATGGGCCACCCTGGCTCATGGAGACCCCTCTCTCCAGCCCAGCCCCAGTACCGGGGCACCAGGGAGAAGAGCTCTAACTGTCCCCACAGTACCCGGACCAGCCCTGTTCTCTTAGGGATGACTGAATCCGAGGAATTTCCCCCCTGCTGCACTGTATTAGCTAGGCTTGAATAATGCATATTTCCCTACTAATACTCTCTGTTTGATAATGGGTCCACGTTAGTGTTCATTGGAAATTTTCCTGCTGGATACACATGGAGAGTAATGCACATTTATAAAAAGGCTTTGAATGCACATTGGGAAGCAGTGACTCCATGGTAGTAACTGAATTTGATCAGGCATTCAGTTTAGCAGCTTGCCAGGGGACAAACCCTTGGGGAGCTTTTTGCTATAAGCGGAGCTGGAGGTTCTGGAGGGACTGGGAGATGGGCCCTTGCATGCCTGATCACTGTGGGCTTTAGTTTCAGGACTGGCACGTCAAGTGCAGAGCAAGTACCGGAGTTTTCCGGGCCTGACCCGAGGCAAAGGAGAGATTCTGGAGAAGGTTAACAGTGCCCCTGGGATGGCTTAGGGGGCAGGTCACAAGAGAAGATGCTAAGGTTCAGCCAAGAGCACAGCTACCTCCTGATTACGTGACCCATAGCAAATCACTTAAACCACTCTGAGCAGCCGGTAATTAACTATCAAGTAGGTATAGTAACTACTGGTCAAGGTTGGTGGATGTGTGAGAAGCAAATGAAATGATTATCGAGGGCCCACCATGTACCAGGATCTATTCTAGGCATAAAGGTTGCGTCAGTGAACAAAACAGACAAAAATCCCTGCCTTTGTCCCATGTGTTGGTAAGTTAGGGAGATAACGTAGGGAAGGGAGCAGGGTTGCTGGGTGTGCAGTATAGCTGTAAACAGTGGTCAGAGAAGGCATCTGCGAGGAAGCAGTGTTTGCACAGATGCTTCCAGGGACAGAGGGAGTCATGAAGATACCCTTGGAGAAGAACATTTTAGGGAACTGGCAGGTGGAAGCAGGAACACTCCTGGCATATTTTAGGAACACTGGGGAGGCCCGTGTGGCTGAACAAGAGTGATTAAGGCTGGAGATAAGGTCGGAGGTGTGTTGGGAGGGCAGATTGGTCTATGCAGGCCACTCGAAAGACTGGCTTTTTACTTTAGGAGAAGCGGGTTGCCACTGAAGGGTTTTGAGCAGAGATGTAATACGGTCTGACTTATGTTTTAAAAGGATCCCTCTGGCCCTTGTGTTGAGAACAGGCTCTATGGGGCAGGGAAGATGGGAGGTCATTGGCAGCCAGGGAGGAAGCACCAGAGACCTGGACCAGGGTGGCAGATGTGGAAACTGCACTTGGGATATACTTGGGAGGGTGTGATGGCTCCTGGCAGATCAGGTGGGATGGTGGGTGTGGTGGAAGCAGACGAGTCAGGGATGCTGATCCGAGTAAAGAACTTGAAAGGCATTTAGCCGAGGGCCTAGCACACAGAAAGTGCCTGGTCCCAGTTGCCACTACCATTGCTGGGTACCCATCTGAGAGGGGCTGAGCCACTGGCAGGGGCCAGCTGGGAGAGGGCGTGGGGGTCTGGGACAGATGCATCGGGCAGTATACACAGAGACAGGATGAAGCCCTTAGAGGCCAGCGGAATGCCTTGGGGAACCGGGGCAGTCAGACACAAAGGAGGTGGATGGCTTCAGAGGAATGGCCTTTGGAACTGTGGCGTCCAGGCTCTAGTGCCTTTTTTGTGCGATTTGGCAGACTCCCGATGAGCTGTGGACTGGACTGAGATGGGATCAGAACCCAATTCAGTCATCACGCCACCACCTGAGCCAGGCACCATCCCCCAGTGACCTCCAGGACTCAGCTTCCCCTGCCCACAATAGGTCGGCTGGAATAGGCTGGGCTCAGCGAGGCTGAGTGGCTCTACTCCACATGTTCCTCGTCCTCCTGGGACCAGCCATGTCTTCTCCCAGCGATGGCAGGGATGTGAGAGGCCAAGCCTAATCTGGCAGGCACTCTGCAAGCCTTTGGACATGTCAAGACCTCCTCCAAAATTGCAATGGCCAAACCCAAAGTCAAGGGGTGAGGGAATATACCCCACCTTTTTAATGGCAAGAACTATAAAATCACACTGCAAAGTGTGGATACAGGGAGGGTGACAATTCAGGGACATTGCTGCATTCCAGTGCCACATTTGGTATGTCCTCGCCCAGAGGGACTTCTTGCTTTGACCCACCTTGGACTATCCCAAGCCAAGAGAGGGCATCATTCTAGAAGGACCCCATCCTCAGTCACAGATAACAACTGAAACGATTTTCCCTCTTACCTCCTCTCTAGTCAAGAAGCAAATTGAGTTGAAGTCTCGAGGTGTGAAGCTGATGCCCAGCAAACATAACAGCCAGAAGACATCTGTGTGTAAGTGTCCGCCTGCCTGCCCGCCCGCCGGGCCTCTTGCTTGAGGTCAGACCCGCCGGCACTGTGACCGCGGGGAAGCCAGATAATAATGCTGCAGTGATTTCCCTCCAGTTCTGCCTCCTTCCGTCCCAGGTTCTGCACATGGACACACTGACCTAGTGGCCAGTGAGCAGCCCCAGGGTCTGTCCTTTGCCTCCTCCTACTCCTCCTCCCCTCACTTCCCTTCCTCCTCCTCTTTCTCCCTCACTTCCCATTGTAACTACAGTCCAGGGAGTCATTACTGCTACATTTATCTCTTTATTTTTTCCTTTTGAATCACTTCCACCTGCTAAAACAGTCCTCTTTCTGCTCCTTGCCTAGGAGTCAGTAACCCCCACCTGGGATCTTGGAGGCTACAGGGTCCCAATTCCAGCTCCCAGGACAAGACCCTGCACCGGGCTCCCTGGACCTGGCTGGGCTAGAGAGTAGGCTCCTGTGCTTGAGCCTGTGGGGCAGTGCTGGGGTCTCTGCTGGGACACGGGGAGATTTTGTCTATGAGAACATGTTTCTGCTATTGGTGTTTGAATGATTAAAAGGGGAACATCTAGTGCTGAGGAATGGGCTGGAATGTCACCCCGGAAACAACTGATTAGAGCCTGTGCTAACTGACGTTTGGGCTAGAGCGTAGGAAGGGGTTTAGGAAGGTTCTGGGCCACCCCAGAAGGCTAGACTTGAAAGCAGTGGAGATTTTCCCTAGAACCCCTTTGGTTTTGTTCTGAAGGTGAGTGTAGGGAGCCTTCTGTGGTCGGGAACCCTCCAGGTGACCAGCCTTCTGCTTTTCCTGCCCATCCTTTGCCGTTCTGCTTGTGTCCCCCGCAACCTCACCTCCCTCCTTCTTCCACATCCTCTCTGCTGTCCTGTCCTTCTGTTTCTCTCCTTCGTCCTGGCTCTGTCCTTTCATCTCACCTCCGTGTGCTCACTTCTCTTGAGGGACTGGAAGTACTTCTGAGAGGGATGGAGAATAGCCATCTGCAGTTCCAGAGCTTTATGTGGCGTGTGCAGCAGGGAGCCGGCGGGGGGTGGGGGGAGAGGCCCCGACCACACTGAGCCTGGCTGTGGGAATTTTCTCTGGTCCTTCAAGTCTCTGGGGACTGTCGTCTCTGAGCATTCTGCCCTTGATGGCAGAGGGGCAGCCAGGGGCCCTGCTTCTGTGCTCCACAAGGGTGCCAGGGGAAGGAGCAAGGGGCAAGGAGAACCGACGGTTAGACCAGAAGTCTGCAGAGCAGGCTTGAACCAGGGCCCTGACCTCACAGGCTCATTCTTTCTATAGCCACAGGAGAGGAGATGAACTGAGATGGGCATGATTTCATTTCAGACTTTGCCGTGGAGCCACAGGCAGACTTTGAGGAAATGGCCCAGATTGGGAGAGCAGGTTTTTATCCCAGTATGTCTTCAGGTGACTGTGTTACTCTAGGCACTAGTGCCTCAGTTTCCAAATCTGTGAAATGGGATGCACAACCTTACCTTCCCTTCTCCCCAAGGGTGCTGTTGGATTTAAGATGGACCTTCCTGGCCTAGGACTTAAGGAGGTCCGTGAGCTGGCTAAAAACTGCATGTGATATTGTGGGTGCATTTTGAGGGAGGGGGCGTGTTTTTCATTAGCTCCTAGAGGTGCCTGAAACTCCCTCAGAAAGGTGAAGAAACCTTATTCTCATGAAATAATGCAGAAACTCTGAAAAAAATATACATCTGTCTACTACAAGACACTGGTCTCCCCTCTTGAGATTTCCCTCGAGAAGGATGGGTGTGTGGCTCAGCTGCCTGGGAGGCAGGCCACCAAATGTCTGCGGGTGTCTGGCCCTTGTGGCCTGCCCACACTCCCTGTGGACAGATGTCCTGAACTTCAGTTAGAGGAGTGGACCCCACCGACCCATACTGAACCCTACTTACTGCCTCGACTGGGTGGTCCATGGGTACCACTGACCCCGGGCCAGCAGTCCTGACTGCCCTCGTGTCCATGCCTCCTTCACTTTGAGTGAAAGGCACTGCCTTTCTGAGTGTGTTGCAGCTTCTTGGGGTAGGGCCCACTCTCCCTTTCCTTCCATCCCTGTGTAGCCAACAGCGAATCAATGCTACACACATAAGCAGCTGGTTTTGAATAGGCAGGAGAGGCCGGGATTAAGGAAAGAGGGGAAAGCCCTCTTGACTCCATCATTCAGACATAAAGTGTTCACTGGGACTTATCTGTGCTCGTTTCCTGGGAGCCTGGAAGTCTGTGCACTCAGGCCTCCCAGGAAGACAGGGTCTTGGGGGCTTGTGAGTACTGACCCCTGGGCTGGTGACTTCTAGGGTGGTGCCTGAGCCTTACTTCCAGTGGACTGATGAAAGGGGGGTGGCAGAGTTGGCTGCACATGTGTGGGGCTGGGGTCGGGAAGGTGGGCTCTGCCGCGGCCTCTCCTCTCTGGTCCAGCCGCATCCTCATCCTGCAGCCTTTTGCTCTGTGTGCTCCCTGGGTGGTGTGAGTACCGAGCGAGAGGGCAGGAAACTGCTGTACCGTGTAACGTGCTACCCGGGGCTGCATGGTTCCCATGCGGTGGGTGCCGGGGACTGTGGGAGGGGTGTGGTTGGTGGGCAGGGGTGAGTAGGCCAGGCTGGAGGAAGGCAAGCACTTAGCTGACAAGTCCTCAGTAGGGATGGATCATGGTGAGGCTGGCTTACTGAAGATAAAGCCTAAGTGCAGCCCAGGACTGACATCCTCATCTTAGAACAAAGCCTCCCCTCGCCTTTCTACCTCCACCCTGTTACCTCCTTCCTTCCCATTGCTTAGGGAACACGGAGGCTTCAGGAAGCAGGACTTCCAGCTCGTGATCCCAGCCTTGGAGGGTCCTGCACTGGCAGGAACAGTGACGTTGCTGAGTTTAGGATGTGAAAGCTTTGGAAGGAGAGGCTTAGTGGGGAAGGGGATGAGAGTAAGGGAAATGCCCAGCAGGAGTGACTGGCTTTAACCAGGCAATATGGAATGTTGGAGAAGGAGAGGCTGCCTGAGAGGCCTTGAGCTCAATGCCACACAACCAAGAAGATACCAGGTGTGTGGCTTGTGTGGCATCTGTCCAGATCTCCAGGTTCCCTTGGCCAGCCACACCCTGGGGTACCTGGAGGTTTGAACGGGGTCTACACCAGTCTTCTAAGTGTAGAAATGAGCTCCAGGCTCCATGAGTCTGAGATGGGATTCCACAGGTCCCCAGGTGAGGCACGCCATTGCTCCCTCTCCCCACGCTTTAGTCTTCCAGGAGCCCTGGGGATTCTTTCTTTGCCACGTCCACTCCCACACTCTCGTGTCCGTCTCCACTGTCAGGCTCTTGTCCTTTGCGTGGACAATCGTAAAACTTCCCAACTGGTCTCATAGGCACCGGCCTCCCCCTGAGCATCTTACTATGCCCTTCCCCCCTCCCCAGGACTCTTCAGTGGCTCCGCACCATTTTCAGGATCAGACTTCAACTCCTTAAAGGTCTGACCTTCAAAGCCTCACCTTCCACTCTTCCACGTCACTCGGCACCCTCTCTTCTTTTCTGGCCACCCTGGGCAACCCCCAGTCCTGTCTCCATGTCTTCACTTCACCCCCTGTGCTCCTCTGTCTCCCTGAACTGCCATTCCTCTGTCACCATGTGTTCAAATCCTACTATCTCAGACAATCCATGTTAAATGCTACCTCCTCCAGGCAGCCTTCCATGCTTCTCTCAGCAACATAAGACAGGTCTTCCCTCTCAGCCTCCCTGTAGCTGCGTCTTTCATCACTTCCCCCATTGTGGTTCTGCAGTTTGTTTATCTTTCATGTCTTCACTTGACTGGGAGCCCCCTGAGGTCATATCTGATATCTGACAGTTGCATCTCCCATGGTATCCAAAATAGGGTCTTATACACACTAGGTGCTCACTTAATGCTTGCTGTGTACCAAAGTATGGGAATGAGTGAGTGGGTGAGTGAGGAATGGAGCCGTTGCTCATACTGTGGGACATTGAGTGGGTGGGAGGGACATGGGCCAACTCAGAGAATGTTGCTGCACGCTCCCTGTCATCTCTGTCTTGAGGGTGCTGTTGGGATTGTGGGATGGGCGAGGCCTTGAATGGAAGTCCTCTGGCCAAGCTGTATGCCAGGCCCCAGCTCCTCGTCATCCCGGCAGCTGGAATCCAGAGGTGTGAGAGAGCTCCAGCCTCATGAGTATGAGCATCTCGAGAACAGTAAACCAGCAGGAGCCAGAGGGTTCCTGTCTCCACTGGAGACAGGAGAAAACTGTGTGTATCCGCCGCCCCCTGACCAGGCTTCTCCTTTGGCAGAGAGGACCATGCACATGGTTGCATAAACAGCATTCTGGTGTTGGCAAGTGTGAGAGCATCCCACCACCTGCCAGAACCACCGTGGGTGCCTTCTCTGTGTGGTGCCCTTGGCCGGTGGCGTTGGACAGGGGATGCTCCGCTTACTGCTTACTGAGCTTGAGAAGCGTCCAATGGGAAGAGATTTCTCGGCAGAAATAGCCACATTTGAGCTAAAGGCCCTGCTTTGAACTTCAGAATGCAGCTTTCTCTTACATTCTTTACTGTTCTGATCACACATCCACCTTTTATTTAACTTCCTTTGAGTCATTTCTCCATTTGGGGCTGAAGTTGGGGGTGATCATGTCATCTAGAGTCGCGCCACCCCCGGATCCAAAGTGCAGGGTGAGGAGGTCACTGGGGGCTGAGGACCGTCTACCTCTGGCCACTGGCGTGGGACGAGGGGACAGGGTGGTGCTGGTTTGGGGTGCCTGCCTCTGAGCCCCTATGCTCTTGATGAATTTCGCTTGGACTTTGCTCACAAAGGAATTTGTCAAAAACAGCTCCCCACCTTGCATACTCATGAAACCTGAGCCAGGAGGCCCCATAACCCCACACAGCCCCACGGAGCAGGGCCTCATTCTCTCTTTGTGTCCAACCCCACCCTGAGCCACTGCCCCAGATGTGCCTTCCTGTGATTACCCATCTCTGTATGTGCTGTTTTTTGCCTTGTAGTAACTCAGGTTGGTGTGTCCCAAGGGCATAATATGTGTCCAGACCCTGGCATACCTGAAAGGGGCAAAAGACTAGGCTCGGATTTCAGGTAAGACCTGTTTGGGAACTTTCTAATTACAAAGAAGGGTGGATGGCTTGGTTGGGGGGAAGACAGGGGCTGGCCTTCCTAGAGGTACGATGCAGAGGACAGTGTAAATTCAGGAATAGATGCTTTCTGGAGAAGAGCTGTGGCCTCTGGCATTCTTTCCTCAGCCAGTCCTGGGGAAGGAGAGAGCTGCAGACTACCAGTGTTACCCAGCAGACCTGTCCCTGGGATACAGGAACTACCCTCATCAGTAATGACGTGCCAGCAGGCAGCTTATGTCTCCCATCATCTGGAGATCCTAGGGCCCCAAGATGATACATCTTGCAGAGTTTCTAATAATCAAAGTATCTTCCCATAATCCTCCATTTTCATTAAAGTTTATGGGTATGATCCACCTACTCTTAGCTGTCCTAATTGGTACTTGTCCAGAGCATGGCTGTTTTGCTCACAAAGTCACCTTTTAACTCAATCCTGAGACCATTAAATGGTCCAAAAAAAAAAAAAAAGATGAAGAGCAGATGTTCCTTTCAACGGAGATTTTAAGTGATAAAACAGTGGAGTAGAAATGAAGGGCCAGAGGAGAAATAATGTTTGGTGTGGTACTTGTTTGTGGAGTAGGGAAGGACCTGGGCGGGCCTGGTGGGCCCAGGACCGAGCTCACAGACACGCCTTGTCTCCCAGGTTAGGATCCAGCGTCCAGTTCACCTGCAGCGAGGGCTATGACCTGCAAGGGTCCAAGCGGATCACCTGTATGAAAGTGAGCGACATGTTTGCAGCCTGGAGCGACCATAGGCCGGTCTGCCGAGGTGAGGGTGCCCCGGGAAAGGGAGACTGACCAGAAACTGGGCTAGGCAGGGAGGATGGAGCCCAGCCCCTTGTCCCTGAGGGTACACGCTTGTGTCTAGACTGGCTCGCCTCACTCTTGCTATGCTCCGGGCCTTGGGTTCTGCATTCATTGACTAACTAACTTACTACATTTAGTTAGCACCTCTTCTGTAGCAAGGCCTACACTAGGATCAGGAAATACAGAGGTGGGGATGAGAGATACGCCCCTGCCCTGCACGGACCTCAAGTTCAAGGTGAGAGGCACACATGAAGCAGGTTGCTAGCTCACTGCACAAAGACATCACAACCGCATCTGGAGTGGAAGGGAAATCACTTTGTATACTGTTACCTTGAATCTCTCCATTATAACACATACACACCCCAAACCCTCTCTCTCAATGCCTTTGTTTCTTTCCATGTGCTCGGCAATACACAGACCTGTCACCTCTAGAAGAATGCTCTTAGCTAGGCAGGAGTCGTGTGGACCATGATATCTGAAGCTTCTCTCTGGGAATCATCTAACCCCACGCCTGGGCATTTTGTTTCCAAAGGCCCTGCCACCCACATTCCCAGCCATCGCATGGTCTGAGGCTGGGCTGCCAGAGCCCCCATCCCCACATCTTAAAACAGTAGACCTGGATGTTTTCCTTCCCTGAGGCAGGACAGCAGCTGCCTCTATGGTAAAGAAGCCTCATCCCCCAGGGCAACGGTGGCTGGCTTTTCATTTCTTCTGCTCTGTGTGCATCTGGCTTCTACTGTTTGTGCACATGACCAGAGGTTAGTTCTTGGTGCAAGAGTGAGCAGTCTCTCTGGAGTTTGTGAACAAAGCCAACAGTTGCTCTCTTGAGTGCCCCTGTGGAAGAGAAGGTACATTGCCTGCCATAAAGTTACGTTCTGGATCCTTCCCAGTTTGAGAAGGAGATGCTTTGCCTCTCTCCAGGCTTTTGCACCAAGATGAAATTGATGCACAGAAAGGGGTCCAGGAGAAAGAACTTTGATAATGATTACACTAAGGAAGGGACAGAGGTGGAGCTGAAACCCACTCCTTTTTTTTTTTAATGTGTTGTTGAGTAATCTTGGAAGAAGATCATGAAAATACCTTTGAAAGAAGCCTCGGATGTAGTCATTCTCACTCAACTTCGAGGTGGCCATGACCCACAATTGATAATGTACTTTGTGTTTCCACTGATCTTGGCTATGTTATTTCAAAGATTCCACTTAGCTAATATTTTTAAAAAATCAAACAAAAGACAGAATCTTAGCTATAACTGTCAGCTTTGCTACCAACCAACCCCGGGGAGTTTGGCAAATCATCTATTTTCCCTGGCCTTATTTTCCTACCATGTAGATAATGGTACCTACCCTAATCATCTTGTGTTGATGTGGGAGTTGTGGATGTGGAAATACCTAATGAATCAGAAAGAGCTTGATAAGAAGACAAATACCCTCATGCTAGAGTATCAGCTCAATAGAGCAAGAGTGCCTCGAATGGGCCTGGCACATAGTAGGTGTTTGATAACAGTTATCGAATGGATGATTGAAAGAATGAATAATCAGATAGCAAACACTCCATTTCCAGGGAGCCAAGAAACCGGCTGTATAGAGAGGCATAGAATTATCATGTCTGAGGACCAAAAGGACCCTGGGCCAATCTGTTCTTTCAAAATTCCTTTTGAGAAGCCAGAATAACAATGCCTTTGGGCAGTAGTGGAATCTGATCTCTCCCAAAACCTTTTCATTGGCGGAAGATTATTCTCTTAGGAAGTGTGATGGTTTACGTGAATATGCCCAGGGTAGAGAAGGGCTGGCATTTCTGAAGGAAGTTCAGTCAAGTGATCGCACTTACCTTTTTCTCCAGATGTGTTGTGTGGCCCATTCAGGTCATGTCCAGTGATTTTGACACACTGGACTCTAAATTCCCCACCACCCTGTTAACTGAGCTTTGGGCTGAACTTTATACATCCATTCTCCTCTCATGGAAAATCATGGAAAACAAAGCCAGGCAGAACTGCATTCAAATGCAGCCCCCACCACTTTGTAGCTGGGTGTCCTCGGGCCAGTTCCTGCACCTCTCTGAAACTCTTCTTTTTTTTCTGCTAAAAGACAGTGATTATAGAACATGACTATCCTTGGCAATACCGTGAGGCCTAGAGGAGGTGGTGGATTGAAACTGCTCACTTAGAAATGATCCAGCAGCGTCTGGGAGGCTTGTGTGCCCATCTGCAAGTGGCCTCCTCCCCCCACCCCCACCCCCACCCCAGGAGCACACCCTCCTTAGCCTCTAGGGGCTGCAGGGTTTTAGAAGCCTGCTCCCTACTGTCTTGGCCAATCTTATCGCAATCACACAGCCGGGGAGGCACACAGACTTTGATCTAGATCACAACTCTGCCACCTATTAACTTGCTGGCCCTGGGCAGATTCCTGCCTCCTTTTGAGCCACAGGACCCTCCCTTGTGAACTAGGAAAACAAAACCTCCTCTCCCTAGTGATGGCGACATTTAAACAAGCCATTTTATGCAAGGTGACCTGCACCAACCAACCAACCGTGGTGGAGAGAGAGGGGCTTCTCCTCACAGATTAGAATGCACTGTCCCCCTCCTGTTTTCTCCACCCCTCCTCCCCTCCCCACCATCATTGGGAGGGAGGAAGACCTGGGTTTGGACTTGGATGGCCTGTCCTCAGCTTACCTGAAGGCCTGGGCTGAGACAGAGATTAGATTCAAGGGTCCTCTCATTGTAGCAGTTTTGAAAGTTTTTCTTTTAAAAATCCCTTGTTTTTAATTAGTTAGAATTACTATCGTAATTGTAAATTTTTATAGAAGTCTAAGTGAACCCCACTTCAAGAATAAAAAGGGACAAAACTCTTTGAATTCCAGGATAGCTCCACTAATAAGCAGGTTATCAAAAAAGATCACATTCTAAAAAGGATTAACCACTAATAACAGTGGTATTATTTTTCCTCTAATGCATTTAAAATATGATTTGATTTTAAATATTCATTTTCCACGCAATTAATTCTGCTAAAACATGGGGCCTGGCAAATAATAGGTTCTCAACAAATGTCGGAGGGTGACCTGAATGGACCGATGATTGAAACGAGCGAACAATACGGGACTGTGCCTTCATTTGGAATTTGAAATTAGATATTCACAGGTTTTTCTTCTCTTTCCATCCCACCAAGAAATGAGTGCCCCAAAAAAGGGAAAGAGTTTCGAATTTGTCGTGTCCTGGACAAGTTTGATCATCCAAAGTAGATTGAGGGAAACATGAAACCTACTAGTTCTCTTCTGCCCCGGGTGGTAGAGTCCAGAACTTGTCGGAATAATTTTACAGATGGAGCCTAATATTTAAAAATCAGCCTTTGCAAAAACCTAATAATAAACCAGATACAAATGGAGCTTCTTTCATTGAAGTAGGGGCAGGAGATCTAGGGTTGTCCCTCCCTCACCCCTCTCAACAGCCCCCAAGCTACCCCCAAGGAGCCCTGAGGCTCCAGGGAACACTAACACTAAACCACTGATAGAGTGAAGAGGACCAAACTGACAACCAGGAGACCTGGAGGCCTGGTTTCTTGTGCCCACAGATTGGTGTTGACAGAGAATAGGAACTGAGTATCAGCCCCAGATGAGATGCAGTTACTGAGCCATAAAGTAGATACTCAGTAGAAAACCATACGTTATTCTTCTTTGTAGAGAAATTCCCTACTTGCTGTACAAATACGCATGCATACACACACACACACACACACACACACACACACACACACACACACATATATATATACACATACTTGTATATCTGTGTAGAATAAAAGCCTTTTTCCCTCCCTTCCGCTATACGATCCTCTGTTTTGTTGGAGGGGAGGTGGGTGGGGGGATGGGTAACTGGGTGATGGGCATTAAGGAGGAACCATAATGTAATGAGCACTGGGTGTTATATGCAACGGATGGTTGAATGACTGAGCTCTACATCTGAAACTAGTGATGCACTATATGTTAACTAATTGAATTTAAATGAAGTAATTTAGTAATAAAAAAAGAATAAAAGCCTTTTTGTGGCTGGAACACCTAAGTCCTGACTCAAGACTAAGAGACCAAAGTTCAAGTTCCAGCCTTGCTATTAACATACCATATGGCACAGGGCAAATTACCAAATGCTCTGAATCATCTCCCTTATTCTTATAAGATGGGAGTGAAATGTGGAAAATATGGCACAAACCAACAGAATGAAATAATATGACAATTACAGGGGGCTCTCTTCTTTCTTGGTGGCCGTCACTGGATCAGCTTCCCAAGCCACTCATTAAATACTAATGTTCAGAGTTCTATTTTCTTCCCCTCCCCTCACTCTCCACTCCCCTCACTCGTACCCCAACCTTCCTTTCCTCTCCTGTGTAGTTATTCCCCCTAGGTGATGTACTGACTGCTAGAATGCATGCCCCGTTGTTCCCTGAGACTTGTACCTATGGATTTATACTAATGATAAAGCTCCCATTTATTACACTATTTGTACTTGTATAAAGCATTGCAGTATGCATTTTCCATATTTCTTTATAAGGAAAGTGGCAATATCCACACTTTATGTTTGGCTCAAGCTTGGAGTGGTCGGCCTTCTTGCCCAAGGGTGCAAAGCTCGTGGGTTGAGCTGGGATTCAAACCCTGACTCCAAAGGCTCTATCCTCTCGAAAATGGCACCTGGACATCCTTTGGAATCAATATACTGGATGGGAACCACATAGAACAACACCCTCTTCCCTACTTTTTTAACTTTTATTTTTATTTAATTGTAAACTCACAGAATTTACAGGAAAGGTACAAAGAGCCATATATTCTTTACCCAGATTGAAACAACTAATTTTGAGAACTAATGAATGAGAAGGAAGATGAGAAGAATCAGTCAGAGAAGTAGGAGAAGAGCCAAGAGGCACCACAGAAGCCAACGAATATGAATTTCACAAAGGGAGAAGGATCAGTACAATCAGATCCTCCAGAAAGTTCAAGTGCAGCAAAGAGCAGAAGCAACCACTAGGGTTAAGAGGCTCAACTGAGTAGCAAATGTTTGAAGTTGCCTCTGTAAGAAATTGTCAGGGAAACTGAACAAAAACAAGGGAGAGGGCTGACCTGAGCTAGCACTTCAATTACTGTGGAAACCATGAAGCTATGTGGTAGAATTCATCAGTGGTGAATATGAATGTATCCAGATATAAGGGTATTGGTAAGGGTCTTGAAGTCCAGACTGGGTAGTGAAGGAAGAACCAGATAGAGATTGATAGGCATGGAGAAATGAGGGAGTCAGAGGGCTGGAGGGGCCTATATTTTGGACCAGGTGCATTGAAACCAAGTCACTCTTCTGGGTACAGAGACAGCAGGGCAAAGAATGGGATGATGGAGTTTAAGATCTCATAGGTGGACTTACAGGAGTCCACCAGAACAGCAGGCCCTGGCTGTGTTCATGGACATGGTTGACCTTGGGCAAGGGCACCAGATCTCATGAGGAGGACTGGCCTCTGAAAGGTGAAGGAGCCATCTCTTTGTTGAAACCAGAAGGGAAGAAGTAGATGAGCACGTAAGCAGATGGGAATGTAGATTTGGGGGATGGGAGAAAGGGTGTGCCCCCCAGATGTCCTCTGTTTCATCCATAGGGACTGAAGCAAGGTCATCAACTGAGAGTAAGGAGAGGCGAGGGGAATGGTGAGAGGTCTGGGGACATGGAGAGGGCATCCGTCTTTGAGCAGAGCATAGAGCTAAATGGCAGAGTCACTGGGCAATATCTAGGATTCTTTGAGGTGGGTAATCATGAATTTATAGTGGTGTCACTCTTCCTACTCATGTGACTTTTCTCTAGCAAAGCTTGACTCTGTGGGGGCAGGCCTGGAGAATGTAGGTTGAGGGGTTCATTTGTGATTGCTGTCATCCAGGCTGATGAAAGAAAAAAGGATCAAGAGACTTGGGTGGATTTGTAAGAAAATGATCATATTGGTGGACCATGGGATCTAAGTTGGATAAGGATGGAAGAGGGGATGGGGAACTTATGGCTAAAGAGACAAGGTTGGTGTCAATGGGGTGAGATCTCAATGAAGATCAAAGGAGAGTTCCTCTGGGGGTTCAGGTAACATTTGTGGAAGGAGATACTGGGGGGCAGGAAGAAACTCTCCACTGCAGAGGGCAGCAGGGAAAGCACTCTCCTGGAGAGAAGCCAGACCTCAGTCAAGGCAGGGGTTGGAGTGGGAGGTTCTGAAAGATGTTGCAGCTACAAGTTGAGGTTTGTTTGTCTTAGAATTTGTGGTGGGGATGCTGTTCGAGAGGCCAAGGGAAAGGGCAAGGAGGGAGGTCAGGAGCAGGAGAGGCAAGGGAAAGCAGCATAGAAGAGGGCGGGAGTAACATTTGGGGAGAAGGGAGAAGACCAGAGGCGCTTTCATCTGGAGCAGCTCACTTTCTGGTGCCAAGCTGTTTCTGTGCCACGATTGGCTGTGGGTCCCAGTGGTGTCTCCCAAAGGTCCCCTGGGTTGCTGTCTGCAGAGCTTAGGCACAGAAGGTCCTGGAGAAGTCTCTCCTAGAAGTTATCCAGAAGAACATTTGACAGGAAAAGGCAAATAGAGAAACACGGATACATTATTCATTTATTCAGACGTTGTCTGAGCACCTCCCATTTTGCCAGCCTATGTGGGTGGCATCGATGAGCTATCCATCCGCTGGTGGGATCCCAGGGGCTGGCTGCTCAGGGTGATGTCTGTCTGTCCACATATCCCCCCCCCCGACCCTACCCAGACAGCAGAGGGAAAAAGTAGCTGGTGCTCCATTCTGAACCTGTTTTGAGGTACCCCCATGTTAACTGTCTGCACATTTTAATATTTTATTTAAGCCGCTCAAAGCCCTTAAAGTGGTAAATGCCTTTTTGACCTGTTCTTTTTAATGACCTTCAACATGTTTTGACAGAATGCAAATACCATCTAATCTTTGGAAACAAGTGTGGGATAAATTGAGTCTGAGGGTGAGGGCTTTTAAGGCAGCAAACCTGACTTTTCAGAAGAGTACAAGTGGTGCCGGTGGAGATTCGTAGGAATTCCCTGTAGGGCTAGGGTTCTGAATCCACAAGTCCCCTTTGCAAAGGTGGGTGGGATCATGGTTTTGGTTTTGATGGTCTTTTTCTAATTTGTATACTAATGTTCTCAGCCATGGGAAAAAATCCTAAGTAAAGAAACCAAGGAAGGTAGGAAAAAGACCTTTGGCCTTGAGAAATGAATGAACATGGCATCAGGAGTCCCACAGTCCCCTTTGTTGAATATTGATGACGTCCTAGGACCTGAATGAGTCTTCCCATCCAGTAACTCATCCAGTTTCATCCTCACCATGCCTTGATGAGGTGGTATCACTAGCCCCATTTTACAGATAAAGTAGAGTCAGAGAGCCTTTCCAACTTAACCAGCCCAGAAAACTAAGCTGGTAAACCCCGTGGCCTATGCTGTCCTCACCGTGGTGAGCTACCTTCAGGCCCAGTTGTATCAAGTACAATCTGTGAAGCTAAGAGTTTCCCAGCACAGAATTATAGGGGCAGTCAGCTGTACATGAAGGGAATGGAGGAAAGCGTTCCTCTAGGGCTTTTTCAAACTTGATTCAACTGTCATTGGAGTTCCTGCGGGGGAAGATCCTTCAGGTGTAAGACCGGGGCCAGCCACCGGAAGGAACGTCCTCGCTGACAGTGCTGACCCAGTAGAGAAGGAGCAAGTCGGAGCCCGCGGCCTCTTACAAATAACGCTCTGACAACACTTGCTCTGCTTGATTGTGGCTGTTTCCATACCTGCTTCCCCCACCTGCTTCCCCCACTTACCGGTGGCCCTTTCGAGAGGAGGGGTTGTGTCCTAGATATTTTTCTCTCCCCACATTCTGCCTGGCCAGTCACAGGCACTTAGTGTGTGTGGGAATGAGTGAGTGCAGGAACAAGTGCCGGCAATGAGCAGATTAATTATGGCCGGGGGCTGTGGAAACCACTTCCCAGGGCCCCCGGGGCTTTCCCAGCAAAGGTTTACGTGGCCGCTATCCACCTGCGTAGAGGGGCCCTATGATATTTTGCCCCATCAGAGGAAACCAGGTTTGACACCACTTTCATTTTATCTACTTAAGCTGGTTGAGTTTGTTCACTACTTCTTTACTGTTAGGCACTTTGCCTACAATTAGGATGAATTGCCATGTGGGCAGCAACAGAACAGACTCACAGAACTCTTTATTAAAATAGCTGAGCGCTAATACTGAAGAATGATGTGGCCGAACTAAAGAGCAGGTTTTTAAAGGCAAACACCTAGGTACAATGGAGTACCTTAACTGTTATCAATCACTACTTAATCTAATTAGTTTAGAAGCTATTTTAAAGAGCTTAATTAGATTAAGCTGTGATTGATAACACTTTATATCTACTTGAGTAGAGCACTTCTTCTAATTCACCTTGAATCTTTATGCTTCCAGTCAAAAGCCTGTTTCAGACATGTGCTGAGCATGGGGAAGGAATTGGGAAGTACCTGATTGGCACTGAAATCACTCTGGGTGCCTGGCACCGGGCTGAGCTGGGGGCCTTGGCAGAGTCCTTGGGTGCAGACATTCTGGGACATCCTGAGATTCTGCTTCAGGAGGCTGAGAGCAAATGGGGAAACACAGGTCAGCAGAGCAAGGAGCGAGCAGCTCAGCGTGCCCATAGCTGCCTGGAGCTTACCTGGCTTTAGGTCAGCACGAGTAGTACTAGCTCACACCGTCCTGGGGGAGATGAGCTGCTCGATCACAGTGGAGTCAGGATAGAGAGGCTTGCTTAGCCTGACCATGGAAATTCATCATTGCATCACCTGCGGCAGGTGAGGACTTGTAGGCCTGCCCCTCCCCCAGTGTTCCCAAAACTGTGACTTTCCTTTGAGCCTGCGGGGAACTGGGGAAGGAAATAGGAAGCAGGTTATTATCTGGGGTGGGACTGTACAGACTCCAGGACCTTCTGGCTGGAAGTAGGAGGGGGGATGGGTACTGGATCTAGCCTAAACTAAGATGCTTGCCTTTCATCTCCTCCCTGCAGCCCGCATGTGTGATGCCCACCTTCGAGGCCCCTCGGGCATCATCACCTCCCCCAATTTCCCTATTCAGTATGACAACAATGCACACTGTGTGTGGATCATCACAGCACTCAACCCTGCCAAGGTAAGGCTCCGGGAGGATGGGGAGTAACCTGTGGGCAGGTCTGGCTTGGGAACAGTTGGCCTCCAAGAGGTTTCAAACCCAGAACTTGGCTGTGGTAGATTCTCTGCAGGCAATTCTTAAAAATTGTTTTTATTAAATATCAAGTAGTTAAAAAGCATATTTGTGAAACATAAGTAAGATATAAAGAACACCAATACAACAAACAACCTCATGGTCATCTCCCAACCTAAGAAAAATGAAACAAACACAGTTACCTTAGTGATGCATGTCCCTCCCTCACCAATCCCATTCTATTTCCTACCCCTCAGGTACCTTGACTGTGTGCTTTTTGTTCCTCTGCTTTTCTTTATAGTTTGCTTATAAATGTGTGTGCTTTTTGTTCCTCTGCTTTTCTTTATAGTTTGCTTATAAATGTATATCTTTAAAAATACATTATTTAGTAAGCCAGCATTTGGACCTCACAGAAACATTTTCATGTCGTATATATTCTTAATCAACTTTACTCAAAATTGTGTCCCTAAGATTTGTCTCCATTGGTTTGTGTAGTTTGCCCTGCTATATACATCTCTTCACATGTTTATTTCACATTTGGTTTTTTCCTGTGCAATGCTCTTTGTTCTGTCATAGATTTTACAAGTATCTTGCCAAGATCCACAAAACAACGTGTTAGAATCTTTATTTTACTTATACCAAAACTACAGATCAATTGGAGAAGAACTGATAACTTTATGATACTGAGTCTTCCCATCCTTGAGTATGATATATCTCTGTTTCCTTAGGGCTGTCAGGAAACTTGTGTAGTTTTTTTTCCATTATAGATCTTGTTCGTTTCTTAATATACGTACTTCTAGATATCTTGTATTTATTGTTACTGTTATAAATCATATCTTTTAAAATTTCACTTTCTTCCTAGTTCTTGCTAGTGTTTAGAGATGCAATTAATTTTTATTCTTTGATTTTTTTAATTATATTATGTTAGTCACCATACAGTACATCCCCGGATTCCGATGCAAAGTTCGATGCTTCATTAGTTGCGTATAACAACCAGTGCACCATGCAATATGTGCCCTCCTTACTACCCATCACCGGTCTATCCCATTCCCCCACCCCCCTCCCCTCTGAAGTCTTCAGTTTGTTTCTCATAGTCCATAGTCTCTCATGTATTCTTTGATTTTTTTTTAATACAGTAACTCCTGTAATAATTTATCTGCAAATTATTTGGGGTTTCTAGAAAGGACAAAGAATGATGGTTTTATTTTTTCCTTTCCAATCCTTATACCTTTTCTTTATTCTTTTTCTTGCCCTAATGTTCTTGCTAGACCCTCCAGTACACAGTCAGTCATTGTGATGATGGTGGGCACACTTGTCATTGTTTGATGTTAAATAGAATGTTCTTATTTTATCATTAAGTATGATGTTTGCTGAAGTTTTTTTTAATTTATGATTCCTTTCTGACTCTAGTTCTCTAAGTGTTTTTATTGTGAATAACTGTAGAGTTTTATCAAGCACCTTTCTATATCTATTGATATAATCATGGTTTGCTCCTTAATTTTCTTAGTGTGGTGAATTACATTAGTTGATTCTTCTAATGTTAAACCGATCTTTTGTTCCTGGGATAAACCCAACTTGGTAATTTAGTATTAGATGCTTAGATAAGCGTCTAAGTGTTATAAATGCCTATATTTGATTCGCTAATATTTTGTTTAGTAATTTGCTTCCATTTTGTTACTGAGATTGACCTTTTTTTTTTTCATATTACCCTTGCCAGATTTTTTTCATCAAGACATTGTTAGCCTCATAAAATGATTTGGCAAGTATATCTTCTCTTTTTATCCTATGGAGTTAATATTGGAAGTTGGAATAAATTTTACCTTAAAAACTTGGTGGAACTTTTCAGCAGAACTATCTAGATTTGGTGTTCCTTTGTTGAAAGATTTCAAACTATAGTTTTAATACTTTTAATGACTAAAGGACTATTAGATTATCTTATTTTTTTCTTGAGTCCATTTTTGTAAGTTTTCAAATTTATTGGCCATAAAGTTGTGTATACTATCTCTTACTATATATGTTTTATTCCCCATTTTATTTCTAATATTGTATCTTTTTTGCTCAATATTGCCAGAGGTTTCACACATTTTATTCTTTGCAAAGAACCAATTTTAGTTTTGTTAATATTTCTTTTGATGTGTTTATTTTTTATTTCACCAGTTTCTTTCCTTCTATTATATTTGGGTATATTCTGGGTTTATACTCCTTTTTTAACATGCTAACTTTGATGCCTAATTCATTTTTTTTCAATCTTATTTAAGCATCTAAGGCTACAAATTTCCCTCTGAAGACTATTTTGGCTATATTCCCACAGGTTTCATAGGTAGTATTTCTTTTTTCCTTCAGTTCTGAATATTTTCCAGTTCCATTATTCTTTTATCTTTCAACCATGAATTTTTTAGAAATATTTCTTAATTTCCAAATAGAGGATTTTTCTAGCTGTCTTTTTGTTACTGATTCTAAAGCTTGTGGTCAGAGAACATTGTCTGTATTTGAATCATTTGAAATTTGTTGAAACTTTTAGGATCAGGAATGCTTTTAGGATCAGGAATGTCATTTTTCACATATATTCTTTGTGTGTTTGAAAAATAAGTTGTATTTTGCAGTTTTTGTGTTCGAATATCTTCATTACATCAGCCTTGCTCATTGTGCTTATGTCTTTCATATCTTCATTGTTTTGCATTCTTTATCAGTCAGTTGCAAGAGAAGGCATATTAAAATCTCCCACTATGATGGTGGTTTGACTAATATTCCCTGGAATTCTATCAGTTTTTGCTCTCTATATTTTGAGACTGTTATTAGAGCATGCAAGTTGAGAATTTTATATCTTGCTGGTGAATTGAGCTTTTTCAAAAATTTATTTATTTATTTATTTATTTATATATATTAAGATGTGTTAGTCACCATACAGTACATCATTAGCTTTTGATGTAGCGTTCCATGAGTCATTGTTTGCATATAACACCCAGTGCTCCATGCAATACATGCCCTCCTTAATACCCTTACTGGGCTAGCCCATCCTCCCATCCCCCTCCCCTCTAAAACTCTTGGTTTATTTCCCAGAGTCTATAGTTTCTCATGGTTATTTAATGACTCTCTATACCTGTAGTAATGTTTTTGACCTTAAAGCTTTTCCCCCCAGCTATACCATCAGTTTTTGGTTTGTTTTTTGGGTTTTGTTTTTTTGGTTTTGTTTTAATAAATCTTAATTCCTAATTCCTGTTCTCTTGCTTTCAACCTTTCTACTTCCTTATGCGTTTTATATGTCTTGTGTATAGCTGAATTTTTAAAAATCCCCTGTGACAATTTGTCTTTCAACTGGAAAAGTTAGACCATTTAAATTATACTATCATTTGTATTTTGGGGGGTTACCCCAGATGTCTAGTGTTAATTGCATACTTAACAAATTCTAATGTAAATAGTAATTTTATGTTCCCTCTGAAAATCAGAGGTCTTAGAACACCAACTTTAATTACTCCTTCCCAATTCATACTCTATGGTGTGTGTATTTTCATGTTGCCTTTCTTTCACTCACAAGTCATTATTGCTCTTGTTTAATAAAACTAATGTCCATTTAGATTTACTCACACATTTACCATTTTGTTCACTATTTCTTCTTACATATCAGTCCTTCTCTTTGGCATTACTTTCTTTCTGTCCAAAGTACACGCGTTAGAATTTATTTTCCTGTTAATGACAAACTTTCTTAGTTCTTGTTTGTCTTAAAATATCTGTTCTCCCCTTGTTCTTGTAAGAACACTGCAATTCATTAAGTATTTGATTCTTGTTTGATAATTATGTTCTCTCTTCACATGGAAATATTATCCCGATGTCTTCTAGCTCCCATTGTGGCTGTAAGTTTATTGTCATTCCTTTGTATGATAGTCTTCCAGCTGCTTTTATGGTCTTTGACTTGTCTTTATTGTTCTGCAGTTTCACAATCAAATGTCCAGTTGTGGATATCTTGGCATTTATCCTGATTGACTTCATTAAGCTCTGGAATCTGTGGATTGTATCTTTCATCAGTTTGGGGAAATTTTTAGCCATTGTCTTTTCAACTGTTTTCTCTCCTTTTTTCTGTCTCTTTTCTGCTTCTGAAAGCCTGACAAGACAGGCTAATCTTTCTCATTTCATCTTCAGTGTTCCTTAACTTCTATATTTTTCTTTCATTCTCTTTACCAATTCTCAGTTGATCTATATCTAACCTCTGTTGAATTCCTTCACTGAAGATTTATTTTAATTTCAAATAGCACCATTCATATTTTATGAGATCCTCTTTTGTTTTTTAAAAAAAAGTTCTTGATCATATTTTATAGTTTTGTCCCCTACTCATGTGTTCCTTAATTCTTTAAGTATGGTAAACATATTTATTTTATATTCTGTATCTGTTAATCCCAATATCTGAAGTCTTTGCAAGTTTGATTCTGTCATCTGTTGTATCTCACTTCTTGCCCCTCTGTCTTCTGTTGTTTCTCACTTCTTGCCCCCCAGAACCACATTTCCTTCCTTGTACTGTCTGTAATTCTTGACTGTATGGTTAAAATCGTAAACTTTGTCTATGAGACAACTTTGAGACCTGGGTTTAAGGTGGTTTCTTCCAGAGAGAGTTTACATTCACTTCTGCCCAGTGCCTGGGGGCATTACCAGCCAGAAACCTCTCATACTAAATCTCAGTATGAAGGTTTCAACCCACCCAAGTAACTTGCAAACCCATGTGAAGTCAGACTTATTGTCAAGGAGTCCTGGGGGAAGTTTTCTGTTTGCTGTCCACTCAATGTCAAGGTCTAAGATAAGTAATCAGCCTCCAGATCCATGCAGAGGGCAGTAGTGGCAGGTGAGAAGGAAGGCAGTCTTACTTCTCACTCACCCTCACACTATGGGTACAGCTTTAATTAGCCTAGCTTTATTCAGGGCTTTCATACTAGAATCCCCACTTTTGTGGGTCCTGACCTTTGTCTCATGTTCCCTCTTCTCCACAAGGCCCTGAAAACCAGAGCTCTGCTTCACCAGTTTTTAAAAATGCACTCAGAGCCAATGCCAGCTTCATCTCTGAGTACATTTTGGGTCCTACATTCACTGGATTTGGACTCTGAGTATTCTTACTTTATTAGTCTGCCCAGGCTGCCATAACAAAACAAAACAGACTGGGTGGCCTTAACAAGGGACATTTATTTTCCCACTGTTCTGGAAGCTAGATGTTCACAATCAAGGTGCCAACAAATTCAGTTTCTGGTGAGGCCTTTTCCTAGCTTGTAGATGGCCTCCTCCTCGCATGGCCTTTCCTCTGTATGCATGCGGAGAGAGAAACTCTTTGGTGTATTCTGCTCCTCTTATAAGGACACCAATACCACTGGATTAGGGCCCTACCCTTATGACCTCAGGCCCTCTCTCCAAATTCTATCACACTGAGGGTTACGGCTTTAACATATGAAATATGGGGGAGATATAAGTCAGTTCATAGCATTTACTATTTTTCTTTTTAAATTGTACTCAACATTTTAGAATTGTTTGGTGAGGGTGCTTAGGAACACAGTACTGGGGACAATGGAAACAGATTTCCTCTGCAAGGCATTTTACAAAGAAAGAGTCACATTTCATCAGACTATTTGATGATGAATCTAGTCAATAGGGAAGGATGCTTCAGCCACATGGGGATGGAGCCTGGACCAGAAGGACTTACTACCACAAGTTTATTAAGTTGTTGACGAGAAGGCTCTTTCTTGAGTGCTGTTAAAGACGCTTATCTCAGTTTTCTTTTGAACCTGAAGGTGAGGTACAGGGGAAAGTGTAGATAGGGCCTGAGAAGTTTCTGAGAAACAATTTGATTCAGCTTCCCCCAACCTGCAGAAGGGCTACGGCTCCATATCAGTCACTCCCTCATGTGTCCTGCAGGAGGTCACGCCAGCCTGGCTTCCTGAAGCCAGCCCCTCTGAAGGGTACTCCCTCAGAGTCAAGCTGTGAAAAAGGATGTTCCCGTCATCTCCATGGGTTCTCTATGAGCTTCAGGCAGTGCTGAGGGGCCCAGAGAGGCTGAAGGGAGTCCTTACCAACACCACACTGGAAGAGAGCCAGGGAGCATTGCATGCAGAAAGAAGGGTGTAAGTGTGGCATCCGGAAATCCAAGACTGAGAAACCAGAGCTGCATCCCTGCAAACATCAGGGAAGATGCATAATGTGTTTCTAACCCTGTTCACTGGCCACGGGCGGGATGCAGGTATATCCGAGGGCTGCCTGTCCAGTCGCCCTTGGAATGCCCCCCTCAGTGAAAAGCCCAGTCCCTCCAAGTTCATAGCATGTCTTATGAGATGAGCACTCATTCATTCACTAACTGTAGATATGACTCTGCCCTTGAGGAACATGTACACAGGAGAGACGACAGGCATGTAAATAAAAACCTAGAGTATGGGTGAATGCTGTTGGAGGGGTGTCCAGTTTGCTATTTTGGAAAATGTTGGAAGGAGCCACTAACTGGAAGGTCAGGGAAGTTTTCACATTTGAGCAGGGTCTGCAAGGATGAGTAGGCTTGGAAATCCATATCTCAGAGTGGATGCATGTGCAAAGACACTGAGGTTTGGAACAACCTCTCAGAACTGAAAGCAATTCAACATGTCTGGATCAAGATGAAGTTGGAAAGGTCACAGGATCCAGATCATACTGAACCTACATGTCCGACAGAGAGGCTTGGGTTTTGTCCTGAGACAGATTTTTAAGGGCAGAAATGTTAGACTGTGGTAGTAACAATAATAGTTATGTCTTATTATAGGCATATCATATGCCAAGCACTGAGCTAAGCCTTCTGTATAAATGCTTTTGATTCATTCTCTTCATAGTACAATTAGGTGGTGAAAGACCCACATGATGGATGAGGAAACTGAATCGTGGATAGGTTAATGGGTAGGAAACTTAGTCATAGTGCATAGCAAGGAAGTGGCAGCACCAGGATTTATTTTTTTTTTAAAGATTTTATTTATTTATTAGACAGAGATAGAGACAGTCAGCAAGAGAGGGAACACAAGCAGGGGGAGTGGGAGAGGAAGAAGCAGGCTCATAGCGGAAGAGCCTGATGTGGGGCTCGATCCCATAACGCAGAGATCACGCCCTGAGCCGAAGGAAGACGCTTAACCGCTGTGCCACCCAGGCGCCCCCAGCACCAGGATTTAAACCTGGTCTTTGTGGTTCCACTGCCCATGCTCTCAGCAGCTGGGCTACACTGCTGGATGGAACAAGGTCCCAGGGTAGATGGGAGGGTGTGGGACTGACAGCCCTGAGATCAGCCTTGGAAAGGATGAGGGTCATCCTTTCTTCCAAACCAGAGCAATAGCAGGAAGGTCTGAGTTTTTGGAAGATGACTCTGGCAGCAATGGAGAGGATTAGAGAGGGATTCTGGAGGGAGCAAGACAAGTTAGGAGGCAGAAGCAGTTACCCAAGTAAGAAAAATGGGGACATCCACCAAGGCTTTGGAGACATGGAGGGGGAGACAGATTTAAGAGAAATGTAGGGAATGGAATGGGACTTGGTGGCTGACTGAATGTGAGGATGAGGGGAAAAGGAGAGTCTTATTCAACACTGTATCCCAGGTGACCAGCACAGCGCCCAGCACATAGTGGGAACATGGCAAACATGGATTCAGTGAACAAGTGAATGATGACATAATACTTTCCGACTTGGACCAATGGGAGGCTTTAAAAGGAAATGGAAGGAGAGGAACATGCTTTACAGGGAAAACATGGTGCATTTGAGGTGCTTGTGTTTCGTGCAGTGACATTTGGGTATTACCCAGTGGAAACTGGGTAAATGGGTTCAAGAGAGAAATTGAGTGTTACCTCCTCAGTACATGGGGGAGAATAGAAGCCTAAGGAATAGACAACACTTCCTGGAGAGAGCAAAGAGAATAGGAAGATTCCGAATCGATCTGGAAACACCGTCCTTATAGATAAAAGAAATCCAGTGCAAGACACAGAGGAAGAACAGCGTAAGGTAGGAGGAGAATTGCCCCAAAAGGAGAAAGAGTTTCCAACCAGGATATGTCTAACAATGGTGGTGATGAACAGGTCTTGCTGGGGAAAGGACTGAAAAGAGACTGTTGGCTTTGGCCTTGGAAGAGGATCTTTCAGTGAAGCTTTGGGGGTAGAAACAGCCGCGGGGTGGGGAGAGAATGGATGGGAGGGGAGGTTCTAGGAGGAAGGAGCCCAGACAGCCCTCTGACAAGTTTCAAGGTGACGTGAAGAAAGGAGAAAGGGCAGGAAAGGGAGGTGGGGTGGACAGAAAGTTTGGGGCTACTTAGATCATTTGTTTAGGTTGTTGGAAACTGGAGTGTGTTTGCAGGCTGAGGGCAGAGCATGCGAGGAGGAAGAGAGTGAAGATGTAGAAGGATCTGAAGTAAGTGAGAGGCACCTGGGACTGAGAATGCAGAGGCTCTCTTGCACAGAACAGGTGCAGAAGGACAGTATTGGGAAGAGAGGCTGGGCTTTGCTGGTATGCGCACAGGGCAGGACACATGTCTGCCCCTCCTTAGGATCCTGAGATGATTATTCATCCCAGGCACCTGGGTATCTGTGGACATGAGGACTCTTTCTGGAATTCCATCCCCCTTGCAGAACCTCTGCGGGCTGAGATTGAGAGGGAGCTGTGAATGTTCCAGTAACTAGAGCCCCCCCAAGGGCAGCAAGAAGGTCCAAAGAGAAATGAAATGCTCTTGTGTGGGAATGGCCAAGAATATGTCAACATACCAGCATGGACTGAGTACCTATGGACTGTGCAGCTCTGCACTGTGGGGACAAGAACTTACAGTCTTATTGGGGAGGCAGGTGAGGGGTATGTCTCTACTCAGTAAACTAAGAATAAAACAATTAAAAATACCCAGGCCATCCTCCTGGAAGCTTGGCAGATTCAGGGAGAAGAGAGAAGGCTCGGAGCAAGTGACGCTGGCCTATTCCAAATGGCTCCACATTCTCCTTTTGATTGAGATGTCCTTGAGAAATGTGAGGCCCACCTTGGCCATTTGGTCTATCTTAGTCCTTATAGTCATTCTGCTCACAATACTATTTCCCAAATTTGGTTAATTGTCAGAAATACCTGGAGAGAACTTAAGACACAAATCCCAGAGCTCTTTCCTCCAAGATAGGATTCTGTGGATCTGGAATGGGTGCTGGGAACCTGTACCTTTAGAGGGTGCCCTGGTGTGCTGAACAACAACCCCCTGGCCTCATAGCAAAGCACACAGCACCCCCCCCCCGACACACACACACACACACTCAGGCAGCCCTGGCTTCAGCCACGCTGAACTCCTGGTTCATAGACACATGCGGCCCTTTCAGACCTCTGCTTGGACACATCCAGCCCCAGTATGCCTCCCCTTCCCCTCCAGACAAGTGTCTGTTCCCCTTTGACATGCTGTCCATATACCCCATCTTCTGAGAAGCCCACCTAACTCCACCAGGTCTTGGTTCTTCCTCCGTTCCTACAGCATTCCATCAGCCCCTTTTGTCTGTGTGCATATCATGTCGCGCTGGGTTTAGAATCTCCTTCCCCCACAGCCCATGAGCACCCCGAAAGCAGGGACGGTGCTTGGTGAAGGAGGAGCTCGGAAGATGTTTGATTACGTTAATGATTGACGGAGGAGACCTGTCCCCCTGTCAGGTAGCTCCTCAGATACAGCCCTGCCCCCGTGGGGCCCTGGGGCCTCCTCCTGTCGGGACTACTCAGCTGGGCCTCCCAGAAGATACGCTGATGGAATTTCTGCGGTTAGAACTGAAGCCCAGCCCCGCATCTGTGCGCCCTGCCTGCACACATCTGCCTTTCTTTCGTAGCCCCTCAGTGTGAACTTGAGACCTGTGATCCGATTTGTATGTGAACCTCACTGGGTTTGAGCAGGAGAGTCAATCCACCTTTACAAGAGAAGAAGTAAAAGCAAGGCAGTTGGGGGAAGGGGACATGGCCAGGAGAGAGAAAGGAAAGCTCATTTCATGAACTTCAAAGCCAAAGATAACAGGCTTTTGATTATTCCCTCCTCAGGGATTACCATGTCACTCTTCCCTTTGTGCACCTGAAGAATTGGGAATCGCTCTCCAGGCAGATGATGGCTTATGAGTGCAAATGTCAGGAGCACATCTGTTGGCCCATTTGCTCACTCACTTACTCATTCAGCAAACATTGACTCACGCCCTGTCTGTGCTGGGCCCATGTGAGATGCTGGCTGGCCACTGGAGGGTTTTCCTCCAAGTGCCCCCAGGCCCGTTCCTCGTGACCCCTTAAGGCCTCCTCCAAGTCCTAAACCTGATTCTGTTCCTCTTACAGTTGTCCTCACCTCACATTACCTCTTGGCGTTCCTCTCTCCCCACACCACCTCCTCTGTTCTTGAAGGCAAGCCTTGGCCCTGGGCTATCCAGGACTTTCTGTGGTCCTCATACTTGCCCCATCCCCTTGCTTCCGTGATTCCAGCACCCGTCACACTGTATGGTGTTTTTCATAAACTCATGCATCTCCTCTTCTAGACTCTGGGGTCTCTCAGGGCAGTGGCCATGTGTAGCTTGCCTGCTGTTGCCTCTCCAAAGCCCAGCACGTGGCAAGTGCATTTTAACTGTTGAATGACTAAGTGAATAAATGAATTCATCGATCAGTGAGTGAAAGAGCCAATGAATGGATGAATGGGTTCGCTACTCTCAGAGCCTCCAAAATTCAACCTGAGGTAGTGACCAAAGTTCCAGAACGTCTGCAAGTTTTCAGTTTCTGCACCTGGGCTCTCTTTCCCAGCTTCCTCCAAAGCCTCCTCCATGGTTCTGGAGGCCAGTCTGCTTGAACTCCTGGGGTTAAGGTTAGCCTTCCCACTGGCTTCCCCTCCTCCCCACCCCAAGAGCCACCTGTCCAGTCCTGCCCTGGGCCTCAGCAAGACCCGTCCACGAATGACCGTGCAGGCTATGCCCAGGAAAAGGGAGCTCTCTTCCTTTCATGAAGGTAATGGTCAAACTGACAGCAGAATTCATAAACTGAGGCTGGGTGGGCCAAGGTCAGCCCTCATGGGCTCAGAGAAGTGCTCTGAGGAAGAATAGGGGAAGTGGGACCAGCACAGAGGATTGTGGAAGGGAGCTCTAACTAGCTAGGAAAGAGCAGGCCAGGCCATTTCAGCCTTGGATATCCTTGCCAAGATGCTAAGCTCTATCCTGATGGTCAAGAGTTGGCAAACTTTTCTATGGTGATAGAAAGCCTTTCTTCAGAACCTATAGCTATTAGGTTGCCATTGACTGTGAACTATAGAAAATCCCTCCACAGTAGCTAAACCAAAACATAGTTTATTTCTCCGTATACCAAAGGTCCAGAGGTGAAGAGTTCAGGGCTGGTTTAGGGGTTACTTCAGTGTCTCCAGCACCTTCTAGTTTTCCCTCTGCCATTCTTTGTGTGTGGCTCTTGTCCTCATGATCACAGGAAGGCTGCTCCAGTTCAGTCCTCACATCTGCATTCCAGGAAACCAAGGAGAAAGGTGGGAAAATGCCTTGAGGGCTCCTCAGCTTGTGTCTTATATTGCCCAGAATGCTGTTACTTAGCTGTCCTTAGCCCTGAGGTTAGCTAAGTACATTGCCACACTCCAAACTCAGAGTTTTGTTAAATACGGGTAAACAGAGGGAGAGACATTGAGTAAACCACTGTCCATGTCTGTCACAGAATCCCAAAACATGAACTAGATCAAAAGGAACTTCTTTGGTTGATCAGGGCTCTGCTCACTCTGGCTCCTGCTCTGCCTTGCTTGATGGCTGCACAAGTACCTTTGTGGAACCCTCAGGTGCCTGAGAACCCAATTTGCAAAACCTCGCTCTATGCCAGAGGTCAGCAAACTTTTTCCGTAAAGAGCCAGATAATAAATATTTTAGGTTTTGACGACCATATGAAGTTTTTGTTGCATATTCTTTGTAGTGCTTTATTTTTTTTTAAACCTTTAAATATATAAGAACACTTCTTAATTCAAGGGGCCATATAAAAACAGTCCACAGGCCAGATTTGGCCCAAAGGTTATGGTTCTCCAGTCCCTGCTCTAAGGGATCCTGGGGCTCAGAGTTTGGGTACAGAGTGAAGGATGGCAGCAGAGGCAAGGAGCCCAGAAAGGAGGCTCTTACGGAAATTTAGTCATTGGACAAAACTGTCTCAGGTTAAGTTTCTTGGACTCCAGCTTCCAAAAACACTTCCTGTGAGCGCCAGATCCTCTGTGGCCTCCCCAAGGCATCGGGCACAGGCTGGCAGGCCTGGGATCTCTGTCCTTTGGGTGAGCCTGAGCAGTGTTCAGGAAGCAAGGACTGTCCTCCAGGACCCAGGGTGGGCACCCCCCATGGTCTCACTCCCATCCACCACTGTTCTGGGAAGGCAGCTGTATGCTGAGGTTATAGTCTGCAGACCCCTGCCCCCTCCTGCCCTGTGCAGCAAACACAGACTCAGGCTCCCTCGAGGCCCTGCTGCCGCTCCTGGGCCCTGGACCAGCCTCCTGGCAGGTGTCCCTGCCTCCATCCCTGCCTTCATGCTGAGTTATAGCTTCCCCTCATCTTCACCATCAAGTCCAGACCACCCGCTCTGGCCTGCCAGGTAAAAGCCAACCCCAGACTCAGCCAGGCTGCTCTTTCCCCCCACCCCCTACCTCCCACCCCTCCCCTGCCCTGGCTGCCTCCCCTGCTCTTTGCTCCCAGGTCAACGCTCACAGCATCTCCTGGACACAGCCCACACCGTTCTCCATCCTGTGAGGCCCAATGTACCTCCTCCCTGTACCCCCCTCTCATTTCCCCCTTCTTTGTGATCCCCAGCATTCACCGTCTGCCCTGTGCTCTCAGCTTTGAGATTCTGCTCCAAATTGTCAGGCAAGTGAGATAACTTCTGGGAAGCAGCTAGCTCGGTGCTTGGCACATGGCAGGTCCTCAGTAATTACGTCCTAGATGATGGGTTCATTTATCCCTTTATTTGATGGGTGTAAATTGGGTGTCTGAGCCGTACACAAAAATGCCTCTTTGATCACGCCTGTTTCATGTGCTGCCACTCTCCTGCCTCAGAAAGACACTTTGCTTGTTTGATTGATCTGCATGTTAGTTAATGAGTCATTATAGGATCATGTCTTTAAACAAAGGCCAAAGAGAAGAGAAAAAAAAATGAAAGCATCAGTACATTGTGCACTGGGGGGCTGTCCCCACACTGCAATGTTATGTCTGTTGTACAGTCTACTTGGTGTAATTAGCTCCTGTGTTAGGGTCAGATGCTCTAAAATGCAGTTCACATCAATGGCTGCTCTAATCAGTGATGTGAATCATTTTATGGCTCTGGGTTCTGGCCTTCAAAGCAATATTTTCCCATTATAGACATAATAATCCTCCACTCCCTCTTTCGGAGGTGGCTTGGTGAGCTAGTGTCCTCTGCCCCGAGCTGGCTGGAAGGGGGTGATGGTGGCAAGAGTGTGCATCCAGGGGCATCACTCCCGCAGAGGCCAGGCCCCTCCTCCTGCAGAAGGCACCGCAGCCTTGCAGTGTTTTATACGCAGCAAGTGCCTGCCCAGCTGCTAGGATTCAGCAAAAGAGCTTAGGGAAGGTTGGGAAGGGTAAGTCATGATCCCTACCCAGTGGACCCGAGACCTCGCAGGGGCTGTTGTGAGGCAGTGAGTGGCAAAGAGCCTGGCCTCCAGCTGCCTGGCGAGGCCCAGTTCTACCACTCAGTTGTGCGATCTTAGGCAAGTTCCCTAACATCTCTGTGCCTGGGCTTTTCCATTCGTAAAATGGAGGTCTTCATAGTAGCTGTTGTTGTGAGTTTCCCTGAACTGATTGTCCTAAAGGCTCCGAACAGCGTCGAGCGCGTGGTAGGGGGTCCATGCTTGCGTGAAGAAATCTTGTAAGAGAAGATGATCGAAAACTGTGATTAAGTGTCTCAAAGAATCTCCTCGACCGGGGGTCTGCAGACTTGCCCGCGTGGGCCCAAACCAGGTCATTGCCTGATTTTGTAGATCTGGTTTTACTGGCACATTCGCATGCGCGCTGTCTATGGCTGCGTTCGTGTTACAGCAGCAGAGGTGGGTAGGTGCAGCAGACATCCTGTGGTCTGCACAGGGCAAAACAGTTACTCTCTGGCCCTTTACAGAAATGGTTTGCCAGCCTTTGTTCTAGATGGTAACTCCAGTGGGGGACCGAGACCCTAGCCATTGGTCCGTGCTGGGGAACCGGGAAGGGTTTGGAAAACATTCTCTGGTTCAGCACTGTCTGAGCCCCTAGCCTGTGCCTGGTGCAGTGACAGTCAGTGGCACCAGAGGCAGGCAGACCTGGCCCCTACCCCTGCCCCACCCCCGCGAAGTTCCCAGTGTAGCAGAGGAACAAGTAAACAGACCAATGCCAGTGCAGCAGGTAAGTGCGGACCCAGAGGTGAGGAAGGGTATTAGAGCCCCTGGAGAAGATGAGCTCAGGGAGGAGGCATTGCTAGCAGAGCCAGCAGGGAAGGAGGGGTCTGTGCAAACCAGAGTTGTGAACGGGCCAGTAAAAGGGGAAGCCTGGGAGCCCAGGGAGCCACACAGGCTGTGCAATGGGGAGGGCCACAGGGAGCAGATGCCCCGGGCCCCTTCGTGTGCATCTGGCTGGGAAATGGTGACGTCCTTCTGTAGGACACGACCAGGGAGGGTGAGAGGGGAAGGAGGTTCTAGCACGAGCAGAAGGTCCCGTGATGATGCTGTTGGCCATCAAGGAGCGTGAGGGGTGAGCTCTCCTGGCAATGGGACAACCAAGGGGGCGAAGGCATCCGCACTCACTCCTGACCGTTCCATGCCATCCCTCCTTCCTAAAGCACCCCAGCCACTGCCTGCCGCAGGCCCCCCTCCCCCTCCCCCACGTGACTGCTGCAGCCCAGAGATCACTGTCCTGGTGTCCCACCATCCCTCAGTGCTGTTGCTCTGAAAACAAAAATTGCGCCTTACTCTTTTGCTCACAGCCCTTCTATCACTTCCCTTGTCTTCAGGACAAAGCCCAAACCATGACAGACAGCATGACAGACAGCCTTTCCTACTCTGCTCCTCCCACTTCCTCCCAGCACCAGCCTCCACTCCCCTCTGCCTTCAACCACTGCAGATCCCTTAGGAGTCTCTGGACAAGTCACACAGCCCACACTTTGCCTGTTTACCTGCTCCTCCCTCTGCCTGATGGCTTTCCTTTCCTTATCCACTTAGCGAACTCGAGTTCATCTCTCAAACTCAGCTCCGGCTTCATTTCCTCTGAGAAGCCTCCTTTAACCTTTCTTCCAGCCAGTGGCACTCCTCTCCTCCGCTGTCCTGTTCTGTGCTCACGGGTGTTCTTATACAGAAACACTCCTCTGTGAGAACGCTATGCCCGGTGCGGCAGAGCCCTCAGACATGGCAGCCAGGCTGATGAATCAGTGTGGTCGCAGGTGGCTTCTGAGGGCACCGGGGGTGAAGCTGTGCCAGCACGCTAGCAGTGTGTGGGTTCGCACAGAGGAGACCTACACAACAAGGAAAAACCTCCCATGGGAATTCTGTACTCCTTGGGTCGTAGCATAGAACACAGAGGAACACCTCCAGCCTCCCCGCTGGGAGATGGAAGATCTTCTTCACATCGGAACCGCAGATGAATGGATAGAGAAGATGCGGTGGATATCTACAATGGAATATTACTCACCCCTGAAAAAGAATGAGAGTTTGCCATTTGCAAGGATGTGGATGGATCTAGAGAGTATACTACTGAGCAAAACAAGTCAGTTGGAGGAAGAGTAATATCATATCATTTCACTCACACATGGAATTTAAGAAACAAAACAAATGATCATGGGGGAAAAAAGAAAGAGGCAAACCAAGAAACAGACTCAACTCTAGAGAACAACCGGATGGTTACCAGAGAGGAGGGGGGAATAGGGGGTGGATTGAGGAGAGCACTTGCTGTGGTGAGCACCGGGTGTGCTGAATTGTACCCCTGAAACTAATATTACACTGTATGTTAACTAACTGGAATTTAAACAAAAACTTTAAAAAAATGAAACAGAGAAAAAGAGGCCCAGATTAGCGATTAGGAGTGGTGCCACCCTGTGCCCCATCTTTGTGCATGGTACCACCTCCCACCCGTCCAGGGACCCACATGTGGGTCATCCTGAATCCCTTCCCCTCCCTTGGTCCCCACACCCATGCAGTCACAAAGCTCTGAATACCGCTAGGACCTGTCTCTCTTCTCCATCACCTCTGGCCTCACTTCTGCCACATCTGTTTCCACATGAGCAGCCAGACTGACGCTTTTCTCAAACACCTGTGTACCCCTGTCACCCGCTGTTTAAAACTTTTATAGGGGCACCTGGGTGGCACAGCGGTTAAGCGTCTGCCTTCGGCTCAGGGCGTGATCCCGGCGTTATGGGATCGAGCCCCACATCAGGCTCCTCCGCTATGAGCCTGCTTCTTCCTCTCCCACTCCCCCTGCTTGTGTTCCCTCTCTCGCTGGCTGTCTCTATCTCTGTCGAATAAATAAATAAAAAAATTTAAAAAAAAAACTTTTCTACCCCTCCCACCCAGGTTAAACCCCAGCTCTTTGGGCCAGGGGAGATTTTAAGACCCTTTGGACTTAGCTCCAGGCGAATTGTTCAAGTTCTGGACCTTCCTGAGTTCCTTTCTTGCACAGAAGACCCAGCCACATTGTCCCCCAGAGTGGAACAGCCAGCAGGTGTGCTCACTTTGCAGACCTTCCATTGACAGTGAATACTTGTTCTGGAATGTCCCGTCTCTGCCGAAACTCAGGCCCTGTGCATCTGACTCCTCAGAATGCCTCCCCTCCCCCAGCATCCCCCTGTGGCCTGACAGCACCCTCAGGGACAGACCTCCTCCTGCCCCCACCACAGGCTCCGTGAGTCCCAGGCCGCTCTGTATGCCTACAGCCTCCCCGGAACACCTGCCACCAGCATGGGCTTGGTGGTTCTTGGGTTCTGTCTCCCCTGCTCACCAAGGGCAGGGGCCATGCTCACTGTTGAGACCTGGCACATGGTGTGTGCTTAGTAAATATTGAGGAAGGCAGGACTGAAACAAATTAAGAGAGAATCTTGTTGAAACCTCCTTCCTGGAACATTCATTCATTCAACAAATAAACAAAAGAGGATGGAGAAAAGCAGGCAGAGGAGAGGCTAAGAGAAACTTCGGCAGGTCCCTGGGGGCAGGCAAGATGGCTGAGATTCCACATGTGCCACCAAGTCCAGGGAGACTTCTGTGCATTAAAGCATGAAGAGAGAAGCTAATCTTCTCACAGCCAGCCAGATGTGCCTGATGTTGCCATGGCAGCCCCCAGAATTGGCCAGATGTGCCGTGAACATCTCTGGAAAACATCAGGGGACCCCCAGGGACTGTAAGGCCTGGAGAGAAATAGTTCACACTCCAAAAGGTGGCGTGGAAACGCTCCGTTTGGATCAGGGGCTGTGTGGGGCGGTGTCCCAGGGACTCTGGGCATCAGGACCTAAGGAGGGAACTTCTCACAGCTGTACAGGTGCTCCCAGCAGCCCCTGCCTGCTTCCTAACCCTGTGCTCCTTCCCCAGGTGATCAAGCTGGCCTTTGAGGACTTTGACTTGGAGAGGGGCTACGACACCCTGACGGTCGGGGACGGCGGGCAGGACGGGGACCAGAAAACCGTTCTTTACGTGTAAGTGACATGGGGCTGTGGTATGGAGGGTGGGGAGCACATGGCCCTGGCCTGGGGGTGGTGGGATGATGCCCCACGTCCTGTCTGGTCCCCAGGGCCACACCACATCAAGTACAGGGGACCAGCCCCTCTACTCTGACTGAAGGAAACAGAGCACTGGCCATATTCTCTCTGGGAACTGCCAGGAAAAGTGTGTAGAGGAACAATTTCTCATGGAGGAGGGGGATTGAGGCTCTGTGTGTATGCCTGGAGCATTCCATGTGGCGGTCTGCTTCTCTGCAGCCCCTGCTTCTACCTCAAGACCATGTCCATCCTCAAGGCCATTGTCCATCCGTGGCAGTCCGACTTCAGACAGAGACGGTGGAAGTGTGTTGCTAACCTCCCGGCATTCTCATAACTACCTGGGAAATGAACAGTTTCAGGGATTTGGGACCCCCATACACATAGTGGCCACAATTCCTGAGCCAAGAAAGGCTAGTGGTACGTGGTCTGGTCAAGGGAGAGGATTGCGCTGTCCTGGGATTCCGTTCTGTTGGATCTTGGGTCTGGGAGGCCATTAACTCTTCCTTTGCCCGCCACCATTAGTCTGACATAAATGCAGGCGAACACTCCCACTCAGTGCATGTGGCCTCTCTCCCTTGCCCGGATGGGGAAGGTTTCCTGTACCCCGAGCATGCACTGTATGCCCAGGCACTGGAAAGGGAACTTTCACATCAGATATCTCGTGTAATTGTGTCATTATCCCCGCTTAATAGGTGGGGGCACTGAGGCCCAAGGGTTGCAAAGCTGGTTGGTGACAGAACTAGCAGTTGAGTTCATGCCTTTTGATTTCAGTCCAGGACAGCATCCTGTGTCATACCCCTTCCCCACCAGGCTAGGCCCAGGCCGATGTCCTCTGGTTTTCATGCTGAAGGAGAAATGGCTCTTCAGTCCTAGCTGCCTTGTGCAGGGACTGTTCTGTTCCGGGCACTGCCCACACCTTCCCCACACCTGCCAGAGAAGATCCTGTCAGGGCAGTTAAATGACTCATGACGTTACCCTCAGAATCAGGTAATATGGCTGGGACTTGGAATCTCTTAGGAGAAAGGAATGGGATGTGAGCCTGAAGGGCATCCTCCCCCAGCCTACTTGTATATTCTGTAGGTTATACAGAGAGCCAGGGATTTTTTTTATAAGGAATCGGTTCACGTGGTAATGGAGACTGACAAGCCCCAGCATCTGCAGGGTGAGCCAGCAAGCTGGGACCCAGGAGAGCTGATGGTGTAGTTTTAATGCAAAGGCCAGCAGGCTCCAGACCCGGGAAGAGCTGAAGTTTCCATGCAAGTCCAAGGCAGGGGGGAAAGAAGCAGTGTCCCAGATGGAAGTCAGGCAGGCAGGAAGAAGGGTTAGCCTTTTTGTTCAAAGCAGGCCTTCAGCTGATTAGATGAGGCCCATCCATATGGGGAAGGGCAGTCTGCTTTATTCAGTCTGCCAGTTTAAATGTTAAAGTCATCCAAAGGCACCTTCACAGAAACAGTCAGAATAATGTTTGGCCAGATATCTGGATATTTGGGTGGCCCAAATTGACACATTAAATTAGCCATCATATATAACATTAGCCATCATACTCACTTCCTCCTCGGTTCATCCCCATCACTCACCTGTCCTATATGGTGCCTCAGCTTGGTGTGCTCAGAAGGCTAGGATCCAGGTTCTGTCTCGTCCCAGGACAAAATCCCTGTGTGCTCTGTCAGAGAGATAACCTTAGAACAGCAGATTCAGACAGATTCTTATAACCCAATCCCCTCATTTAACACGAAACGAAAAATCCCAGAATGGCTCAGCCACTTGCCCAGGGCCCCACAGCAAACAAATGGCAGGTCCAGGGCTTACACCCCAGTCTCTGTAAGTTCTGACTGAGCTCTCAAGTTCTGTAACAGCCCAGGGGCTCTCCCACCACCTTCAGATCTCTGTAGGCCAGCATCCGTCTCAAACTTCAGGGAGACACATGCAAAATGGTTGGACTCTTTGTCGTCATATTTGGGTCAAATGGACTCTGCCACACTAGAGTCAGGAGCCAGCCCTGGCTTGGTCTCAGTCCTTACTCACTGCGGAATGCCAGCACCCTAGCCCAGCAATGTCACACGGGCCAGGCTGATGCACCCCAGGTGTCTATTCCACCCCCACCCCCACAGCACTTGCACTGTGCTCATCATCTCATACAGCCAACTCAGTGCCCCACCCCAAGCTCTGAGACTCCAGAGTGGAGCAGAGATTAAGACCCATTAATCCAATCACACCAGCTACCACCTCCCCCTTCTCCCCCCACCCCCACCGTGTGTGCTGGTGCTTTGTCTGGTCTCAGCAGCAAGAGAAAGCCAGGTTCCTTCTGGAAAGCCCAGCCTCTCTGCAGTGGACTCTGGCTCTGCTGCTCTCTACCAGGCCAACCTTGGGAAAGCCACTGCCCATTTTGCACCCTTGTCTTCTCATCTGTATAGTGGGGAGAACACAGCCCCTACCTCACTGGGCTACTGGGGTCATTGGATAAGATAATGGATGGAAAACTGTCTGGCTTGAATAGGTGTTTGGTATATGTGAGTTGAATCCTCCCCACGCTTAAACCCTGTTCTTCAGAAAGAACATGGTCCTGGAGTGTGACAGCTGCACTTCCAGCCTTGCTTCATATGTAGAAGCAGGTATTTCCGTATGGAATGGAAAGAGATGTCTCATTAAAACAAATGGCTGGGCTCCAACTGGGGAAACGAGTTTCTGCAGTAGTTGACACGAGAGATCAAAGGTGGCAGGAGTGTAGACCCCCTTCAGTAGATCTGGCTACAGCTAACTCCGGCCCCTGAGAAAGCAAAGACACAGGTCTCCCTCTCAAGCCCCGGGGTGTGGGCTAGGGGGTCACGGGTAAATGCAAGCCCTACCTGTGGCCGGAGGGGAGAGGTGGTGAGTCTCCCAGCTGCTGGAGCACATGCCGCTGGGCTCCAGTGTTAAACACCGTGGGGCCCGAATTTGCCTGACAGGGTGGGGCTCCTAGTCATTCTGTGGGGGGGCACATCTCTAAATCTCGCTCTCCTGACAGCCTGACAGGTACGTCAGTCCCAGATCTCATTGTCAGCACCAACCACCAAATGTGGCTCCTCTTCCAAACCGATGGCAGCGGCAGCTCCCTGGGATTCAAGGCTTCTTACGAAGGTAACTGCTGCTGAGGGGCTGATACACTCACTCTGGAGTCAGACATGGGGTCCGGGTGTGGAGCCAGCAAGCCCTGGGTTCAAATCCTGATTGTGTCCCGAACTAGCTTCCTCTCTTTGGGGATATTATTCAACTGGTCTGAGCCTCAGCTGCCTTTGGCCAGTGGACCTCCTGGATTGTTCTGAGGATTATCTGGGATAAATCACCTGAGGCGCAGGCCACACAGCACCAGGCACATACACATTAGTTTCATCTGCAATTCGTACCTGGCTTGTGTAGCCCTTTAGAACACCCCATAGACTTTTGGAGCTTCCCAAGCTGCCATTCTTGGGTGTCATAATGCTAAGTGACTATGCAGGGCGCTAGGGGCAGACATACACCACTAGTGGCCTGAGGAGGATACAAATGAGGGTGACCTGAATCTCACCAGGAACCAGCATTAAGAGAACGGCAAACTCTGAGTCCAGGAGATACCACCACTATCATCAGCCTTCTGGGCACTTCTGTCAGATTTCCCATTGGTGGTGACTGCTAATGCCAATCCCCACAGAAAGGGGAGCAGAAGCCATCCCCCAAGCATTTGGCTGGCAGGTCTGGTAGGTGGCAGAGCCTAGCCCTGCACTCGGGGAACAAACGCGTCAGATCTGAGCCCTTGCAAGGAGTCTGCACTCCAGTGGTGGGACAGAGGAGGAAACACATAAGCTACTATTAAAGCAAGATACCTGTGACAAACAGCCAGTGAGAGCACAGAGAAAGGAGGCAGTCATCCTGGGTGCGGCATCTGGAAAGGCTCTATCAAGAAGTGAGCCTTGAGCCTTGAAAATGACTCCGAGAGACAGGGGGCAGGGGATGAAAGACAGAAGGTCTTTCTCCACCCCTGTCCAGAGACCTGATAATTCTACATGAGACAAGTTTGGGGGAACAACTCCAAAAGGCTCTTATTCTGCACAATGTGACCCCACCCCTAGGGACCAGGGGTTCTTCCTGTACAAGACCTGTACTCTATCTCCAAACTGGATACACAGGAGGCCTGTCAGTTTCCTCCGGCTGCTCTAACAAAGGACCACACCCTGGGGGGGGTGCTTAAAACAAGAGAAATCTATTCTCTCCTGGTCCTGGAGCCAAGGACGGCGGAGTTCCTGTTCTAAGAACAGGAGGCATGTGTCAAGGGGAGACAGAACGGCAGTCAGAGAACCGATGGGGTGACAAGTACTGAGTTCACATTCCTGGTTCTGTCCCTTTCTAGCCCCATGGCAGGTCAGGGAGCCTCTCTGGGGCTCTGTTTCTTCATCTGGGACATGGAGGTAATAATACGCCCTAGGTCCCAGGGCTTCTGTGAAGAGTTAAGTTGTGGTCAAGGAGGTGAAAATAAGAACTTCAATTATGGGTGACTAATGAGTGAGGACACAGGTGGTTAAGCAAATGGCTCTTTGGGTACATAGAGTTACACGCAGCTGGGGGGCGGGACAGCAGAGAGAAATCATGAGACCCCCAATTCAGGGCCAAGCTCTGATGCTACTTGGAACATGGAAATGGATTTGGACTCAGAGTTTCAAAAAGTTTCCCCCATGTCTGAAGTTCCCTGGATGTTCAGCAGCAAATGTTTCCAGAATGATCCTGTGCGCCACCCACCTGCCCTTAATCTGTCCATATTTATCAATGGCTTGGATAAGCCATAAATAGCATGAGCCGGAAAGGGACACCAGTACAGCAGTCAGCAAACAACGTGCAGAAAGACCTCAACAGGGCAGAGCTACTGGCTAAGTCACCAGGATAAGAAGAAGTGGGAATAAATAGCAAGCCCTCTGTGAGGGTTCAAAAACTGAGCCACTGGAATTTACCCCAGGGAGTTAGTGGTGCTTTATTGTCGTTCTGACCAGACAGTGAGAATCGGGCTTAATTGTGGGGACAGGCAGGGAGAGGGCCAAAGTCAAACCCTGTGAGAAAGGTTGAGAGCCCCCTGAAAGTACATTCGGGAGAAGAGTGGACTCAGGAGAGAGCTGAGAGCTGTGTCTAAATATTTGAAGGGCTGTCATGTAGGAAAGAGGAATTAGATTTGTTTGGCATGGTTTCACCGGAAAAGAAAGGGACAGAACATTGAACGCCCATTATGTGCCGGAAGCTTTATGCTAATTCTCTCAAGGTTTTCAAACACCGTCACGCAAACATTTGGGGTACCCTCAGGGACCACCAGTGTCGGGTAGGGGGTGCCCAGCAGGGCAGGCTCTGATCCTGCCTCCATGTCTTCTCCTTTCTTCTCCTCTGTTCCTTGTAAGCTTTCTTTTAAGAGGGGATTTGTAGCTAAACACCAGTTTGAAAAACTCTGCTTCATCTCATTCAGTGTGACAGCTAGCCGATGGCTGCTCTTTTGTACATGAAGAATCTGAAACTCAGAAGGGTGGAGTGTCCTGCCTGGGGTCACGGGAAGTCTGGGACCTGGAAAAGCCAAGATTCAACTCCATGTCTCTCTGGCTTCAAAGCCCATGATGTTCCCCCTCTACCAGGGGTCTCCAAAGTGACAGAATTCCAATTCCTTATAAAATCTTTTAGAAGCCAGCGCTTTGCTGCAGTCACACGGGCCATATGGCACGAGCCCAGGCTCCTCGTTACTAGCAGTTGGGGTTTTGTTCATCAGCCCGTGTGTCCACCTCGCCCAGCCAGTAGTGATGACCCTGTCACATGACCAGCATGATGCTGGGTGCTGGGATTACAGCAGGGAGCATCACGGACTAGAACAGAAAACTAAAGCAGTCGAACAACATCCACGGTGGGACTGCTAGTCACAGACTAGATGTCAGCAGGACCTCTCCTCGGACTCATGACAGATTAGGAAGAGAGTCGGGGCATTTCTATACGTCGTTAACCCAAGGGTCTACATGGGCCCTGTTCACAGAGGCAGCTGTTTCTGTGAAGATGGAATGGACTCTGGAATTGCACCAGACCTGGTGAATCCCAGCGTGGTCCCAGCTGTGGGATTGGCCAAGTCCTGTGGTCTGTCAGAGCCTCAATTTCCCACTCATAAAATGGAAGCAATAGTGGTGACTTTCACACCTTGTGAAGAAAGTGAAATGGGGTCCCAAGGAGCTCTTTGCACAGTGCCTGGCACAGAGAGGCATCTTCCCTTGGGGTCACTAAGGTTCCTTTGCACCCAAGCCCTTCATGATCAGCACTGTTGCCCACTCTGGGGCATGTCCTCTTCGGCCAGGGGACACGTGGCTGCTTGCCCTCTTTCAGGTGGCCTGGCACTAGGTCCCTGCCTCCTACCTGCACTCAACACCTGGGGCCCCCACTCCCCAGACTTGAGAAATGAGATGGTTCTCTCTGGCCGCAGTGTAGGGAGGGGAGGCAGAAGGGGCAGGAGGGAGATCCAAGTCACTGAGAGCCTTGAGGCCTCAGAAAGAGTTTGCACTTCGCCCGCAGGGAAGAAGAACCTGTGTAGGGATGGGCCTGCCTTCCCCTTCTTGTCCCTTCCACCTTCGACCTTTTATTTGAGGGTAAAAGCCATCCGTCTCTTGCCTTCATGGTGAAGAGCCCCTCTACTGTGAATAAAGCTGGGTCGGTTAAGTCCCCTGGCATCCCGACGTGACTTCCCATTCTGCTCTCTGGGCTTCTGCCACCCCTCTGGCTGTTCCCCCACGGCTCCTGCATGGCCCCTCACAGCCCCCACAGAGCAGGCACTTCCCTGGGTCTCTCCTCAGCTTTCTGTCCTCTTTTTCTAGAACCTTCCACAGTGGATTGCATCTACTGCCATGGCTTCCATCTCAGCCTAAACACTGGTGACTTCCAAATCTGTTCCCCATTTGCATATTGGTCTCCCTGTGACACATTTTATACATTTCTCCTTCAGATACCGCAAACCCAAGACGTGTGTAGTCTGCTCGGGGCGGACATAACAAAATACCATAGACTAGGACCTAAAACAGAAATTTATTTTGTCACAATTCTGAAGGCTAGAAATCCAAGATCAAGGTTCTGGCTGATTCAACTTCTAGTCTGGGCAGCCTTGTCACGTGTCCGTGCATGGCCTTTCCTTGGTGCTTGCATAGGGAGAGAGGGAGGGAGCACAAGCTCTCTGGTGTCACTTCTTATAAGGACCCTAACCCTATCAGATATGGACCTCAACCCTGTAGCCTCCTTTAGCCTTTATTACTTCTATAGAGGCCCCATCTCCAAATCCAGCCATATCCGAGGTTAGGACTTCACCATATGAATTTGGGGAAGGCACAAATATTCAGTCCATTGACACCATCCAAACTGAGCTCACCGTCTCTATTTATGGTAATTCCAAGCCACGTTCCGGCTCCTGTGAACCCATTCTAGGCAGAAGTACAGCGTGTTCATCTCTTCAAGCCTGCAGGGCTGAGCCCGGTGCCTGGTACACAGCACGCGCTCAGAAAAGCTCAGATTAAGTCGCGATGACTCTTTACACAAGCACAATCAAGCACCCCTCCTGCACGCCCTCTCAGCTTCCCACCACTCGGATGCAGGAGCCGGGCACTCTCCACCGTCCCCATGGCTTTGGGGTCAGACAGACCCAATTTGTAATTGAGTTATGCCATTGCGGTGTGTGTGGTCTTAGCCAGTCCCTCCACATCTTTGAGCCTATGTATTCTCACCTGTGAAGAGGGGCTGATGAACACTGATGTCACAGGGGTCTTCCAAGGGCTTGGTGTAGTGAACCTCCCAACACAGGGCCGGCATTTAGGAAACACTCAGTTAAAAGCCTCCTTCCTCCCCTGCTTCCTGAGGCCTGCAGCTCCTCTCCCAACCTGCCCAAAGTTTCAGAATGACCTCCATCCCCATTCTAGTTCTCCTTTTATCCAGCTTCTGGGGGATCCCATACAGGATAGATACCCTGGCTCAGCAATGGGAGGGTAGCTGCAATATAGATGTTCCATAGGTGGCATGAGGCATTTGTGGGCAGAGACCGCTCCCGGGCACTCCTGGCCCCATCATCATCAATACACCCTCTGCCCCAGCTCAGGTAAAGAGAAGCTTCCTTGGGGCAGGCAGGTGGCACTGCAGTATCACCCCTCCCCCCTCATTTAAAGTGTGAACCCCTAGGTGGGAAAATTGGGGGATTTATTTTCTAGAAATTCTTCCAGTTCTGCTTGTCACCATCACAGGTCAGGGTGGGGGAGGGGACTCAGGCGCCATCAAAATCTGAGTACTCGGAGCCTAGAAATTCAGTCCCCCTCCATGGGGGCAGCCAGCTGTAGGAAATGCATTCATAGTTGCAATTGCTTTGCTTCCCAGTAGAACAAGAAATATTTAAGGAACAGGCAATTAGCACTTACCAGAAACATTATAAAATTACATACAACTTGCTAACAAGTTTTAGCATCAATCTGGGAGTCTCCTCACTTCCTGACTCAGAGCCTGGAATCTGGCAGCCTAATGCTAAATCTGGGGATTTGGCTGCCACAGAGGAGGAAGGAGCTGAGACCTTGACCCTGGAGACATGAAGGAGCGGGGAATTAGAAACTATGCCCAACAGTGGGGACTCATGTTGGAAATGAGGTCACCTTGTATTCAACGTTGTCTGAGTCCCTACTGTGTGTTGCAGACACTGTTCAGGACATGGGGGCCACAAGGACAAGAAGGCAATCTGTGCCTTCACCTAAGCCATAGCCTATGTTCCTTAGATTGGAGAAAGTGCAAGAAGATGGGGAAATATCAAGGAGGGGCAGCTAAGCTTGCTTAAGGGCATCAGGGAAGGCTCCCTGGAGGAGCGGAGTGTCTGAAAATGAGACTTGCATAAAGGATGAAAAGAACTTGGTCAGATATCCCTGAGAGAGAGAACATAAAGTCTGAGAGCAAGTAGGGAGAACACAGACAAGACTAGCCCTCCGCCGGTGGTGCCTCCATCTACTTCCGTAGAACTTAACTCTGCTGGGGGGCACGGGTGAGCTTCTTGGAAGCTATGGCCTTGGAGCTGGGCTAGAAAGAAGACCAAGGGCAACTGACCAGCATCGCTGGCTCCACCCCTTTTCGGACCCTACCTTGCCTCAAGCATGAGGCCATTTTCAGCCTCAAGTCCTCTATTTTATATTTCTATGCTGCTTACTGGATCCCCACGAGCGGAGAGGCCCAAACTTCCCAGCTTCACCCAGGAATAACCCCAGGCATGTTCCTAAGATACTCACTGAGTTTCCGTGAGACCCTTCAAGCTTCCTCAGGCACTGGGAGCTGGGGTTTCGTTAGATGCAGGAAACAGTTGCCTATTCTCAGGAAAGCCCAGTGGGATCCACGCTGTCCCCAAGTCTGTCCTGGCCCGTGGGGGCGGGGGTGGCACGCAAGCGGCAGAGGATGCTGTACCATTAAAATCTGGCAGGCTACAAGCACAGCAGCAGTCTGCAAGAAACTGGCATTATGATACTGAAGAGAAAATTGGCAGGAAGTAATTTGTCCATGAGGTATACTCTTGAAATACATGGGCTTTTGCAGAGAGCAAGCTCCAGTGTGGGGTTAATGCAAACAGCTCGGAGGTAGCCGTGATGCTGTACGTGTCCACATTCACCCCTGGCTCCTGACCTCCTTCAGCTGTGACACCCCCACCTCAGTGTCGTGGAGGAAGGAGATGGGGCAGAAAGAACGTCACCCACTTCATCCAGCTGTGCCTGCACCCCATTCGTGACAACCTTTGCAAGGAGATGCGCAAACACTGAGAGGCACCTAGAGACAGAGGCGCTGTGTCCCTTGCCGCCTGGTGCCCTTCCCGTCAGAAGCAGGAAAGCGGAGTGGGATGTGGTTCTGAGGAAATCCGTGAGATCCAGCATGCCCAGAGCTTGCCTTAAACACCAAAAATGTCTCGGTCACTCAACAGGAGCTCGTGCTAATTGAACAATGGGTCTGGGCTGCTCAGTATGTGTAAGACACTGTCTTGGGTTCTGGAGATACAAAGGGCAGAAGAGATGGGACCCTTGGCTTTGAGGAGCTGAGAGCCTCCAAGACCACACATAGATGACTCACCAGTCATTGAACCAGGCTCTTCTCGGTGTCCTTGAGACCCTCTCTGCGGTCTCCTCTCTCTTCACCGTCACTTCCTGCCACAGTGAATTTCTAACTATTCTCCACATGCTACACTTGCTTCCTTCCTTCCTCCTTCCTGCTTCTTTCCTTCCATCCGTCCCTCTACCCGCCCCTCATCCTCCTGCAAACATGTATTGAATGCCCCCCTCTGTGTATCACACCCTCCTAGAAGCTGGGAGCATAGACATTTCAAAACGAGTCTTGGTCCTCAAGAAACTTGCCATTTAACAGGGAGAAATACATTCCACATGCTGCGGCTTTGGAACTGGAACAGAAAATTGTCGGGAGGGCTGGGAGTGAGAGAGAAAGATCCCCGAAGTCTGCCCAGCGATGCGAGGGAAGATTCCCCAATTGGGAATCACTTGTGCTGACACTTAAAGGTGATTCTTCGTCTGGCAGCCAAGCAGGGGGTGTTCATTGAGGGAGAGAGGACACAAGTGCCAAGTTAGAGCTATGTGAGTGCGGGCGGCCGGGCTCTGCCAGGTGCAGGGTGATAATGACGATGGGAAACACCTACTGCTCACTGTTTACGTGCCACGTGCCGGACATTCTGACAATCGTCTTACATACATAAACTCATTAAATCCTCACAACAGCCCTGTGAGGTGGGTGTCATTACCATTTCCATTTTACAGATGACAAAACTGGAGCTCAGGGAGAATCAGAAATGTGCCCAAGGTCTCCTACTTTGTCGGAGGCAGGATTTAGAGCCTCGCTCACTGCCATTGCTCTGGTTTGCCTCCCCACAGGTCACCCGGGGTGGGGGGGGGGGCGTCTAAATCTCAAGGTCGGTGATAGCCAAAGAGAAGTCTGGGGTGGAAGGGGGTAGGCCAGGTCCTGCCATGCTGAGCAGTTAGGGACTTAATCTGTGGGTTCTAGGCAGCCATGAAAGAATCCATAAGCGTGGCACAGTAATGATCAGATTTTTTCTTTCTGAGCAATCTCACCCTGCTTTGCAGAGTACAGAATAGAGGCAAGAGGCAGATGACCCCCTCTTGCCCAATGCCACCATCCTGGTAGGGGATGGACTAGGTTGTGAGAGAGGGGCCGGAGACCAGAGCATGCTGGGATGTTTAGTGGCGGGAGCTGGCTTGAGGCCGTTAGTGAGGCTGCAGGCGGGGAGGAGAAGGTAGGATACAGGCCGCCTCCCAGGTGGCTGAGACTCTGTGACTCTCCCAGCCCAAGGCTGGAGCTTCCTCCTCTGCTCTCCCAAAGGCCGTATGGTCAGGTGCACACCTCCCCCTTGCCCTCATCATTTCCCTGCTACTTACTTCTATGCCAACTCAACTGGGACTCTCCAAGGGCAGGGGCCGTGGGTCAGGCCTCTCTGTATCTGTAATGCTGAGCGTGGCATTTGGCACAGTTTCCATGCAGTAAACGCAGCACAAGCTGGACTCACACACTGAACAGAATGTTCTCTGTGTTCCAAGCACTGTGCTAAGTGCTGGGTACACAGTAGTCAATAAGGCACCACCAACACCTGCCTTCATAGAGCTGACATTCTAGTGGATGGGGAAACGGGGGCCAACCTGGCAGCCAGTGGGGAGCTGGGGACTGAGTTGGCGAATCATTTTGTCCTTCACACCCCACAGACGGCAAGCATCTTGAGGACAGACATTCTTGTTCTCTTTCCCACTGCTGTACACCCAGTGTCTAGAACAGTAACTAATAAACTGAATAAATCCTTACAAAGGGCAGTCAGTGCCATGAAGGAAAAGGTGTGGTGCCAAGAGCAGCAAGAGAACGGGGACCACCTGAGATGCATGGTCAGGGAAGGTGGCCTTTTAAGCTGACCCGTAGCATGAGGAGTCGGCCATGTGACGTGGGGAGGAGAGGAAGCGTTGGCCCAGGCTGAGGGGACAGTGAGTAGATGGAGGGACACATGAAGTCCGGCCCATTTGAAAAGGCCACAGCCCATGCGTGGATTCCCCTTCCTCCTCCAAGTGGCACTGCTCTTCTCAGAGTGCCTCAGATGGTGAATTTAGAGAGACACATGATACAGTTCCTCCTGGACAGACGTTGTCATAGAAGAGGATTCCAATTTGGTGTTAGAAATTGAAAACCTGGGAGAAGACAGTGAGGTTGATCACAGATGATAGGGATAAAGCCGCCGAGCAAAGGGAGAGCAAATTCACCGAGTGGCAAGCCCATCACGGTGGAGTTCCAAGCATCTTGGAAGCACTCCTCTTCCTTCTGCTGGCTGGCTTTTTGTAGACAAAGGGAGAGAGGGAGGAAGAGAGCGAGAGAAACACTTAGAAAATGAAATTATAGTAACCAGATAACAGGGAATTACATGCATGATTTTCTCCAAGTCAAAATTTGGTTTATCAATTTGTTTTTCTGGGCCCTGACATCAAACTTGGTCAGCATCTGACCAGGAGGGTCAAGGGCAAGTGCCTTTCAGTCAGGCAGTGGAGCACAGGGAGCCCTCTCCAGGAAGGCAGGTGGCCTTGGTGTCTGTGCTCCCAGCAGGGGTTGGCACTGGGCTTGGAGGGAGGGCCCAGACAAAGACAAGGGGTGTCTAAGGAACACAAGCCAGACACCGGTCCCCTCTGCCTCCCTGGAGGGAGCTGCAAACTCTCAAACCACCCTGCTCTGCTCTTCTTTTCCCCTCTACCCGGTCCTGGCCCTGGCCCTGTGCATTCCCCTCTCCAGTGCCTTGGACCTCTTCACCAACTGCTCCCTTAAACCTGACTCCCCCTTGAGGACACCATTACCCAGGAGCCCTCTCCAGAGACAGCCCCATGAACTTCACCTTGGAGGGAATGGTGCGAGGTTCACTGTCCAGTGCCATTCCAGCCATGTGCACACTTTCTCCCTTGACCTCATGCTGTCGCCACATCTGGCTCTCTCTCTTCCCATCAGTGTCACCAGCCTCTTCCCCTCCACTCCAAGTCTTGCCATCACCTTGCCTTTCGCCTGCTTGACCTCGCTTACTCTGATCGTGCTGCACGCTGGCTGCAGCCGGACCTTGTCCTCCGGCACCTCTGACATCCGAGCCTGCACCCAGCCTGAGCCGGCCCTCTGTCCCCTCAGCTCTTCCCAGCCACTCTGCTCCTGTGCATCAGCCTCCCTCGACCTGGTGATCCCCTGTCCCCACCTGCGCTTTTCCACTTGAGCTAAGCCCCGAGGATAACACCTCTGCCATTCTGTTAACAATACCCTTGGCTCCCTGCCCTCGTGGCCTTCCGTTTCTCCAAACCCAGCCAACCCTCAGTCGGTCCTGGAGCCTCTCTCTCCACTTCCTCATGGGTGCATGCCCTCAGTAGCTTCGGGGACAAGTCCCATGGCCCTGCTGGGGGTGCCCTGTGTGTGCGTCCTCACCACCCTCCGTGGGCCTCGGGTGGCCATCCATCTGGCCGTAATTTCCTCTCCTCCATGGGGAGTACTTCAGACATTCTTGTCAATGTCATATCCCTTCCCCCACAACCAGACCCCATCCTTCATCGAAGACCATGAGACCAGTGGACCCCTCCTCCATTTAGAAAGTAGAGCCCCTGCCATCTCAGGACCTCCTTCATACCTCCTGCATCGTACCTGAAAGCTCAGTGAGCATCTCATCCCTCCTCCCTCCTGCCGTGCAGGAAGGAGCTTCCTGGTCTCTCAGGCTAGCCTTGCAGTGTGCTCTGGGTCCACCATCCTGCCTGCTCGAGGGCCTTGGGCTGTCATCCCCTCTGTCCTCTGGATCTTCACCTAACATATACTCTGTGTGTGTGTGTGTGTGTGTGTGTGTGTCTGATTTCTTCCCTCGCTTTAAATATGGTTAAGTTTCTCCAATCTTAAAAAATATGTTCAGCTTCTAGGCCACATTCCTCACGAGTGACCACAAGTTCTCTCTCTCCCTTCCCTTCCAAGAAATGCCTCCTTTAAAAGCCATCAGCTCTTCCTGTATCATCTTCCTCTTCTCCCATGACGGTGGCCCCGTCACTGCACTCAGCCACTCCTGCCAGTCAGTATGAGCAGTGACCTCCTTCCCCTGTCCTGCTCGTCAGTCCCACCTAAACTTCCCCACAGCATTTGAGGCTGGAGATCTTCTTGAAGTTCCTTCTTCTCCAAGACTCTATGACCCCATGTGTCCTGGGACTTTAGTCCAGCATTCTGCCGATCCTTCCGGTGTTCCTAGCTTTTCTGTCCAGGACTGACACCTCTCACTCTCCGTGGGTGGTCACATCCTTCTCATGGCTTCTTTCACCATCTGTGATCTGAATCCCAAATTCTGTATTCCTACGCTAGACTTTTCTTCTGAAATTAAGACCCATGTAGCCACTTTCCACTAGATGTATCTAATTGGAGGTACCACAGGCAGCCCAAAACTCAGCATATCTTACTGGTGACGCTGCAGATCTCCTCTTCTGCCATTCTTGTCTCAGTGAAAGCTCACCAAGGTGCCCGGCCCAAACCCTCAGTAGATCCCGGCCTGTCCTTTATTCCAGACATGCTCACTCTCAGGGTGGCCTGTGGCTTCCTGCTCTACACTTTCCAAATCTGTCTGCCTCTCCCCATCCCCTCTGTCTTTGCCCAGTTCAGGATGTCATCAAAACATCTCCCAGATGACTGTGAGCCTCCCACCAGAATGGAAGCTTCATGGAGGCAGGGCTTGTGTCTGCCTTGTTCTCCGTTGCACCCCTAGGGCCCAGCATGGCCGAGTACGCTAAGTAGACAGCCGTGTGTTTGTTGAATGAATGAATGATTGCCCCACCTCCAGAATTGCTGCCCCCAGACCGTTCTCCAGGCAACAGTCAGGGTGATCCTTTAAAATACCTAATAGGAAATGCTAAATCAAATGAAGTCCTTTGCTGACTCCCCATTGCCTCCCATCCATAGTCCAGTCTCATTAGCAGATTGCATTGCGCCTTTCGTGGGTTGGCCCTGCGTGCCTCTTCCAGCCTCATCTCCCACCACCTTGCAGAAAACCCCGTTTACACTCAGAGACAGGCGATGAAGTGCAGCAGTAAGACCCTGAGACCAGACAGCCCATGTTTGGATCAGGTCACTCAGATACCCTGGGACAACTACATGATCTCTCTGTGCCTCAGTTTCCTTACCTTGAAAGTGGGAAGAATAGTATATCGCTCCTCGGCTTGCTAGAAGGATGAATTATTAAAATTCTCAGAGTGGCTGGCAACACGTCAGCACCAATGTATTATAACTGAGTTTATACTAATGATCTCTACTCTCCTTGCAATCCTACAGATGGTGTCACCTCTGAGACTTTGCATGGGCTCTTCCCTACCTGAAGCCCCCTCCCCTCCCTTCCCTCCCACTCCTTCCTTTCCTTTCTTTTTTTTTTTTTTTTTACCAGCTTTACTGAGATGTAATTGACATCTAACATTGCATAAGTTTAAGGTGTACAAAGTGATGATTTGGTACATGGATGTATTGCAAAATGATTACCACAGTCAGGTTAGTTAACACGTCTTTCACACCACCTCATAGTGTGTGTGTGTGTGTGTGTGTCCGTGTGCGTGTGTATGGGCACGCACACACATATACATTTTCTTTACCCATTCATTGATGGGTTGTTAGATGTTTCCATGTCTTGGCTGTTGTAAGTAATGCTGCAGTGAATCCCACTTGTTCCTTTCACCTGCTGGCTCTTGCACAGCCTTCAGGCCTCAGCATAGACATCACCTCCTCCTAGAAGCCTTCCCTGATGCCAGGGCTGGGACTGGGCTGAGATGAGAGAGGCATGTGCCTTGGACGTAAATTGTAAAGGAGTTGCTGAAATGCTCAATAATTAAGTTAAATAATTTAATGCGGTATTTTTTTAAAACCAAGATTAACGCAAAATATCTGTGATAAAAATAACATTTTTTTTTTAAATTTATTTATTTATTTGACAGAGATAGAGACAGCCAGTGAGAGAGGGAACACAGGCAGGGGGAGTGGGAGAGGAAGAAGCAGGCTCATAGAGGAGGAGCCTGATGTGGGGCTCGATTCCATAACGCCGGGATCACGCCCTGAGCCGAAGGCAGACGCTTAACCGTTGTGCCACCCAGGCGCCCCTAAAAATAACATTTTAAATAACAAGAGGCTCTGAAGGCCAGGACGAGAGTGAGGCCAGAGAAGTAAGTCACACAAGTGCTGGGTCAGTTCTGGTCTTTAAGTTCTGATGCTGTTCTGATTTATATGCATTAGTTTTGATTTTCTAAAAATATTGCATTAATATATTATTTGTCTTGATTGCTGAGTTTTTGGTGTCCCCTAAAATTCTCTGCTAAAGTTTAGTGTCTTGCTCCCCATAACCTCACCTTCCCAATCTTAGTTAGGTGCTCCTTCTAGATGCCTACACACACACACACACACACACACACACACACACACACACACTTCCAGCCATAGAATGCCTTGTCTGCCAGCTCTCAGCAGAGAGCTGGGGGCCCTGGTTTTGGGGTAACACGAATGTGACAGTCAGGAGCACATGCATATAAGGCAGTGCATGGGGCTAGCCCGAGCAGCCCACAGAAACCCACCAGTTGTGGTAAGAAGGATTTTGCCGCATCATCCCTTTTAGGGTCACACAGCACTTTTGGGGACTGTGCCTCCTGCTGGCTCATTATGGTGTCTACAGCAAAGGCAGGGTCCCTTTGGCCTGACAAACCTGGGAAGGTATCCAACAAACTTCCCCGATTACTCCAGCTGCCTCCCTTCCAAATCACAGGACCTCACTGTCCTCCCTTTACCATCTGCCACTAAATCCATTACTCCCTGTCTTTCCTTCAGGAGGCCCTCCTCTCCTCTTCTCCTTCCACCCTACCCCCTGCCCTCCCCTTTCCTTCATCTCTCACAGCACCAAGCACAGGGCTGCTGGAAGTGGGGGTGACTCCAGAGGAAACTCCAAGGACTTGGCCAGGACAGACTCCTTTCCTGAAGCATCCAGGGCCTAATTGCCTCTCCCACGAGGCCGCCAGCCTGTTGTGCCCCCTGGCGTCTGGGCCCCCGAGCTGTCTCAGGGAACCCCCTCCATGTGCGACTTGCGTGGTTGAATCAAACGAACTTTAAAAGCATACTCAGTGAGCCACTTGTTTCGTTTTACCTGCACCATCTCAAATTGAATTTAAAAAACCTTTGTGAAAGTGCTTCCATGTCAGAAGGCAGCGAATATTGATTCTCACTTAATCTCTGGTTTGGGGAATGGCAGGCAGCAAAGCCGCCTCATTTCATGCTTGTCTTTGCCGCTCAGGAATGGACTGAGCTGAAGGTCTATCTGGTCGTCTGAATACAGAGGCAAGTTCAGTAAGCTCCCGACTGAGATTCGTGAGCTCCGGGGACAGGTATCTCGCAGAGGACGGAGACCCACCTTCACTGAGTGAAAATATCCAGGCCCCTCGAGTAGTCTGGGTGGACCCAGAATCTCAGGCATATTATTGGCTGGAAGGCCCCTTGATCCTGGGGTGCGGCTTTAAACGGGACACTGCAGGATTTCTCATGAAAGGTCCTACCTGTGTCACTCTGGGCACTGAGTTGAGGCGGAGGGGCGGCAGAGCATGTAACATGGACCTCCTGCTCCAAGAGAGGTAGGAAGTCACCTTTTGTCTCTGTTTTCTCTTCTTCCTGTCTTTCAGAGATCGAGCAGGGCAGCTGTGGTGATCCTGGCATCCCTGCCTACGGCCGGAGGGAAGGCTCCCGGTTCCACCACGGTGACACACTCAAGTTTGAGTGCCAGCCTGCCTTTGAGCTGGTGGGGCAGAAGGCAATCACGTGCCAAAAGAATAACCAGTGGTCGGCTAAGAAGCCAGGCTGCGTGTGTAAGTGAGCGGGGAGGAGGCCTCTTCGGGTTCTCTGCCAAGAGGCAGGGGGCCCCGTTTGCTAGCTAACCCAGGGCCCTGTTCTTGGGAACCATGGAGGTCATAACAGTAGCTTCACTCGTTGGTTTCTTCTGTTCCTCCCAACATTACTGGTCGGGTCCTTGTCTTTGGCAGTAACGTAGACTATAGCACTGGGAGTGACTCCTCTTGACTTCTCGGGGCCTTCTTAAATGCCATCCTGCCCTCCCCGGTGATCCTTGAGAGCAAGGTAGAGGCCACTGGGGCCTGGTCCACCAGGCTCTGACCCAGACATTTGTTCCTCACCCTTGTTGCCACAGGCGACACCATACAATCAAGCCAGGGTGGAAGGGACGAGCCGGTTTGTAAGATCGTAGACTCTGGACCAGCCTCTGGGGACAGTGGGAAACCATGGTCTTGGCAGGGTATGAGGAGTTTCCTCAGATTGCTTCTTCTTGGACTGGAGTCAGGGAGGGATGGGGGATCAAGCTGTCTTTGGATTACTATTCCTTTGGAGTGCCCATCCAATAGCAATAACAAGGAGGCCCTTCTTCCTTCCTCTGGGTGGGATGACGATACATTCCGGCGAAAATAGTACTTTAAGTCCTGGGCCCGGTGAGATTGGCAAGTGTGAGGGGCTGTGTGCACCAGAAGGAGGAGCCCACTTGGTCTCTGTTGAGAAGTCAAAGGTTCCAGCCTCTCTGGGCTACCACCTCTTCTTCCCCCAACCTTCGCCACCCTACCTTCTCCATCTCTTTCCATCTGCTGCTCTCAGCAGAGGGCAGAAACCTGACCCTCTGATCATTTCTCCGACCACAGTGGGCTTCTTGGGGTCTCCAGGTGCTACAGACTAGAGTGGCCACCTGGGGCTAGGGTGGGGAAAATAGCCTGGGGGCTACAAGGGAACATCAGTGAGGACTAAGACTTTGGCGTGTGAGTTGGTGAGTTGGGTCATACCTTTTCAAACCAAAAAATCACTTTGTTTTGAAAAAGCATTTGTGATGACTTGTGAGTTTATGCAAAGGCTCTTGCAGAGGCTTAAAGAAAAAATCGCTCTTAGATATACACCCTTGTGGCGAAAAGATAAAATTGCATGAAATCTGCCCATCTCTGCGGCTGGATGTGGTTCGAATATTGTGCCCAACAGTGTTAGCCTCGTAGCACCCTGGGAGACAAGGGGACTGGGGCCAGGAGGGGCAGGGGACACTGGCACAGAGCAGCCCACAGCAAGCAGGAACAAAGGCCCGAGGTGGTGGTTGGAGGCAGGGCCTCAGAAGACAAAGGTGTAAACTATGGGAGTCCCAGGTATTGTGGGGGATTTATCTTTGAAATCCATTAGATAAAACAAGGCAGGGAGAACTGGAAGAGGGTCAGGTCTCTGGGGCAGAGAGCTGGTGGGAATGAAGTGGGTAGCAAAGCCAGCCAGCTTCTTAGGACAGGATAAAGTTTCCTGCCTCACAAGCTGAGAGATGCAAGTAGCAGAATATTACCTGAGGGCTGTCACTTGAGTCCTCCAAGAATTTACTTGACCCTGTGGTCCTGAGGAAGGGTTTTAGGAAATCTTTCTAGAACCTTCCATAAGAGCAGAGGGCCACAAGTGCTGCGAGGCTGGCTGCCTCCAGTGAGCTGGGCACTGCTCACGAACAGCTGAGAAGAAACAAAGACAGAGCTGTTCTGGCAAGTGTGGAGCAGTCCTCTCTGTGGCTTAAAATAAGGAAGAGGAGCCTGAGGCTTATTGATGAGAACTGTGAAGCAGGCACGCTGGGGGGGCCAGTACAGCATTGCATCTTCTGGGTGATTCTGGGATGTAGGGGGCCGGCATCCCCAAGGCACTCCCATTGCTCAGGTTTTTTTCTGGTGATTTGGGTGTAACCAGACACAGCTTGAGTCTCAGGGATGCTGGCTTCAGTGAAGGAGGCCAGAGAGAGCCAGCTTTCCCATGCCTTTGCACCACACAGCAAGGTCGTGTTCCTATTCCATGAATCAAAGGAGCGCCATCTGTCAGCTCCCTACTGAGTACCCAGCCCCTAGGGTCCTGGGCTTTGCCCTCAGGGTACTCACAGTCTAACTGGGGGTGAGAGATGGCGCTCAGAAACCCTGGTACATGGAGATAGCTTTGTTTCTCGGTCCTGGCTCCGCATCATGACAAGGGCTTGGCATCCTCTCGCTGGATTTTGGTTTACTAATCTATCCGGTAGGGTAGCATTCCGTTCTGGCTCCCCAAATCCTAAGCCTCAATGATCTTATTTATAGAACAAGATAACTATGGCATGAACAGTCCTCACTGCCCACAGCGAATGCTTGGAAACAACTACTTAAAGTGGGTCATTGACGGAGCAGGTCATATACTTTGCTTGAGGAATATGTTAAACTGGGGTTCTGACCCTGACCCCAGATCAAATGTATCATAGTGGGTGGTCACTAGGAAAGGGCCAACAGCTATAGGCATCCGTAAAAATATAAAAGAATACAATCTCTGTATTTTATAAGTAGAGATAAATGTACATACAAAAGCACCTCCTGCAAGAGTCGGTATAAATGCCCTAAATTTTCCCACACGTTAGTGACAATGAATATTAGTACAATATTTAGCAGACAAACTATTCTTCCCTTCTTAGGATTTAGAAGGGGATTGGAAAAATATTTTAATGATTCAAATTTCTACGAACAATTGTCCAAAGAAGTGCAAAGTGGTGCATTGTTCTTCTCTCGAAACATTTTCTTCAAAACAGCTCTTTACTCGGAAATTGCCCTGCCGAGACTACACAAACACACTCTTTCCTTCGTGTTCCCAAACATTTTCTGCAGCAAGCCGACTTCAGAATCATTTCATTGGCTTTTGAGCTGCCCTCACAGTAGTAAATGCTCGGTAGATGGTCTTTTTTCATCTAGGTTTTAAAGAAGATGATGTTTCTTGCAGTGAAAAGCATTTTGAAAGAAAAGATGGAGCCAGCTGCTTTCCTCTCACTGTCTCCCTCCCTTGGTTAATTCACATCTCCAGGGATTGCTGCTCAGAATCAGCTGGAAGTAGTACTATTTTCCATCCATCCGACAGTATTTCCGGAGTGTCTTCCCTGGGCTAAGCACCGCGTGTTAGATGTCGAGCTATGCAATCGCTGCCTGGGAAATGTGCTCACCCTGGTGTCCTGGTGGGCTCACTCTGTCCGGGATGCGCATGCTCTTCCCTCTCCCAGCTCTGCCCATTCCACCCCATTCCTTGTGGAAGAACAGAGAGCCCTTCCCATACCTCTGTGTCTGGTTATTCCTCCATCACAAGAGCTGCAACAGGAGGGAAGAGGCAAAGAAAGGGATAAAGAAAAGGGGGGTAATCAGAAGGGGGAATGAAACATGAGAGACTACGGACTATGAGAAACAAACTGAAGACTTCAGAGGGGAGGGGGTGGGGGAAGGGGATAGACTGGTGATGGGTAGTAAGGAGGGCACGTATTGCATGCTGCACTGGGTGTTATACGCAACTAATGAAGCATCAAACTTTACATCGGAATCTGGGGATGTACTGTATGGTGATTAACATAATATAATAAAATAAAATTTAAAAAAAAAAGAAACTACAAAGTGACATAAATTGAAAAAGAACTAAATTAACCTTTCATAAATAAAAAACATGGTAATCAAAATTTAAAAATCACTAGATCAATTTAAGAGATTAGTCACAGATGAAAAGAAAATCAATAAAACAATTGGACATTTAAAAAAAAAAAAAAGGAGGGAAGAGGCAAATAACTCTGATGGCGGTATGCGGATACTTGATGCTTTGTTGACAGGCTAGCGGAATGCTTCACACTTCACAAGGAAGCCAGGAAACCAATTATCAGTCCATTAGCAGCCACTTTCCAAAGAAGTTTCAAAACAGGCTTCACCAGAGATATGCCAAGACTTCACAAGCACAGGCTTTCTTTCGCCATTTTGTAAACCATCTGGAGAAGGTGTGAACCCTAATTGCTCAGCTCCAAATGTATATGGGTATATGTGTGAAATGTGAAGACAGGGACCCCTGGGATGGATACAGTGTAAGTTGGGAATCAGCAGCCAAACCTTGAGAGACCAAGGGAGGGAGAAGCGGGTCCTTGGGTGCCCAAAGAAAATGTCACAGAGGATACAGGGCTTAAGCTGGGCCTTGAAGGGTTGACAGGTAAAGGAGGGTGTTCCACACAGGTATGCTGCGGGAAATGGTCCTCTCCTATACCCTCCTGTCCTTCCCCCCGCCCCGAGTCTCCCCGTTAACCCCCACACATTATCTGCAAAGAAGTGGCTGGGGTCCTAGGGTCATCCAGATTCTCAACATCAGCACTACTGACATTTTGGACCAGGTAATTCTTTTGGTGGAGGAGGGCAGCCATGNCCCCCCCCGCCCTTCACTGGACACACCCACATACACACATTATCTGCAAAGAAGTGGCTGGGGTCCTAGGGTCATCCAGATTCTCAACATCAGCACTACTGACATTTTGGACCAGGTAATTCTTTTGGTGGAGGAGGGCAGCCATGCACTGTTTGAGCCACATCCCTGTTCTGTACCCACTAGAAGCCAGTGGCACACACACACCCTTCTTGCGGCCAGTTGTGACGACCAAAATGTCTCCCTATTGGACATTGCCAAATATCCCCAGCGAGAAAAGCCACCCAAGATTGTGACCCACCAGTCTAGGGTACTCTAGACTTACCAATTTGAAAGATGAAGAAATCTGTGTTTTTGCATTTTAAGGGAGGCTCTGATTGAAGTCTATAGGATTGTAGCAGTGAGAAAGCTTGGGGTAAAGGAGGATGCCGTTATTAAATGCTTTATGTCATTTGGGAAGATAATGAATCTTCCCGACAACTTTATGGCATATTTTCTCTCATTTTACCGATGAAAACCGAGTTCAAGGAGACGAGGTGACTAGCTCAGAGGTTATAGAACCACTGGGGGTTGGGCTGGAGTTTGAAGTGTTCATTGACAGAGCAGGCTCCTACTCCAAACCCTGTACTCTCTCCACTGTGCCAGATTTCCAGAATCCAAGGGCTCATTTGCAGCAGGAAGGACAAGGAAGGCTTAGGACAAAAATACTAGCCCAGAGTACAGGCAAACTGTTGGCTGACTTCCCCTCATGAAGTATCAGATTGACAAGCATTAAACAAATTCATGAAGGCTGGGCCCATGACCCTTGTTGGAACTGTATGAATGCTGTATGCCAATGTGCAATATACCGGCGCCCAAGCATTTCCCTAATCTTTACTTTTTCTCATTCCTTCTACGCATCCATTTATCCATCCATCTTTGATTTATTGAACACCTACTGTATCCAGACTCAGCTGCATAAGAATGTATGGCTGTTCCTTGTTCCTGGTCAAATTGTAACCTGAAGGGCCTCTGGGGATGATCTTACTCATCTGGAGGTAGGGTTGAAGGGGAGATCTCTTAGTGCCTAGCCTTATATAATGTGCTAAAACTCTTTCAGGAAGTATCTGGAGCTCAAAGGTCAAAACTTAGCCCAGGCTCTTGATATATTCTAATTTTTAAAAAGTTTAAATAAATCTAAAAGTTTAAACAAAATACTCTTCATTTCACTTCTTTAAACCAAAACCAATTTCAACCTTGGCCATTCTTTTTTGACTCTTACCCATGTGCACGCATATTACGTGTGGTTTTAATCAAAGCGAACGTATCAGCTCACATTCTGTGTTTCACAGTTCACATTATGTTGCATATCTTACCATGTTGCTACATGCCTTTCATACTTTCTGTTCTTGGTATCTATGGAATATTCTGTTTAGTGGGTGGAGCCATGACTTAGTCAAACCGTCCTGTTCAATTATTTTACATAAGGCTGTAATGAACGTCCTCGTGCAAGTGGCTGTTTTCTTTCTTCTCTTGAACTATAATTCCCTGGGATAGATTTCCAGGAGTGAGGTTATCAGGCCAGAGTATGAACATTGTTATGACTCTTGACGTATGCTCTTATATTGGTCCCCCAAAACTTGTGCCAGTTCATAATGCCAATAACAAAAGCGATATAATTAAGAATATGATTCATATACTATGCAGCCTTCCCACGCAGAAACATAGCATATCTCTTTCATGTTCCTCTGCTTTCACTTTTCTAGATGTCACAACTTTGTGGTTTTCTTCAAATAGATCGTATAACATATTGCTTGCAACCTTCATCTGCATCGCCAAACCCCAAGTATTTGTGTGCTCTTATAAAATTGTTAATTTAATAAGTATAAGTTGAATACATCCCCACCAGCACACCCTTGTCAACTTCCGTAAGATGCCAAAAGTTATGATGAGTGCTGTGAATCCAGAGATGGATTGGACACGGCCCTTGACCTCAAAGAACTTGCTCTGATGTGGCGAGAGAAATTAAAGGGGGGCTCTTGCACTTCAAAATTTAGTTTTTCGACTAGGAAGCTTCGGTGATACAGACGCATTTAGGATCCAATAAAAGAGTCATTATTTTATTTAACACATTTGTGCTGAGTGCCTGTGATGGGGCAGGTGTCATGGTGGATGCCGAACAGGGGAACAACAGCATTGCTATGAGAACAGTGAGGCCTGAAAGATAGGAGGACAAAGTTGTGCTCCTATTGGAACAGGGACATCCAAGGGAGAGCACTGCGTCCTGAGAGAAGCCATGGGGTTTGGGCCTCTGCAACAGGGGGGTATTCAATGGATTCATTGGTGCACACCTGTGCACACATGCAGGCACCGCCCATCTGGGTCCTTGGTTCACAGGGGTTCCTATAGCGGTCGGCCGCTGCCAGTGTATGTGAATGGAAGAGGGGAGGTGGGGTCCAGGGGAGCAGGGCCTGGAGAGACACTGCTGGGCTCCCCCGGGCTAGAGGCAGGTCTCTGGTGGGCCAAGGGGTATGAAAGTGATGTGGGGATTTCCAACACAGGATCCAAGACAGAGACTCCAGGCCTGGCTTTTCTCCAGCCAGCCCAGTTCCAGTCCTGTCTAGAGGGGACAGGAGCCCTTGCTATTCATGATCCCCGTGTGGCGATCCCCGTGTGGCAACGGCCTGCACTGAGGTGTGCTTACGAGAGTGTCATGCTGACATTTTCCTTCACAGTTTGAAGGCGCTCTTTGTCCATTGTGGTGAGAAACTCTGTGGTATTTGGTATACATAGTTCCCCAATCTCTTGTTTTCCTTCTTCTTCTATTTTATTTATTTTATTTTATTTTTGCTATTTTGCATTGTACACTTGTTTTATGTAGACAAACCTTCAATATTTGTGATTTCTTTTCAGCGCTGACAGAGTTATCATTCTGCCACAGATCTGAGAAGCGGTTTGTTCTATTTTTGGTTATTTGTCAGTAATTTGATTTTTTAAAAAATATAATTTGTTAATCCATCTGGAGTTTATTTAGATGGATGTAGAATGTATGGTCCAAACTATTAAGCAGTTTCCCAACACAATGTATTAAGCAATTCATTTCCCTTTTGATTTGAGGGAAATGAATTATTTTATCACGTACCGAATCCTCACATGCAGTTAAGTCTGTTTCTTGAGACACCACTTTGTTCTGCTGCTGTGTTTCTATCTTAGCACTGGCATTGAATAATTTTAATTGTTGTTTTATAATATGTTCTAATATCTGGCAGAGCTGGAAACTACCCCTTCCTCCCTTAATTATTTTCTCTTTCAGAAATGTTCATTGTTATTCTCATCTGTTTGTTGTTCAAGATTAATTTTAGAATCATTTTGTCAGAGTAAAAAAAAAAATCCTATTGGGATTTTGTGTGTGCGCTCCTATTAAACCATAAATTAACTTGAGGAAAATAGGCATTTTTATAATACACAGCCTTCCCATCCAGAAACATGGCATGTCACTCTTTTTGTTCATCTACTTTCATTTTTCTAAATATAACAGCTTTGTGGTTTTCTTCATATAGGTCACATACATTGCTTGCTACCTTTATTTTTAAATAGGCAGGTGCTTTTTTCACTCCCCTCCCACCTCGACCTCAATGCCCCGTGCACAGGTGAAGCCTGTCCCTTTTTGCTTCTTCTCTATAGCTGAACCCTGACTTTCCCTGTAAATATATACTCCCAGATTTTCCAGGACAAGAACAATTTCAAACATCCTTTCCTTTGGCCCAGAAAATATGATTGCAATAGCTAGACTCTTTGGAAATTGCCTTTTTCAAATGTTTGGAGCCAGAATTGGGATCAGCTGAGGTTTGAAAGCATCAGCCTCAGTGTGGGGCATAATATTCCTGGGCACTGCTTGTGATCAGGGGCAAGGGGCTCTAACAAGGGCTGTGTGAGCATCCTCTGCTGACGTAATGTTCTGCTCAGTTCTCTAGGCTTCCTTAAGGGCCTCACTAGACCACAGGTGGCCCCGGAGTGAAGCAGGGAGCCTGGGGATTGCTTTGGTCCAAAGTTGGATTTCAGGCCAATTCCTAGAAATGAAAGCCAGCATGTGAGGTTCGGGGGCCTCCTTCCTCTGTTACCCAGTCCTCAAGAACCCAGACACTGAAGACCTGGTGCTATGCAGAGGGGTTTTTTTTGAGGGGGCGGTACCTGCTTTGTACAAGGGCCTCCAGTAATCCAGAGGAGTCTTTCCCTTGGATGACATCCTGCTGGGAGGAGGGGAGCATCTGTGTCTGTCCCTGCACTGGGGAAGAGACACTGCAGTTCTGGCAGGGAAGCATGGGGACCACAGGGGGAGCCTGGGGAGGGTAAGCCAGGACTGAGGAAGGCCAGGGCTGGGAGAAATGACCCTGGACAAAGGGATGGCTCATAAGGGTGGCTGCCACCATTTCCTATCAGAACTTCTTAAGAAGTAGATTCAGCACTTGTCCTACCAGGCCAATGTGGGTTATATGTCACTTATTCCCTTTACTCCTTTTTTTTTTTTTAATTTTATTTTATTATATTGTGTTAATCACCATACAGTACATCCCCAGATTCCGATGTAAAGTTTGATGCTTCATTAGTTGCGTATAACACCCAGTGCACCATGCAATACGTGCCCTCCCTACTACCCATCACCAGGCTATCCCCTTCCCCCACCCCCTCCCCTCTGAAGTCCTCAGTTTGACTCCTAAACAGGTAGATATTAGTGGAAGAAGGCAGTTTCTGGGCTGAATCAAGTCCTCACCAAGGAGAAGGACGTCTGCCCCTGCAGCGTACCCTGTCCCAGCCAGAGACTACAGTACTAGAAAGGGCCTTCCTTACAACAGGGCCTGGAGAAGAAACCAAGAGCCAGAACAGAAGCCCAGTCTCTAGGCAGGGGCACACATGTGGGACAGAGGTGACAGGAGGGTCCTGAAAGTCCTGGGCATATGGGTGTGCTGGACTCCTCATGAGCCCACCAGATGCTGACTGGAGCCATGCTCAGACCTCACCCCACCAGTTTGAGGGCATGGGCTTTCCCATGACCGTGAGGCATGTCTGGGCCTGGGCTCAGGATCTGGCTATGAGAACTGAGCCCACGGAATGAATATCATCAGCAGATCTGAGCAGGGTCCAATCAAGCAACAATGAAGGGATGGGCTTTGCAAAGGAGGCTTCCAGCATGTTCAAAGAAGTAGAGTCAACACTCCCTAACAGGCCAATGTGGGTCACAAACATCACTTATTATCACTTTATTTTTAAATAGATATTTTATGGGGAAAGGAGGTGTCCTTCGTGGCCCTGCCCAGTCTCAAATGGGCCCAAATGTAGCTAATCATTAGAATCACTCAGGCTTTTTATTTTTTTTTATTATGTTATGTAAGTCACATACAGTACATCATTAGCTTTTGACGTAGTGTTCCATGGTTCATTGTTTGCATATAACACCCAGCGCTCCATGCAACACATGCCCTCCTTAGTACCCATCACCGGGCTAACCCATCCCCCATCCCCCATCCCTCTGAAACCCTCAGTTTGTTTCCCGTAGTCCATAGTCTCTCATGGTTTGTCTCCCCTTCTTCATTTTTCTCTTCCTTCTCCTAATGTTTCCCTGCTAGTCCTTATATTCCACAAATAAGTGAAACCATATGATAATTGTCTTTCTCTGATTGACTTATTTCACTTAGCATAATCTCCTCCAGTACTATCCATGTTGATGCAAATGTTGGACAATCATCCTTTCTGATGGCTGAGTAATATTCCGTTGTGTATAATATGGGCCACATCTTCTCTATCCATTCGTCTGCTGAAGGGCATCTTGTCTCCTTCCACAGTTTTGCTATTGTGGACATTGCTGCTATGAACATTGGGGTGCATATGGCCCTTTTTTTTGCTACATCTGTGTCTTTGGTGTAAATACCCAGTAGTGCAATTGCTGGGTCATAGGGTAGCTCTATTTTTAACTTTTTGAAGAACATCCACACTGTTTTCCAAAGTGGCTGTACCAACTTGCATTCCCACCAACAGTGTAAGAGGGATCCCCTTTCTCCACATCCTCTCCAACATTTGTTGCTTCTTGCCTTGTCAATTTTTGCTATTCTAACTGGTGTAAGGTGGTATCTCAGTGTGATTTTGATGTGAATTTCCCTGATGGCTAATGATGTTGAACTTCTCAAACTCAACACCCAAAAAACAAATAATCAAGTCAAAAAATGGGCAGAAGATATCAACACTTTTCCAAAGAAGTCATACGAATGACTAACAGACACCTGAAAAAATGTTCAAAGCCTTTTTAAAATACAGAATCTTCATCCCCAGAAATTCTGATTCAGCAGGTCTGGGATGGGTCCCAGGCATTGTGGTTCTAAAAGCTTCCTGGGGGATCTAGATGCTAAGTCAGCTCTGTGAGCCACTAATATGGAACTCCTACTGTGTGCCATTGTTTGCAGGGGAGTTTTAAATCCTTACTAAGGGGTTTGGTCCCCCAACAAGATGGCAGTCTCTTGAGGCATGGGGTGACATGTGTGGCCATATGTTGTTGTCATGAGACTCACCAGCCTGAGGCTGCCATAACTTATAATGCCAGTCATCATGATGGCAGTAACCTCCTGGCACCCAAGAAATGTTGACCTCCACGTTGATATCCCAGTGAAGAATGGGATGCAAAGTCCAGTCCTCTGAACATTACAACTTGATGCTGTTGTTGCCTGCCTCTTGTTCATTTGAATGCAGCAAAATATGACTGGGAGCAGCTGCTGCCCACCGGGCATTGTGCTCAGCCCTGGGAGAGTAACGGGGATGATTCTAGCATGGCTCTTGCCCTCTAAGAGCTCATAGTCTAGTGAATGCGATAAGCACGTATTTGTATTATAAAGCAGTCTTCAAATTATTACAATAATAGATGTAGCCACAAAGTGCCCCAGAATGTAAAGGAAGAAAAATTTATCCCAATTGAAAGATTCTCAGAAGACTTCTTGGAGGATCGTAGCACAGGCAGAATTTCAGCCCAGTCCCACTCAGGAGTCTATCCAGAACCAAAGTGCGAACACAGCTGAGTATAGGGCCCAGTACAAATGCTATATCCCTGCAACTAATAGTCCTAGTCCAAGGACTTTTAGGACCATCGCTACCTGGGTGAAACAAGGCTGGGAAAACTGACCCAGCTTTAGGGGTCTAACCCTGGACTGTGACCTCTGCTTATAGTGGGGGTGGTGTATATCTGCCATTCTCACTTCAGTTTTCACCTGTGGGATCGTAGCTAAAAGGTTCTTCTCTCTGTAAAATATCCGAAGTTACGTGTATGCTAAGTGTGTTATTACTGCAGACCATGCTTTCTCCATGTTTGCCTAAGAGAACTGTGGAGGAAACCCCGAGTTTCACCAGGGAGGACCTGTTTTCACAGCTGCTGGCTAAGAGCCAGGGCTTGAAGCTCTGCTGGGACTCCTCCTCCATTCTGTGAGCCTCATTCTATGAGACGTGGTCATAATTACGTTGCTATCAGCCCTGGGTGTTTTGGGTGTCATTGGGCTCTGTGGTTCCTGGGGAAAGTACCACTCACTTTTTTCTGGAGCTTGGTTTTCTAGGATAGTCTTGGACTACCCCTCTTGGGTTTATAGGCCCTTCCTCCAGTCCTTTTGTACAAAGGCAATATTCTGGCAACCTCAGGGAAGATGGGCCAAGAACAGTACTGCTGCCATCGGCTGTTTAACTCCCATCTTGCTCTGGGAGTTAGGTAAGACTCTCCCATAGTCCTAAAGGTAGCTCTCTCAGTCCAGCCGTAAACTCCCCTGGGTCCTTGTGGATTTCTGTGGAGGGAAATCCAAACATACTTCCTTATGATTGTAGTAAGCAGCCTCTAAGTGTTCTTTCCCAGTCTTCAATGGGTGGTAGTCTGAGGTATGACTGGGCTTTGGGTGGCCAGGACCATGGCTGGTTCCAGACTCCTGGGTGAAGATGCTTTGCTGAACAGCCTTAGAAAAGATGGCGAGGCTCTCTGACAGGGCTCAGATGAAGAGCACAGGCCCTGCGGGCCCCAAAGTATAATCCCAAGAGTGCCTTCTGAGCTGTTGAAGATGTAGTCTGCACCCTTTCTTCAATTCCCCTTCCCCGTTAGGGAAGGCTGGGGCTCTTGGGCTGTGTCACACCAACATAATTTTTTCTCCAGAGAATACCTGTGTTTGGCTGGCTGACCAGGATAATAATCTGCTGGAGCTGACCCCCTCAGTTGACTGAGATCTGCTCCTGTGGCAAAGAAAGAACCCTATGAGTATCATTCAGGGATCCCAGGGTCTGGGCATGGGCAGCTGAGGGATCTCACAACAGTGAGACGCACCTTTGCTTGGCACTCAAGGAAGACTGGTTCATTGAGCCATCCACTATTCACCCCTCATGGCACAGCTCATCGGAGTCCCAGACAAAACTCAAGACTGACAGAATATATAATACTCAGGTATAGATCTCTTCAGCACCAGGTCCCGCCTTGTAGCTGATAGACTATGTCACCTTTTACAAGTTGGTCTTCACACACAAGGTCGCACCACGCATAGTTAGCAACCAAGCCCTCAGTCATTCCTGCAAATGAATTTTGTCAGAATCTTATGGATTTGGAGTTACCCACTCACTCACTTGAGGAGAAGAGGGACTAAGGACCAGAGAGCAAACCTCGGTCTGGAGTCTTGCTTGGTTGAGCAATGGGCTGTGCTAGGGGAGGGGTGGGGAGACACCTCTCCTGCTGCCTCGGTGGGCTGGCTGAGACTCGGAGAGAGGCTAACCAGGAGCATGTGTGGAGACACAGCCATCGGCAGCAGAGGTGGGAAATGCCTCATTTCAAACTCAACAAAAATTGATTTTGTACCTCCCGCATGCCCAGGTATGGTGCTGCACTCAGCGCCTTCAGAAGCATCATCACAGTGAATCTTCACAGCAGAGGTGTGATTTAGAAGTTATTAGTCCAATTTTTATACATGTGGAAACAAAGTCAGTGAAGAAGTAGCTTCCCACCCGCCCCCAAAAAGGTAAATAACTAGTAAGTGAAAGATAACAGGCAAACCCAAATTTTTCAGGATTCACATTTGTTCCAATTTGGGGGTACTGGCTTGGCTGTGTATATTTTTCAAAGAATTTATGGTCTATTTTCAAGATAAAACCTGAGCTCTAAGAGTATAGACTCAGCCTCTTCCCAGGAGTGCAGAGCAGGGACTTTCCTCATGCTTTGTTCCATAAGGTTCTAGACCTGTCCTGGGAGCTGGTGGCAGCAGTCCTCAGCCAGCAGCTAAGGAGTACATCAGACCCCAGTTCAGAGCCTGGCTTTGAATAGGGTCTAAAGCTAGGATAAGCGCCAGGAATGGTTTGGGTGGGCATTATTCCAGAGGTGTGGCGAAAAGCAATCATGGCCGCAGGTGGGTAATTGCAAGAGCTGAACAGGAGTGGCGTTGTCTGTTTAGGCCAAGAACTTAGCCAACCTCTAAAGAGGTACAGGGAACAGGGTCTGGTTGTGGGAGGCAAGAATTTGGCAATTGTCAGAACCCCACCAGTGAGCTTCAGTTTAAAATTCCAGCTCCTGAAGGAGATTGGATGGTGAATGGGGAGCTTGAGGCAGAAGCCACCCCCTCAAGATAAAGGGGACTCTTGCAGAGGGAAATAAAAGTACCGTGAGTCGGGTGACCATACATGTAGATTTGTTTGGGACAATTCCAGTTTATATCTTGTGTCCTAAAGGAATTAATAGTATTTTCAAAAGCGTCCCAACTTGGGCAATGTATTACGTGACTACTCGAACTATGACCCAGCAGACTGTATGCCAAGAAAGGGATTGAGCCTCAGCTGAATGTTTTGGATGCTGAGGGAGATCTCTGAGCCCAAGGTCTGTGAAGCATGATGTGACTGACTCCTTCTTACCCCTCCCCTCATCCCACGCCGCTTGCCCCCGCACTTACGCTGCCCAGATTCATTGGCCCTCTTTCAGATCCTCAGAGTCTCTAAACTCCTTCCTACCCCAGTGCCTTTGCACTTTGCAGTTCACCATGTTGGAATGCTCGTGGGGTGCCTGGGTCCTTCTCATCACCTGTTAGCTGCCACCTCCCCAGAGAAGCCTTCTCTAACCACCTTATGCAAAAGACAGTCCTTCACTTTCTGAGTTCTTCATATCCCTTTTCATAGTGTATTAATCAACTTGTGCTGTGGCATCAACAGTCCAAAAATCTCAGTGGACTGCAACAACAGACATTTATTTCTCATTCGTATCCCATGAGGGCTGTAGGTCAGTTACAGCTCTGTGGGACTTGGCTGGGCTCTACATAGCCTCTCATTCTGAGACCCAGGCTGAAGGACCAGTCTGTACATAAAGCATTCTGTTCTCGTGGCAGAAGGCAGAAGCTCAAGAAGATAGGGCAAAGCCGTTAGCAGGCACTGAGTGAGATGAGCCTGGTGTATGGACTCCATGACTACAGCCAGGAAGGATAAATGAAAGGCAGGAGGGACCCACACCACTCAAGAGATATGATGCTTAACAGCGTTTTCCAAGTGGAGAGGAGGAGAGAACATTCCAGAGAGGAAATAAGACCTGGGCAAGACATGGAGTTAGCCTTGCCCATTAGTAGGGCTGTGAGTCATCTAATACAGCTGGGATGTAGGATGCAGTGGGGGAGTGGGAGGGCCTTAGGTCTCTGAGGGTCTTTTGTGCCCTTTTGAGAAGTTTGGGTTTTATCCTCTGTGCAATAAGGAGTATTTAAAGAGGTCCAGGAAAGGATGTAACATCATGAGAATTGGTGATTTATGATATTCACTCTGGAGCCACTACAGAGAATGGATTCAGAGGGAGTGAACTTTGAAGCCAAGAAACCAGGTAGACTATTGCAGCAGGAAGAGGGCCTTAACTTAACGGGCGTGATGGGGATGTGACAAGTACAAGAGATTTTGAAGAGATAGAATCAACCAAAGTTAGTGACTGATTGGATATGGGAGTGAGGGAGAAGGAGTTGATATATTTTGCTTAGGTAACTGGGTGTTGTCATTCATAGAGATAAGGTATGAGGGAGGCTTAGGAAAACAGATAAAGAGTTCAATTTTGGACATGCATTTGAGATGCCAGTGGGATCCCCAGTAGAGATGTACGTCAGCTGGTTCCCTCCCCAGTCTGCTGTGTGCAGGAGGACCCGGGCTGCTGGAATTTACTTGGAGGCAATGGCATAAAGCAGTAGTGGCTGGGTAGTGAGAAGAGAAAAGCCCATCATGGAGTGATGACAGGGATGAAACATTTGCTGACACCAGGGAATATTCCAGACCCTAGAATCTAGAAGAACCAGGTTTGGGAAAGAAGATTTCGGAGTTCAATGTTAGACATATTTAGCTTAATTCGCTGGGACAAAATCCAAACTCCTTTTCATGGTCTGAAAGCCCTTTGCCATCCTCTTCATGTCATCTCCCATTCCTAGTTGCTCCGGGGTTCACCTTGCTCCTGCCACAGTGCTCCCCCTTCTGTCCCTCACCTACACCAAGCTCATTCCCTCCGTCTGCAGTGGTCTTCCCTTGCGGTGGCTGGCTCCTTGCTCACGCAGACCATCTCTGACCTCCTCATTGGAAGTAGGCCACCCCCACTATATTCGCTTTTTCCCTTCTCCCAGGCTTATATGCTATTACAGTGTCAACTTCATGAGAGCTGAGGGCTTGCTTCTCTGCCTTGTTGGTTGCCAAGCCAGACCCCCATACCTGGAGCGGTGTTTGACACACAGCAGGTGCTCCAGTGACCCTCAGACAAGGTGGAGACATTGCAAAGGCCACAGTTTATATACAGGTCTAGGGCTTGGAAGAGTGGTCTGTCCTGGGGGCATACATTGAAGAGTCATGTGTGCGGTGGGGTGCCCTAGAGAGGACGTGAGCTAGGAGAAGACAACCCTAAAATTGGTCCCTTCATGTTCCACAATGTGGATGTCAGGTAGAGGAGGAAAGCTGTCAGATGACTGCAAAGGGGCATCAGAGCCAGAGGTGGGAAAAGTGAGTGGGTGTGATGGAGGACAGAATGGACATGGTTCAGGAATTAGGGGGACATCAGCTCTGTTGAAGACCCTGTTCATCTAACTCAGGACACCAGCGCCCCAATCTTGCCTGCCTGGGAGGTGGGGATTGGACCAAACAAAAAAAAAAAAGAAAAAAGGAATGCAAAACTAAGGGTACAATTCATGGCATGTGGTTTGGATTGCATCCAGTATGAATTTAAGAGGTCATATCGTGTGCTTGGGAAATACATGGCCAGCATTGCCCACTGACCCCTAATGCTCTCTTTGGAATGTGGGAGTTTCTGTAGACATCCTCAGTGTTCTCAAAGAGAACCACATCTTAACCTAATCTCCTTTAGGATAAGGATGAGCCCTGCGGGGGATGGGGGTGGGAGCAGTTTCACCCCTCCTGCGTGTAACCTTGGAGAACCTCTCACAGCTTCCGCAGCCCCAGTGAAGTTCAGTGAGAACTTTGGCCAGGCTCCGGCGCCAGAGATGATGTTAAGATAACTCTGATGAACACGAACAGACACTGAGCTTCTGAGCAGGAGGCCAAAGACATTCAAGGGTGGGTCTGTGAAGCCTCTGCTTCCAGCTCAGCTATAGCATTCGTCAGCAGAGCTGCCTCACTGTACTGGTCCAGGGACCCACAATGAAGCAAGAAAGACCTGATGGGGCCTCTCCTGCTTGGGTGAGCACTGCTGCAACCAGGCAAACGGCGCTGCTGCAGCATCCGGGGCGCCCGGCTCGCTGGAGCTGCGGCAGCGCCTAGCCACCCATCTGTGCTCAGGTCAGCCTGCTGCTCGCTTCTCCGTGGAAGCTGTGCCCTCGCCGCTCCACTCAGACCCAGGAGCAGCCTCTGCCCACGCCTGGCACTGGAGCGTGACCTGGCCTCCCACCTGGCAGGCTGGCAACAGCCCCCACCTTGCAAACACCAAAGACACCCAGCCTGCAGATTATACTCCTTCCCATCCTTCTCTCCTGTATAATGGAGATGTTCACTCCTCTCTCCCATCAAAAAGCAGTCCCCCTGTAGATCATACATCCCTTTTAGGCTCTAAAGCAGGGACCTATGAACACCTTCGAACTCACAGGAAGAAATGCAATGCGGTGCACACACACCTGCACTAATCAAAGCGTACGATTTACAAACAACACTTGCCTTCACTACTTGCAGTGTGCTCAGATAATTTCCATTCTCTTCCTTTTTTTCCTTTTTTCTCTTTTTTCTCTTAGCAGCTAACTCAATCCCACCACATCACTTCCACGACCAGTGATTAATGGACTGTTTCAAAAATCTCACTATAGCGTCTCCTCAGTCTTCCCACCTTCTCAGGAACCTTATGCCTTGTGTGTAATCCGTCCTCCTTTTTCTGTCTCTGCAGCCTCTCCGCGTCTGCCGAGTCCTGCCCATCACCACTGAAATTTCCCCTGGTCTCTCTTAACTTAGAAGTATAGCTCTTTCTTCACACCCCACATCATCTTGCCCGTTCTCTAATGCTCCCTTTTCCACACAGACTTCCTTGACAAGATGGCCTCCCTGCTGCATCCATTCCTCAGCTCCTGCTCCCTTGTTGCCTGCCTACTCTGACCTCTGTGTCCCCCACTTGCAGAGACGCTCGCACCAGAGTCACCGATGACCTCTTGTTACTAAAACCCAAAGGGTGGCTTTCTGCCCTCCTCAGCTGCTCCACTGTGTTTCGGAACAGATAGTCCCTCCTTCTAGAAACCACTCTCCTGTCTTTCCTCCTACCTCGGCTGCTTGGTCTCCATCTGCCCTGCCAGCTTCTTTCCGTTCTCTTGCAAAGTTCCATGCTGTCTGTTTTTCCTTTGCCAACTTGAAAGCTCTGTTGTTTGACGTTTCTATTTTCCAATAATATTGTACATTTCCCACATCTCTGTTGACCAGCTTTATTCTTCTGTTAGTGGCCTCTTAATTTCCTTGGCCCATATTTCTATTTTGAGTATTTTTTTATTGAATTATCATTCTGTATATGGTAAACGTAGTAAATATTTAACTGTAATAACCTGCAAATATTTCCTCTCCACTTGCTCCTCAGTATTGAGGTTTTGTTTATGGTGATTTTTTAAAATCCAAAAGTTTCTCATTTCTGTAGTTAAAAATATCATTCCCCACATGATTTCTAACTTTGGTGTAATGCTGAGAAAGTCCTTCTCCACCTCTGAGATTATACAAAGATTCCTTATATTTTTTTCTAGTAGTTCTGTGGTACGTTGAGTGAGGTATGAATCTATTTTTTCCACAGCTGGTTAGCCATTTGTCCCAGCATCCTTTATTGACCCATCCACCTTTGCCCTGCCAATGTGAAAAGCCCCCTTCATCATATACTAAATTTTTAGATGTCCGTGTCTGTTTCTGAACTTTTCTTTTTTGGCTCCATTTCTCTCTCATTTGAAGCTAATATAATACAGATTTTACTATTGCAGCTTTAGAACATGTTTTAATATCTGAGTGGGCAAGGCCTCCTTACAATGGGAGAAAGTAGGTGTCATGGCTGAGAGCTTGGGCTCTGGAACCAGGCCGACTAGGTTCATATCCCAGCCCGTCAACCGCATGCAGTGTGACTGGGGGCAGGTTACTTGAACACCTGGTCTCAGCTTCTGCATCTGTAAAATGTGGATAATAGTGTCTACCTCAGAGGGTTGTTGTAAGGGACTGCTGTCACCTCATACATATTACTCATCTCTTTAAGGAGACATTGGCTCTTTTCACCTGTTTATTCCAACGGATGGATCTTACAATTGTTTTAAGTTTCAGAAAAAAAAATTGGTGTGAGCTGTGCCTGGAGTTATGTTCAATGTATACAACTATTTGAGGATAATTGTCATTTTAATAATATGAACTTGTCATCCAGAAAAATAGTGCATCTCTCATTTTTAAATTTTCTTCTCTGCCTATCAGTAAAGTTTTGTTGTTTTCATTATATAAGCTGTGTTTATTCGTTGTTGTAGGGCCGAATTTGATTTGCTAACACTTTGCATATGGGATTTCTTTTTACACTGTGGGTATGTTGGTGTGTGAGTAGGTGGGTGTGAATATGTGTATCATATATACTGTTTTATGGGAGTATTTGTATCAAAATTAATTTAAATAGCATGGCTATTATGGTTTGTTTAAAGTTTTAAAGCTCTAGCCACAAAACCACCTACTCCTTAAGTACATTCCAGTTTTCTTATGTTTTTCTCTTCACACAAGTTTGGTAATTCAGAATTTCCTAGGAAATTCTGTTTTGTCAAGATTTCAAATTTATTAATATATTACACATACTATTCTTTTTGTAATTGACTTATTGCCTTAATTTTACTATCCTATATGTATATGTACCTTCTCTCTTTTTATTTCTTGAGTAGACCAGTGAGAAGTTTCTTATTTATGGGACTTTTCCATTATTTTTTTCTATTTTTTCTTTTCTAAGTTTATTCTCCCTTCTCTCCTTGATCTTGTTCAGTTATTCTGTCTGTAACTTCTGAGTTTAAACATTCATTTCACTTATTTCTCTGCAATTTAATAATGAATGAGGCTATGAATTTTCTATGAAATACAGCTTTGACCTGATATCATCATCGTTCTTTTAACTAGTCTGTATTGACAGACTTCATTACCTTTTTGAACTCAAGAACTTATTTAAGTGATTTAGGGACTCTCCTGTATTCTTTTAATACCGATTTCCAGTTCATTTGCACTGTGAACAGAGAATGGGCCCCCAATTTTTTGCTTCGTGGAGATGTTTATGGAGATTTCCTTCTATCCTAAGATAAAATCCATTTCTGTAATATTCCATGGGTATTGGAAAGAGGGTGTGCTCCTTGTCGGAAGGCCACTCAGTTTCATGTAACACTTACACGCGCATAGTGTTTTTTTTTTTGTTTTTTTTTTTTTTTTTTTTTTCCCCTTCCTTTATTTTTTTTTTTTAATTTTATTTTATTATATTGTGTTAATCACCATACAGTACATCCCCAGATTCCGATGTAAAGTTTGATGCTTCATTAGTTGCGTATAACACCCAGTGCACCATGCAATACGTGCCCTCCCTACTACCCATCACCAGGCTATCCCCTTCCCCCACCCCCTCCCCTCTGAAGTCCTCAGTTTGCCTCTCACAGTCCATAGTCTCTCATGTTTCATTCCCCCCTCTGATTACCCCCCTTTTCTTTATCCCTTTCTTCCCCTACCGATCCTCCTAGTTCTTATGTTCCATAGATGAGAGAAATCATATGATAATTGTCTTTCTCTGCTTGACTTATTTCACTTAGCATTATCTCCTCCAGTGCCGTCCATGTTGCAGCAAATGTTGAGAATTCGTTCTTTCTGATAGCTGAGTAATATTCCATTGTATATATGGACCACAGCTTCTTAATCCAGTCATCTGTTGAAGGGCATCTCGGCTCCTTCCATGATTTGGCTATTGTGGACAATGCAGCTATGAACATTGGGGTGCATATGGCCCTTCTCTTTACTACGTCTGTATCTTTGGGGTAAACACCCAGTAGTGCAATGGCTGGGTCATAGGGTAGTTCAATTTTTAACTTTTTAAGGGACCTCCACACTGTTTTCCAGAGTGGCTGTACCAACTTGCATTCCCACCAACAATGTAGGAGGGATCCCCTTTCTCCACATCCTCTCCAACAATTGTTGTTTCTTGCCTTGTCTATCTTTGCCATTCTAACTGGCGTAAGGTGGTATCTCAGTGTGGTTTTGATTTGAATTTCCCTGATGGCTAATGATTTTGAACATTTTTTCATGTGTCTGTTAGCCATTTGTATGTCTTCATTGGAAAAGTGTCTGTTCATATCTTCTGCCCATTTTATGATTTGTTTATTTGTTTCTCGTGTATTGAGTTTGAGAAGTTCTTTGTAGATCTTGGATACCAGTCCTTTATCTGTGGTGTCCTTTGCAAATATATTCTCCCATTCCGTGGGCTGTCTCTTAGTTTTTTTGACTGTTTCCTTGGCTGTGCAGAAGCTCTTTATCCTGATAAAGTCCCATAAGTTCATTTTATCTTTTATTTCTCTTGCCTTTGGAGATGTGTCGTGAAAAAGGTTGCTCTGGCCGATGTCATAGAAGTTGTTGCCTATGTTCTCCTCTAGAATTTTGATGGATTCCTGTCTCACATTGAGGTCTTTCATCCATTTGGAGTTTATTTTTGTGTATGGTGTGAGAGAGTGGTCAAGTTTCATTCTTTTGCATGTAGCTGTCCAATTTTCCCAGCACCATTTATTGAAGAGACTGTCTTTTTTCCACCGGATGTTTTTTCCTGCTTTATCAAAGATTAGTTGCCCAAAGAGCCGAGGGTCCATTTCTGGGTTCTCTATTCTGTTCCATTGGTCGATGTGTCTGTTTTTGTGCCAGTACCATGCTGTCTTTGTGATCACAGCTTTGTAGTACAGCTCGAAATCCGGCATTGTGATGCCCCCAGCTTTGTTTTTCCTTTTCAACAGTTCCTTGGAGATTCGGGGCCTTTTCTGGTTCCATACAAATTTAAGGACTATTTGTTCCAGTTCTTTGAAAAATGTCCTCGGTATTTTGATCGGGATAGCATTGAAAGTGTAGATTGCTCTGGGTAGTATGGACATTTTAACTATGTTAATTCTTCCAATCCATGAGCATGGAATATTTTTCCATCTTTTTATGTCTTCCTCAATATCTTTCAAAAGTGATCTATAGTTTCTAGCATATAGGTCCTTTACGTCTCTGGTTAAGTTAATTCCAAGGTAACGCATGGTTTTTGGTGTTATTGTAAATGGGATGGATTCCCTAATTTCTCTTTCTTCAGTCTCGTTATTCGTGTATAGAAATGCAACTGATTTCTGGGCATTGATTTTGTATCCTGCCACCTTACTGAATTGTTCTATAACTTCTAATAGTTTGGGAGTGGATTCCTTTGGGTTTTCCATATAGAGTATCATGTCATCTGCAAAGAGAGACAGTTTGACTTCTTCTTTGCCGATTTGGATACCTTTGATCCCTTTTTGTCTTCTGATTGCTGTTGCAAGGACTTCTAGTACTATGTTGAATAATAGTGGCGAGAGTGGGCATCCTTGTCGTGTTCCTGATCTTAAGGGAAAGGCTTCCAGCTTTTCCCCATTGAGAATAATGCTTGCAGTAGGCTTTTCATAGATGGCTTTTATGAGATTGAGAAATGTACCCTCTATTCCTACACTCTGAAGGGTTTTAATCAGGAAAGGATGCTGTATTTTGTCAAATGCTTTTTCTGCATCAATTGAGAGGATCATATGGTTCTTGAGTCTTTTCTTGTTGATATGATGTATCACATTGATTGATTTGCGAGTGTTGAACCATGCTTGCATCCCAGGTATGAATCCCACTTGGTCATGATGGATAATCCTTTTAATGTACTGTTGGATTCTATTAGCAAGGATCTTGTTGAGGATTTTGGCATCCATATTCATTAGAGAAATCGGTCTGTAATTCTCCTTTTTGAGGGGGTCTTTGCCTGGTTTGGGGATCAAGGTAATATTAGCCTCATAGAATGAGTTTGGTAGCTTTCCTTCTGTTTCTATTTTTTGAAATAGCTTTAGGAGAATAGGTATTATTTCTTCTTTGAATGTTTGGTAGAATTCCCCAGGAAAACCGTCTGGGCCTGGAGTTTTATTATTTGGAAGGTTGTTTATCACTGACTCAATTTCTTCATAGTTAATTGGCCTATTTAAGAAATCTATTTCTTCCTGTTTCAGTCTTGGTAGTTTATAGGTTTCCAGGAAGGCCTCCATCTCTTCCAGATTGTTTAGTTTTTTGGCATATAGCTGTTGATAAAAGTTTCTAATAATCCTTGCAATTTCAATGGTGCTGGTCGTGACCTCTCCCTTTTCAGTCATAATTTTAATAATCTCAGTCCTTTCTCTTTGTTTTTGGACAAGTTTTGCCAGTGGTCTATCAATTTTATGGATTCTCTCAAAGAACCAGCTTCTAGTCCTGTTGATCTGCTCTACTGTGGTTCTGGTCTCTAATTCATTGATTTCTGCTCTAATCTTGGTCAACTCCTTCCTTGTCAGTGGGTTAGGCCTGTCCCTCTGTTGCTGTTCCAGTTTCTTGAGGTGAGAATATAGAAACTGCATTTTAGATTTTTCTATTCTTTTGAGTGAGGCTTGGATGGCTATGTATTTCCCCCTTAGGACTGCCTTTGCAGTATCCCATAGGTTTTGGACCGTTGTGTATTCATTCTCGTTGGTCTCCATAAATTGTTTAATTTGTTTTTTGATTTCCTGGTTTATCGAGTCATTCTTGAGCAGGATGGTTCTTAGCCTCCAAGTGTTTGAGTTTCTTCCAGGTTTTTCCTTGTGGTTGAGTTCCAATTTCAGAGCGTTGTGGTCTGAGAATATGCAGGGGATAATTTCAATCTTTTGGTATTGGCTGAGACCTGTTTTGTGTCCCAGAGCATGATCTATTCTTGAGAATGTTCCATGGGCATTTGAATAGAATGAGTATTCTTTGGTTCTGGGGTGTAGTGTTCTATATATATCTATGAGGTCCAACTCGTCGAGTATGGCATTCAAAGCCTTTGATTCTTTGCTTAGTTTTTGCCAGGGTGTTCTGTCTATTTCTGATAGTGGGGTGTTGAGGTCCCCTACTATTACTGTGTTCTTATCTATATGTCTCTTTATTTTGGTTAAGAGTTGGCTTGTGTATCTTGCTGCTCCCCTGTTGGGGGCATATATATTAATAATTGTCATATCCACTTGTTGAATACTTCCTTTAAGAATAATATAGTGCCCTTCTGTATCTCTCTCTATGGCCTCTAGTTTAAAATCCAGTCTATCTGATATGAGAATTGCTACTCCAGCTTTCTTTTGAGGTCCATTTGCGTGGAAGATGGTACTCCATCCCCTTACTCTAAGTCTGAATGCATCTTTGGGTTCAAAATGAGTCTCTTGTAGACAGCAAATGGATGGGTCATGTCTTTTTATCCAATCTGCAACCCTGTGGCGTTTTATGGGAGAGTTTAAGCCATTTAGATTGATAGAGATTATTGACAGATATGATTTTAATGATGCCATTTCTCTTTAAAGTCTTTGTATCGGTTGTGACTTGCTGCTCTGTATCACTCTTGGGGCCTTTTTACCTTTATAGAGCCCCCCTTAATATCTCCTGTAGGGCTGGTTTCGTGGTTACGAAATTGGTTAATGATTGGCGATTTTGGAACGTCTTTATTTCTCCATCAATTCTGAATGACAGCTTTGCTGGATAAAGGATCCTTGGCTGCATGTTTTTCTCTGAAAGAGCTTTAAAAATGCCCCCCCAAGCCTTTCTCTCATTCCAGGTCTCTGTAGACAGGTCTGACGTAATCCTGATACCTTTGCCTTGGTACGTGAGAAATTTCTTTGCCCTGGCCGCTTTCAATACTGTATCCTTGGATCTAATATTTGCGAATTGCACTATGACATGCCGTGGCGTAGGTTTGTCCTGGTTGAGCTTGGATGGGGTCCTCTCTGCCTCTTGGACACGAATGCTTGTTTCCCTTGCTAGATTAGGGAAGTTTTCAGCTACAATTTGTTCAAATATCTCTTCTAGACCTCTGTTTTTCTCCACCCCTTCAGGGATGCCGATGATTCTGACATTGGATCGTTTCATAGAGTCAGTAATCTCCCGTAATCTACATTCGTGGGCGTGGATTTTTTTAAGACCAGCTTCTATTTTCGTTTTTTCTTCTACTAACCCATCCTCCAATTCGCTAACGCGTTCCTCTGCCTCGGTGACCCTGGCCGTCAGAGCCTCTAGTTTTGACTGTATTTGGCCCATAGAATTTTTAATTTCTGTCAGATTCGCTCTCATTTCTGCCCTTAGGGATTCTATATTCTCAGCAACGCTTTCTCTGATGCTTTTTTCAAGTTTACTCATCATCTTGACCATTGTTGCTCTGAATTCCATTTCTGATAATTGGGATACATCCATATGTATTAATTCTGTGGCCGAGGCCAATTCTGTGGCAGAGGCCACAGACTCATTATCTTTTCTTTGCTGGGGGGGACTTCTCCTTCTCGTCATTCTGATGAAGAGAGATTGCAGGGTTGTCCAGAGCCCAAGTGTTGACTGGGACCCAGGCCGTGCGCCCTTGTTTTATAGAGATCTTAGGGATGTGGGCTTCTTCCTTAAAGAGTTTATTTATTTATTTGAGAGAGAGAGAGACAGTCAGCAAGAAAGGGAACCCAAGCAGAGGAGTGGGAGAGGAAGAAGCAGGTTCCCGGTGGAGAAGCCCGATGAAGGACTCCTTACGGAGCGTTGTGATCACACCCTAATCCGAAGACAGGTGCTTGGTGACTGCGCCACTCAGGCGCTCCGGGTTGTGGGCTTCTTGATTTTTCAGCCTGCCTTCTGGGGGAGGGGCCTGCCTGCCGGTACTCAGAAAACCCTGTTTGGGTAGAGTCTCTGTGTCCCTTGCGAGGGGGGATGGGGATGGGCACCCTGTGAGCCGGTATTTCCGGGCTTTTGTTCTCTGGCGGCTTTCCCTGGCGGTTTGCTATGCCTCTTCTGAGAGAGCAGCAGCGGCTGAAATTCAGCCTCTGTCTCAGAACAGAGGGATCGCGGATCGTTCTCCACTGATGTTCTGGCCACTTTAACTCTGTTTCTGTTGGTGCTGCTCAACCCTGCAGCATCCCGGGCTGTGCGCCCCACACCCGGCGTCCCAGCCCTCACTTCCAGGGCCGGCACGTCTCTGTCCTTTGTGTTTCCAACCCCGCCAGCCGCCAGCCGCCCCGCGTGGGCTCCCGGAGCTCCCCGTCTCAGTCTGGTGTCTCACGGGTGCTGACCGCGAGTCCGCCTGCTCCCCCGTGCAGGTGGCCCTCCAGCCGCCAGCCGCCCCGCGGACGCTCCCGGAGCTCCCGGTCTCAGCCTCGATCCAGTGAGCACACCGGAGCTCCGGAGCTCCGTGAGATGCTTGGTGGTGCACGCTCCCGGCTCACGGACTCAGTCTGCCGTTTCCAGAGTGCGGGTCCGCGGTCCGCCCGCTCCCCGGTGCAGGTGGCCCGCCAGCCGCCCTGCGCGCGCGCTCCTGGAGCTCGCGTTCTAAGTCTGTTGTCTCGCGGGTGCCGTCCGCGAGTCCGCCTGCTCCCCCGTGCAGGTGGCCCGCCAACCGCCAGCCGTCCCGCGTGCGCTCCCGGAGCTCCCTTCTCAGCCTGCTGTCTCAAGCGTGCGGGTCCGCGGTCTGTCCGCTCCCCCTTGCAGGTGGCTACCGCTTCCCGGCGCCCTGACACGGCGGCTCCCTCCCCCTTCTGTTTAGCTTCCGATATCTGTGCGCGGTTTCACGGCTCCCCGCTTCGTACCTCGATACTCAGCGCTGGAGATGTTCATTTGTAGAGATCCAGATGTATCTTCCTGCGTCTCAGGCTGATTCCGTGGATATTCCTGCTGGTCTGGTACCTATCCAGCTCAACTCAGGGGACCGGCTGAAAAAGGTGTCCCCTACTCCTCCCGAGACATGACAATTCTATCCCCTTCCTTTAAAAACAAAATCAACTGCTGAGAAAACATCTAGCCAGACCTTTGTTCAGAAAGTAAAACTATGGGGGCGCCTGAGTGGCGCAGTTGTTAAGCGTCTGCCTTCGGCTCAGGGCATGATCCCAGCGTTCTGGGATTGAGCCACGCGCATAGTGTTTTACAGACCCTCTTTAGCTTTACTTACTTTTGATTTCAGCTTAGTATATTTTTCTCCAACTCTTGTACTTTTTAAAAACAGTTTATTTGATCTGTGTTGATGCTTTGGCCATAAAGTAGCGTAACTGTCACATCTTCATTTTGGAATCTGTGCATCATCCGTTGTTTAAATATTATCTTTGGACTTTGTTTTGCTTTGTCAGCCCCCCCCCCATAATTGAATTACCATTTTGAAAGCAGTGAAGCCAGCAATGAAAATACCAAAAGAGAAGACAGTAAGGGTTTTTCAACAAGCCCCTTGTGTTTCCTACTCAAGATTGTATCAAATAATGATCTGATATTATACACAGTAATTATGCATATACCTGTTAATGAGTTTTCCACCTTTTTCAGTTTTCAAAAGTCTAACCAACGGCAGAGCCCTCTGAAGGTTTACCCAAGGTTGGGTTCCATAGCATAACTACTTACAAAGGGGGTAGGCACCTTATCTCCCTCTTTTAACCTGGGTGATAGATACTGATGAGATCCAATCATAGCACTTGATGTTTTCCTCATTTTGGACACCAAGAAGCAAACTCTGCTCTCTCACAGAAACATTCCAAGGTAGCATGCGAACATAATTTTCCAGAGTGAGAAAAATTAGACCTTTGTAGCACAATGCATACTCCCTTTTCCTGCCCTCATGGCAACAAGTCTGAGTTATCTCTTAGGGCATTAGACCAAGCTCTGCAGGGCCACACTCTGATTCTCTGAGTGTCAGTTTATGAGCTTCGTCTCCTTGCAGGTGCAAGAAGAAATGTCTCTTGTTAGCTGGCCATAAGACTCTTGACCAAAAACAAGGATCGTCCAAGAGTCTGGTGTGACATTAGAGCGTCCAAGGATCTGATCTTACTATTAAAATCGCCTTCTAGGGTGGCTTGCATTTGCCTCCACCAGTCCTTCTGAAACCTTGGTTGCACATTTAGGGTCACCTAGGGGAACTTTTAGAACCTGGACCCACTCCACCAAACACACAGGAATCTCTGGAGCCTCGGCATTGGTAAACTTTAATACTCTCCTAAGGTGAACTCTGAGCTATCTTGGCCCCTTCCCTTCTTTTTAACTATTCTGAGTCACTTTGTGTAAGTTGTGTGTCTTTTTTTTTTTTTAAAGATTTTATTGATTTATTTGACAGAGAGAGACAGCCAGCGAGAGAGGGAACACAAGCAGGGGGAGTGGGAGAGGAAGAAGCAGAGAAGGAGGCTCATTGTGGAGGAGCCTGATGTGGGGCTCGATCCCAGAATGCCGGGATCACGCCCTGAGTTGAAGGCAGACGCTTAACGACTGTGCCAGCCAGGCGCCCCTGTGTGTCTTGTTCCAAAATGAGGATTATATTTTACTGGGCTAGGTTAACCTGTATACGTGTACTGTCATAAATAATGTTTTGTCTCTTATCTTTTTTTTCTTTTTTTTTTTTTTACCATTTACTTTACATTTCCCCTCTTTATGCTTCCTTGTTGTGTCCTCCGAATTCCATTTTTTGCTAAATTGACTGCTTTTCTTTTTCCCCTTTGGTAATTTTGAAGATAAGCTACTTTATAGTCTATTACTAATTACTCTTAACATCTTTAAAAACATGGTCTAACCTATATTTCTCTAATTAACCAGAGAAACTACATAACAGAGTTTCTTGCAAGATGAGGAAATTAGCACATCTCCTTGCTCCAACTTCATGCTTTCTATCAGTGTCATCTGCAGAGTTTTACCCTGGGGTTTGGGCAGGAGTGATATCTTTTATCTTCTCTTCGAAGAAATATTTGTTATGGTTGCATTCTGTTTTATAACTATGTTTATAGCAATTATTTAGATTCTTTACTATATCATTTATTTGCTTGTTCCTAATCTTTTTCTTTTATTAACCATAACTTTCCCACATTTGAGTTCTTCATTTTGATTCATCTCTTGGTTGGGTAGAGAACATCTTTGAGTGTTTTTTTAATGAATGTTATGTGAATAATATATTTTTCAAGGTCTTTGACACTGGGAGGAGTTTCTGTTGTCTTTGCTGTTCAGCAACTTGGCTGAGTCATTCTCTTTTCTACTGTAAATTAGGAACAGATCTGTACTATGTCTAAGAGAAATGCATTGAGGGTCATGACCCAGTATTTTTTTCCTAGTTTCCAGAGCTGACTCAGGTATCCACCTGTTTTTCAGACCTTGGTCAATTCTGTTGCTTGGGGGTTGGAACGGGATGGGAACATGAGGCACACTTATTCATGTCCCCATCTTTTCAGATGGTATCAACCATTAAATACAGTTAGCCCTTGAACAACACGGGAGTAGGGATGTCAACCTCTTCCCACCCAACCCTATTCAGTTGAAAAATCCATATATAACTTTTGAATCCCCCAAAAACTGAGCTACTAATAGCCTACTCTGACCAAAAGCCTTACCGATAACATAAACATTTGATTAACACATATTTTGTATGTTAGAGTATTATATATTGTATTCTTACAATAAAGTAAACTAGAGAAAAGAAAATGTTATTAAGAAAATCATAAAAAAAGAGAAAATGCATTTACAGTACTGTGCTGTATTTATATAAAAAAAAAATCCACATGTAAGTGGATGTGTGCCGTTCAAACCTGTGCTGGTCAGGGGTCAACAATATTGATTTGCTGATTGAGCACCTACAGTGAATGCACCAGGCATTGTGGGGGCCACTAGGGACCGAGAGAAATCAAACAGACAAGATTTCTCCTCTCATGGAGCATATGTGTATGTGCTGGGGCGAGGGAGGGACAGACCATAAACAAGTGAACAAGATCATTTTAGAGAGTGATAACTAAAGCTACCATATGCAGCTGCTCAGAATGGTGCTCCTGGAGCTTTGCAAGATGGCAGCCCACTACAAAGGGTTTAAAGAAGAAAGAATAATGTGATAGAGTGATGGAGTGGGGGTGGGGACTCAGGTGATGTTAATTAAATTCTCCTCTACAGCAAATCCACTTTGCAAATGCTTACGGTGCTTCTGATGGTCTTTCCTCTGAAATCCTAGCACTTCTCTTTGCCTTTGGTCTGCCTTGGTGTGGTTCTACTGGTAGGCAGACCAGTAGGCAGACGGGTAGGCTCTACTTGTGATTTTGCCCTTTGTCTTCAAGGTCGTTGGCTCTGTTAGGATTCCTCACAATTTGCATTATGTTCAAAGCTAGAGACAGCATGGCTGTGTGGGGACACCCATGGCCAGCCTAGAGCCCCCGACTTCAGTGCTAATATAATGGTTAGGAGCTGACAGGTTGATATTCAGCAAATTCTAAGAACACCCCATGGACACCACTTTTAGGCCCAGTGGGCAGTACTGTTCTCATAAGAGGATGTTGAGGGGTGGCTAAGAGTTTGGTCCCTGGAATCAGATGGATTTTAACTTGCTGTTACCATTTACTCACCCACAACCCTGGCAAATTACTTAACCTCTGCGTGCCTCAGTGTCTTCATCTTTAAAACGGGCTACCTACCAAATAGTGTTATTGTGACAGCTAAATTGACTAATGGATGACGGTGCTCAGAACAGTGCCTGCACTTAGTAGCCACCATTAATAAATTATAATAATCACTATTAACTCTATATTGTGTTGCCTAAAAGCTTTTTCTTTTTTTTTTTTTTAAGATTTTATTTATTTGACAGAAAGAGACACAGCGAGAGGGAACACAAGCAGGGGGAGTGGGAGAGGGAGAAGCAGGCTCCAGCGGAGCAGGGAGCCCGATGCGGGGCTCGATGCCAGGACCCTGGGATCATGACCTGAGCCAAAGGCAGCCACTTAACAACTGAGCCACCCAGCCACCCCAGCCTAAAAGCTTTTTCATGTCCATCTCTCCCCTTGGCTCAGACTCTTTCTATACCCCTTAAACACAGAGACTACAGGAATAAGACTGAATGTGTTTTCGGGACCAGGTTCGCTTTGCACAATTGGATGGGAGGGCTTTGAGTAGCAGGTTGGAAAAGGGGTACCTAGTGTAAAAAGGGGAGGATGGGTAGAGTCAGGGAAAGGAAGGGAAAGCTCAACATAAGGAGTCACCAGTTCCTTTGTTTTGTGTGTGCGTTTCTTTTGCAAGCATGATTTCATTATTATTTTTCACCTCAGCTTCATTATAATTAATAAGCCAACTATTATGCTAACTTAAGTTTCACTATTATTAACACCAAACATCAGCATAAATGCAATAAAAGGATTTAAATGTTTGTCCATATTAGTTTTTACCCTCTTTATACTTTTACATTTAAAAGTGTTTAGTATGAGCCTATATCATTTTTGCAGTCAGAAAAATTAATTATTGTTTTCATTTTGAAAAAGTATTACCCCAAAACCTATTACTCGAAAACAATTTTTATTCGGGGGCTCATGTCCAGTCTTTATCCACATGTAAATATGTAATAGCTATAATCGGAAGTGTACATATAATTTTATGATCTACTGTTTTACTTAAAATGATGCTTAACATTCTTCTTTCTGCAGGGTCGTATTTTTCACTTTAATGATTTCGTTCAAATAGCATCACATTAAAGGCTATAATTTACCTCATATTATTAGGCTGGCATATAGGTTGTTCACATTTTTTTCTCTGTAATAAAATTATGTCAGTATAAACATCTTTGTCCATGCGGCTCTTTTTCTTTTGAATTAATTTCTAGAGATTACTGAGTCAGAATATTTGAATGGTTTTGTGGTTGTTGATAAGAATTCATATACTCCCTTCCAAAAGGATTATATCAACTTTACTCTGCAACTGGCAATAAATACATATGAGTTTTCATGAAGCCTCAACAATTTTGGGCTGTGTATTTTTTCTTTCTTTCGTTCTTTTTTTTTTTTTTACTAGTGAAATGGACTGTGTTTTCATATTAACTCTTCTTTTCTTTCCGATGAATCCTGTGAGCATACTCTTTGCTCATCTTGGTGATGTTCTTATGCAATTATAAAAGCTCTAATTTAATATTGATATTCACCCTTTGGCATATTTGTTGCAATTTATTTCATTCTATTATTTTCCCTCTTAATTTTGGTTTCATGTTTACATATCTGTTTGTTTTTCCATTTATAGCACTTCCCTTGCCTCAGCCTTGTTCCAGGGTCTGTCAGTCACTGGCGTGAAAAGGATTTAAAATAAGGAATTCCAGAAGAGTGGGTCCTTGGGATAATGTAGGAGAGAGAACAGGAAATGGATGGGGCACAGGGACAAGGCACCATCACCCCTCCCCCATGGTTCTTCCAAAGCTTTGGTCTCTGAAATTCAGACAGTGTTTACCCAGCATCTCCTTAGCGTAGTTATATAGCTTTGAGGCTGCCCAAATCCCCAGGGCATACCTATCATAATGTTTAAAGAGGAGAAATGGACTTGGTATGCCCTGACCCTGGTTACCACCCAGGGGATCATCAGCAGCTAAGAGGACCAACGCCGCCATGTCTGTAGTTTGCCAGAGGGGCTCTTCCCAGCACCATGCCCAGCATGGAACCCAGCATGTCTCCCTCCTAGAGCTCAGAGCCCAGTCTGGCCCAACCCTGTCTTATGTTTCTTTCCGTTGCTCTTCAGGCTAAGGAAATGCTCCCCGTGCCAGCCCCCAGCAGCCCAGGCAGAATGCCGGGACGCGCACTGACCTCCACAGCTCTTCTCTTTCAGTTTCCTGCTTCTTCAACTTCACCAGCCCCTCTGGGGTCGTCCTGTCGCCCAACTACCCAGAGGACTACGGCAACCACCTCCACTGCGTCTGGCTCATCCTGGCCCGGCCCGAGAGCCGCATCCACCTGGCTTTCAACGACATCGACGTGGAGCCTCAGTTTGACTTCCTGGTCATCAAGGATGGGGCCACGGCTGAGGCCCCGGTCCTGGGCACCTTCTCAGGAAACCAGCTCCCCTCCTCCATCACAAGCAGTGGCCACGTGGCCCGTCTCGAGTTCCAGACTGACCACTCCACGGGGAAGAGGGGTTTCAACATCACCTTTACCAGTGAGTCCCCACTCTGTCTCCGGCGGACCATCCCTCAGAGTGTTGGCCCCTGAGCATGGTGGAGGGTGCCCCCGTGGAGGAGCATTGATGTGGGTGGGCCAGTTCCAAGGGCTTTGAGGGGTGCAGTGCCCCGGCGTGGGGCTCCAGCATGACCAGAAGAGCAGAAAGCGCTGGCTGCTGGTCAGGGTGCTCTTTTCTGTGAAGCCGCTCTCTTTTGAGGATTTCTTCCCTATGAGTGTGATACGTAATATAAGAGGCACCTGGGGCCTCATTTTCCCAGAAGGCCCGGTGAGAACCAGGAAGGGCCCAAGGGAGAGCAAGCCTGTGCCATCCTCTCGCTGTTGCCCATCCCTCTCGGTGTGCTCCCCGCTCCTCCCCAGTCCTTGAACACCTGCTTACTGTTGGCTTCAGGTATTCCCTGTGGGGCTCACACTTCACTTTGCCCAGTTCCCACCCCTGCAGTTGAATCGGAAGCAAAGGTCTGGAGCAGTATTTCTGCTTGGATCTGAGACTTATTAGCCTTGTTACTGGGGCACTTCCTCATCCCCCCTCTCAGGGCCACAGTCCAAAAGCTATCACCTCCAGTTTCAACCCTGGGCCCCTTCTGTAGAAGCAGCCTGAAGCTAAGTGGTAATTCTTTTCATTTCTGTGTCTCCTGGGGCTATCATGAGGCAGGGGAGGGAGGCCAGAGCTTGGAGACCAGAAATAGCAAGCTGCCAAAGGTAGCAAGAAGTGCTTATCAGGTCATAATAAGCTGCAGACCCAGTGAGCTCAGCCAACGGCAAATAGTCAAATGGGGCTGAAGTTGGGCCTGCCTGAGCCATTCACCAGATCCTCTTCCAGGGGCTGTTTGTGAAATGCAGGCCCCCAGTTCCTGCTTCACTCCATGCATGCAAACACTCACTTAGTCTGGTACTTTTTGATAGAAATGGTCTCCTCCCGGCCCCCACCCCACTCCCTTGGCATAGAGGTCTTGCTTCCTTGTCCCACCTATCCCTGGAACCTAGTTGAGCTGGGGCCACTGGGGACCTCAGATTTCAAGGAACCACCCAAGCTAAAACCCTCTCCCAGCATTCCCTTCAGCACCTTCTTCAGGGCAGCGAGCTTGCTAGAATCCATTTGTCTTCTCAGGGCATGCCTCTTCCAGGGCGTACCTGTCCCCACCATCCACAGGCAGGAGGAAGCAGAACTCAGGTCCATCTTCCCTAATCTTCCCAGTCTAGCACTGCTGCTCTAGCTTCTAGCAGATCTACCCCATTCTTGCTTTACCGTGGATCGTGAGCTCTGGAAAGGTGGGGGGATGTATGCTTATCTTATCCCTTCTGCCGGGCACGGAGTCTGGACCTGGTAAGGATCAGTAAGTGTGTATTGAACAGAAAGATCCATAAGTGACTAATGACCTTTTTTCCCCCTGGTGGGAGTAGGAAGAAGAGGGGTAAGAGGTATACCAGGGAGCCCACCTTCTAGGATTGGTAAGGGCTGGGAATTCTGAGGGTTCAGTGTAGGTGCGGACATCAATGGGGAACCTGGCACAAAACAGGCTACTGAGTCTCCTAGCAAAACCAAAAACCACAGCTAGGAGGTGCCCATTTCCCAAAAAGCAGCAAGTGCTGAGTCCTTGGTGGGGAGGGAAGAGGGGAGGCAAAAGGTGGGGACCTGACCTAAGTGAGGATCTGGCTGTTACCAAGCATTCCTCTCCAAGGCTTCACCACCACCATAAAAATGATACACATTCAACACATACATACTCTACAAACAAGGCAGGTCAAAGAAGAAATACTAATTACCACCCCAGAATCCCCCCACCTGGCAAAGGTTCTTGTCAGCCTTTGCCGAACACTATTGCAGACATCAGATATTTCTCTGTGCATTTATAGAGATAGCTGGGTGGATAAGTAGACATAATTGTTTTTAATTTGGGCTCTGTTGCTAAATCAGAATCCCTAAGGGGATGAGGCCCTGTAATCTACATGTTCACAGGCTTCGAAGGTGATTCTGGTGTAGCTGGTGCAGTAGTAGTCACAGACAAGTGTCTGGGAGCTGGGACATAGAGCTCCTCAGTCACAGGCAGCTGGTGGTCATCTAGGCTGAGCTTGAATCTGCCCAGCGTGGGGAGCTCACCTCCCAGACAGCTTCTCCATAGCAAGAGCGCACTGGGGGCTTCCCCTCAGGCAGACTTGAAGCCAGCATCCCTGCAACAAGGATCAGTGATCCCGCTTTCACCCCTAGTGCTCCTTAGAGTAAAGCTAATCCATCCTCCACATGGGGCATTTGAAACAATGGTGATGGCAGCTGCTGTCCCCAGAGGACCTGCCACATGAGTACCTCTGTGGTCACCACAGCTGGCTGCTCAGTGGAAATGTCAGTAGCTAAGCTCCGTCTACCCCTTCCACATGCCAGGAAACTGAGGTTTGAAAAGGCGCACAGGTAGAACCATGCAGTATTTAAATCCTTCACTTAGAGCTTTTGCACCCTGACTTTAAGTGGCTTCATATCCTGTATGTGAGTGTGTGTGTGTATGTGACTGATCGGATTTTGAAGAGATACATGTCTGGACTTCTGGGCCCCGAGCACCACTCTTCTTCCTAGGGCATCTTTCTAAATGTCAAGGCACCCTCATAGTCATCGTTCCTCATGAAGGAAGGCGGGGAGCCTAAAGTCTGGGCTGACCTGGGCTTTGCATTTCAGCGGGAAGGGTGTTGGAGCGTCCGCTGAGGCTCTGCCAGGGATCATCGCCATCATCTCCACAGCAGATGCTCCCACAGCTTGCCTTTGGTAGGAAGGATCCCCAGGTTTGCAGGTCTCTTGCCTCCAGCAAGATCCAGCAGCCTCTGGGGCCGTGCTGTTTCTGGTTGTGCAAGTTTTTCAATCACTAGTGAATTTCAGAAGCTTGCAAATTGAGTTCTTAATTTAAAGTGGCACGTGCCCGCACAGCCAGGAAGCCTGGTCTCCTGGAAAGCACAGTGCTCACAACAGCAGGGATCCAGATAGGGTGTGGCTCAGAGACTTGAGCTCCAGAACTGTGGCACCCTGATGGAGGCAGGCTGGGAACGTGCTCCGTGGAGACAGAGTGGAAATGGGAAGAAGGCAGCGGACTCATACTCAGGGAGTACTTACCATCTGTCAGGCGCCATCCCAAACATTCTCCACTTTCAAATTCATACCAACTTTCCTTTTATTTCTATCCCAAAATGACCCTGCCGGGGAAGTACGGTCTCCATTTTGTAGGTCAGGAAACAGAGGCTCAGCAAGATTACGTAAGTTGCCCAGAACCATGTAAGTAACAGAGGCAAAGCTCAATTAAACCCGCAAGCGCTCTCTTTTCTCTGCCCCGTCCCTGCCACATTATCAGTTGCCTGGCTGGAGCGAGGCAACCTGACAATACACAAGGAAATGAAGGAAATGGCTTCAGACAGGGTTGAGTCCAGGGCACCTACTGTATGATGCTTAGTGTCTATTAGTGTCACAGGCCCTGGAGTCCAGCTCATCTGCAACATAAATGATCCCGTAACTCTCTGAAGTTAGGAAAGTGTGGAATGGATGTGACAGGAGGAGGTAGCTCTGCTCCCAGGCCGTGGTGAGCCTTAGTTTCCTCATTTGTAACCCGGGGTAATCATGTCTACCTCATGGAACCGTGATATGATGTAAATGAGCTGACATGAGAAATACTTAGTCCACTGCCTGAGCTATCTATGTTCATTAGGATGAAATTGGATTAGGTGCTCAGGAAGGCAGGAGATCGGGTTTAACAATCACCTGCTTTCTGCCCACTGTGGCTCACTGTTTCTGGGGTATCTGGCTCTGTCTCAAGCATGGTGGGTTCTTGTGAAAGTGATGGGGGTCTAGGACTGCCTATCATAATGAAGCTTATTTTCTCTTGGTGGGGGGGGGGGTCCATCTGCACGCCAGCTGTGCCTAATCCCGTCCTTGACCCCCATCCACACAGCCTTCCGACACAACGAGTGCCCAGATCCCGGCGTTCCAGTGAATGGCAAACGGTTCGGTGACAGCCTCCAACTGGGAAGCTCCATCTCCTTCCTCTGTGATGAAGGCTTCCTCGGGACTCAGGGCTCGGAGACCATCACCTGCATCCTGAAGGAGGGCAGCGTGGTCTGGAACAGCGCTGTGCTGCGGTGTGAAGGTACGTGCCTGCCAGGGCTGGGAGCCGGGGCTGTCGGCCAGAGAGGATGCAGAGGGGGCCGAGCGGCATAAGTCTGCATCATCCTTCCTCTTCTCCCAGGACCCAGGCCACCCTCTCACCCTCACACTGGGACGGCAGGGGCTCTATAGGATGACTTCGCATAGAAATTCGAATTGTAACCAGAGATTAAACTGGAGAAATGCTGGTTTTAGATAGTCAGGCATCAAAAACACCTCTTCTTTCAACTGAGAGCTCTCTCAGTATCACAGCTGTTAGGAGCCCTGCTTCCAGCTCCTGCCCAGGGGAGCTCCATGAGCCCAGAGCATTGGCAGTACTGTGGAGTTTGAAGTCTTTCAGGCTCCCTGGCAGTCTCTTCTCCATGTGCTCATTTTCCCCGGTTCCCTGGGACATTTCCCCACCTTGGCCCTTCTGCTCCTGTTAAAGACTGTGCCTCCCTCTCCTTTCGGTCAGTCTTCAGGAGACTGAAGGCAGACCGGAAGAAGAAACACAGCTTGAAGCAAGCACGGGGTTATTACGGCGTCTCCTCGGTCATGCCTGGCCACACAGAGTAGGTCGTGACTCAGCTTTAGAGACCAGCCATCTGTTCCCCCAAACTGCAGCCATTTATAACACAGGTGAAGCTTCCTGAGGGCAGGAATCATGTCACATCTGTATCCCAAGCACGGAGCCTGCCACAGAACAGGCCCTCAGTATAATTCGTGAGTAATGGACAAAAGTGAGCACCCCAGCAGACCCTTGGAGGCAGTGACGGTGGACACGGGGGCGGGGGCTGCTGTTCTCTACTTTGGGGAGCCAGAAAGCTGCTTCCTCTCATTTCACATGATGGACAGAGGTGAAGACCTAATGACCTCTCTCTATACTCAATCCCCAAACCCAAATCTGAGCACCCTGGCCAGCAGGTGGGAAGGACAGGAGAATAAAAGGGGAGCATTAGAGCAAGCACTGCCCCAGAGCTGACAGGTGGGGGAGGGGAGAGGAGAGACTGCTGACCGCTCAGTGCATGTGGCTGTGGGTCTGGGGTTAAGGTGGGCTTTCAGGTCCATGGGGCATAGGCTGGAATCCTGGCAAGTTACCTTTTCCCTCTGAGTCTCTGTTTTTCCAGCTGAGAATAGGAGGGAGGGGATAAGAACGAGGTACATTATAAAGGGCAGTTCCTGGCATAAAGTAAGTTCTCAAAACGGCTTGCTGTGCTGCACCTGGGTTGTAAGCTCCATGAGGTTAGGAGATCTTCGTTGGCCTCGTGTCCACACGACCGGCAAATTGTTAGACACTTAGATGCTCAGCCAATACTGGTTGATGAATTACTGAATGGGTGAATGAAGGAAAGACCTTTTAACTGGGTTAGTCTCTCCCTAATGGCCTCCGGAGCCAGACTCCCACCAGACTGCCCTTCGCCTCCAGCCTGAAATTTCCTGAGTCACCATGGGCAAATGACCTGGCCCTTTGTGCCTCACTTGCCCCATCTATAAAGTGTGATTAATAACAGCAGCCTCCTCACGGGATCATTGTGGGCATGCACTGCCCCTGGAGCCGTGTCGGCAGAGAGGCAGCCATCAATAAGTGTTGGCCATGACCGTTATTTTAACCCGATTTTAACCATTTCTTCATGGGACCAATCAGATGAGTCTCACTCTACTTCGGGGGATCGAGTGATGCTCTTCCATCCTTCCAGGCTCCTGCCCCAATCATGCCATGAATGGACTATTTTCTGCCCTCCACGTTCCCACAATGAGGTCCACACAACCTCACGGCCATTTTCCCCAGTGGGGTGAGCTTTTTTGGAAACGACATTCTCAGCCATGGAATTTCAGTAGGTGAAATCATTCCATCGCTGGCAACAGTGGGGTGATCCTGCGTGTGTGATGGAGTGGTTTGACGGTGAAGCACATGACCCTGCAAAGCCACCATGCAGAGCCCAGGGTCTGGAGGACTGTCCACTTTTTCCTTCAGGCTGCCCCTCATTCTCCCTCATTCTTTCTCCTGACTTCTTTGGTTGTCCTTGTCTTGGACCATCTCATCTAAGACATCTTCCCAGCTGTCTCTCGCTCACTGAATCTCTCCCTTCTCCTAATTCCTTTTGTTGTTTGGGGACCACCACTGGACCGTGCTATTGGACTCTTGGTCCCATCACCATTTCATTTTCCTTTACCAGTTCCCTGACCTTTGGTCCTGTCTGCCCACCAAGATTTCCCTGGGGAGCAGAAGCCCAGGCTCCCAGTGCCCCCGAGCCTGTGGGGGCTCAGTCCCAGTGGAGCTGAGCCCCCTGAGGAGGCACCAGGGCTCAGTAACTACAGACCCCACTTCTTGGCATGGCCGCCATCCTGAATCAGGTGCTCCCAGACCCTAGTTCCACCAGTGCACTGAGATACTCGAGACCACGTATGAGTGCATGAGAGAATTAGACTTACTGTTTCATGGGCAAAGTCCTAATTTTGTAATTAAAACTATCCCATCCATTCCCTCAGGAGGATGGGGAACGCTGAGGTTGAAGGACAGCAGGCAATCAGGCATAGGGAGAAGCCCATCAGAGAGACCGTGAACTTGGCACAGGGGAGAGCCTGCTCACTTTCCTCAGAGGGGTGGGCATTTGCTGCCAAACTCGTTTTCGGGGACCTGGGGAGCAGCATATCAAAGGGGCAGAGTGAAAGACCCTACCTCGAGTGGCCAATCCCAGACTTAAAACGGTGGAGTAGATGGGGTGGAGAAGCCCCTGGGATCCGGCCCCTCGTGGCTTCTCTCCCCAGCGTCCCAGCCTCGGGAGAACGCTGCTTTGTAATCAGCATCTTTGTCTTTTCCATTTTTTCTAGTTTTGTTTTTGATTAAGTATCCCCACCTTGTGGACAATTAAATGCAAAAGCTAATGGTCTTTTAAAAAATCTTTTAATATATGCTAAGAGCCACTTGGCTTTTGAGAGGCTATAATGGGACAAGGGAGAAAATGGCATCTTCTCCTGAATTTAGAAAGAAGGATGATCATCTGGTTGCTCTAAGGCGCAGGTCGGCAAACTTTTTCTTAAAGGGCCAGCTCAGAGGTACCTTCAGCTTCGTGGGCCATATGGGTCTCTACTCAACTCTGGCACCGTTATGTGAACACGGCCATAGACAGCACTTAAGTGGATGGGCTGTATTTGGCCCCCGGGCTGCAATTTGTTGACCCCTTATCTAGGGAACAGAGGACATAGGGGATCCATATGTTTAAAGTCAGAAATATCTTTTAAAAGCCTTCCAGGCAGTGAAGGCATCTACACAGGCGAGCCTGTTGTCCCTCTCCCCCATTCACCTCTTCCTTGTCTTTTTTCAGGAAGAACCAAGTAACCATACCACACTGGGATAAGTAATTTACAGGTGTCCCTTCATTTCAGCCTCACACCAGGGAGGAAGTAGGTGTAGTTGTGGTCCCCACTGGGGCTCAGAGAGGTTAAGTCACTCACCCAGGGGCCTCCCAGCTTGTCAGTAGTGGAGCCAGAATTCAAACCCAGACTCTTGGCTACACTGTTTCTGTATTTTTCTGGAATTATTTCACTACAGAGAATATAATTTCAAACCTGTTTATGAAATACTTCAGAGTATCCACAAGTAGGATAAAAAGCAAGTTTCTACTTTTCCTATCCCAGTAGAAAATTAAAAGGAAACATACTGCCTATTGCAAGAAACAGAGAAGACAGGACACCACATGGAAGCATCAGAAATTGACAGCATTAAACAAAATGACAGCAGTAAGACAAACATATCAGTTATGACAGTAAAGGTAATTAAACTCCCTACTAGAAGACAAAGGATCTCAAACTGGGTTTAAAAAAAAATATGCTGCTTATATAAGAAATACACAGGGGGGGAAAAAGGAGATAAATTATCTACAGTGAGTGTGTATTCTCATTTTTATAGTAATACTTGGTGGTTGTAAAAAATTTAAGCAATACATAAGTGAGATAAAGTTCAAAGTGAAAATTCTCATTTCCCCATCCCACTCCCAAGAGGAAAATGGTTTGATTGTTTGGTGTAAACACATTCACATTGTTTTTCTCTGTATACCAGATGTGTTACTTTTATAATCAGAAAATTAAAAAGTCCTATAAAAAAGACAGAAGGCCAGTTCTCCCCATTCCCACAAGAGGAATCCAAGTGATAGTTGTAGCTCATTTAGGCCTCCAAGGAAGAAGTAAGGGTAGTTACTGAGTTTCTAACATTATCTCATTGAATCTTCTGGCCACTCTCGTGAGAAAGATGTTACTATGCTCTAACCATGCAAAAGCTGCAGACCAGCGAGGTGAATTGACCTGCCTGAGATCCCGCAGCTGGTAACAGTTAAGCATTTACTCTGTGTTAAATACGAGGCCGAGTTCTTTGCTTACGTTGTCCTATTGAATCCTCATGACAACCCTAGGAGGTAAGTACTGTTATTGTCCTCATTTCACAGATGAGAAAACTGAAGCACAGAGTAGTTATGTAACTTGCCCAAGGTCACACAGCTAAATGAATGGAGAGTCAGGATTCCAGTCCAAGTACTCTGATTCCAGGCCACCACTTTGAATCACCAAATGAGGTCTGTCTGACTCCAAAGTTCACTCTCCTTTCATGCTGCCACACAACGGTGGTGTAGCAGGTCACGGGAAGAGGCTTTCACTACTTCTGGTCATTCACACTGGATGCCTCGTCCCCTAAAACCCCTCTAAAGGTGGTAGTCAGGGCGGGTATTCCCACATCCACCCACAGTGGCTAGCAACACAGGCTCTGGAGCCCCCCCGCCCGGGTTTAAATCCTTGCTCTGCTGCTTCCTAGTTGTGTGTTTCTGGACCAATTAGCTAACCTCTCCCCTCCTGTTTCCGCCACTCTGAAATGAGGCTAATACCAGTCCCCACCTTCTAGGTTGCTGTGAAGGTGAACATATAGGAAAAGAAAAAGCGCACGTAAATTGGTGTCCGGCACCTGTGAGGCCCGTAGTCTTGTGTCCGTCACTGTTCCCAGTTGCTCCTGGCCTGGCACAATGTTACATCAGAGGTCAGGAGAGATGGGCCATCTGTCATGGGGGACAGCAGCCCCTCACCAGAAGCCCGGTGTGTTAGTCGTCTCGTGCCATCATAACGAAATACCGCAGACTGGGCGACTTGAACAAAAGAAATTTGCTTTCTCTCCGTTCTGGAAGCTGGAAGTCCAAGGTCAAGGCGCCAGCAGGTTTGGTTTCTCCTGAAGCTGCATTTTCCTTGGCTTGCAGATGGCCACCTCCTCGCTGTGTCCTCATGTGGCCTTTTCTCTGTGTGCACGCACATCCCTGGTGTCTCTTCTTAAAAGGACACCGGTCCTGCTGGATTAGGGCCACATCCTAATGATCTTATTTAACCTTCATTACTACCTCTTTAGGAACCCTAGTTCCAAACAGTTGCATTGGGGCTAAAACTTTAACCTATGAATTTGGGGGGACCCAATTCAGTCATAATACCTAGTCTTCTACGCTTCAACCAGTATATCATTCCTTTGACTAAGTATTTATTGAGCACCTGCTGTGTGCCAGGCACCGGGGTAGGCACAGGGTCCCTCATTTCTCTTACTTCTGAGTTTGTCCCTATTCGAGGCAGGAACCTCTTCCTCTTTTCTTTCGTTGTGCATGGGAGTGTGAGTGTGAGTAGGTATGAGTGGGAGTGTGCGTGTTTCCTTTTTCTGCCCCACATTTTGAGTGGAAAATTTCAAACAGAATAATACACCTGGGTGCCCACCGCCCAGCTTCACCAGTTACAAACTCATGGCCTACCTGTTGCCCCTGCCACTGCCCCACTCTAGGATTATTGGGAAGCAAATTTCAGGCAAAATAGTCCACCCACAGTATTTTAGTGTGTATTTCTTTTTTTTTTTTAAGATTTTATTTATTTATTTGACAGAGATAGAGACAGCCAGCAAGAGAGGGAACACAAGCACGGGGAGTGGGAGAGGAAGAAGCAGGCTCATAGCGGAAGAGCCTGATGTGGGGCTCGATCCCATAACGCCGGGATCACGCCCTGAGCCGAAGGCAGACGCTCAACCGCTGTGCCACCCAGGCGCCCCTTTAGTGTGTATGTCTAACAGATAAAAAGAACTCTTTATAACATAACAGCAATACTATCATCCTAAAAAAAAAATTAATAATTAATCAAATTTCCATGATTGTTTAACACTTTATTTTAAAGATATTTCTTAAAAATCAGAATCCTGCTCAGGTTCACGTGTTACAGGTAGCATATATGTATCAGCTCATTTAATCTGTGGGCCTCTATGCCCACCCCTTGTGATTTTTTGTGGAAAAAGCCAGGTCATTTATTCTGAGGTGTCTCCTGCACTCTGAATTTTTGGCCGTCATGTCCCTGGGAGGCTGTTTAACATGATCCCCTCTCTCTTATATTTCCTTTAATTGGCAGTAAGTTCTAAAAACCTAATCAGATTTGGGTTCCATTTTTCGACCGGAATATTTTACAGGCAGGGCTCTGTGCCGCCATCAGAGACACATAATGTCTGGTTGTCTCTCATTTGAGGATGTTAGGAGCCATCGATGGGATTGCAAAATGCCCACATGCTATCATTTCATCTTCTTTTATAAGCTGGAATTCTTAAAGAAAACTCGCCCTCATCAACTATTCGGTTACCCTAAGGTATAGTTCATGAAGGAAAGGCAGAGAAAAACTTAATTATTTTCCTTTATTTACCAGTTCTTATTCAATGAGTTGATTCCCTGACATCTTCTAAAGTTGAATGTTTTTAAATATCATTACAGTTCAGTGGATTTAAACATATTTTATGTATTTAAATCCATTGCAGTTATCACTCTAACCGACACTCCAATTGTCCCATTGGCCAGTGGGAACATTTTGAAAGTGGCCCAACCTCATTTTGAGCATTTTCCATCCCTGACCTGGAATCAGCCTTTTCTCCAAGGAGCCCTCATTCCCTTTTTGGTGGAAAATGATATTGAGAATCTGGGCACTGGGGGTAATTATTCCTGTTGAGTTGGCCCTTGTCTCTAAGGCTTTTCAATGAACAGAGCTAAAGAATCATTTTTTGAAGATAAAATGCATAATGGGTTCATTTCATTTCAGATGTAAGAATACTTTCTTTTTTACTTCCTTGATGTCGTATCTCTACCTGCTTTCATGCCTGCTGAAAATTCCAGTTCCCTGCAACATCAACATAATTTCCCATTCCCTGCTGCATACTCAAGACTCAGAATGATACAGTCACTCCCAACATCAGTGTGATTACTGAAAGTGGTTTAAGTTGTTTTACTTTTTATTCCTCTCATTCCTAGATCCTACCAGGGATGGCTGTGTTTTAAAATCTCTTCCACAAGCTTTTTCATGTGTGGTTAGACCACCAACTGATACAGTACCATATTCATGTATTTCCCTCTGCTTTTGAGTGTTGAGAAACTGCCTATCAAATTTAAATCTTTCTTTTTAGTTGTCAAAAATATTTACATCATTCCAAACTTAAACCTCTAAAAGAGGATACATTCTGAGAAAGTCTAGCTTTTATCCCTTGCCTCTCTACCCTGTTCCCTCCTTCTTTCCATGGATAGTCTTGAGTTTGGGCCTCACTCTTTCATCAGTTGTTAATATGAGTTAATATGTGTGTGTCTCCCACCCCTCTCTTCAGTAAATGGCATGATACGGTTAATTTTTTACCTCTTTGTCTTGCTGTTTATTCGCTTACTAATATATTCTGGGGACCACTCCATGACGTTGTATAGAATATTCCCCACTCTTGTTTATAGCTGCATCGTCCATCTTGTTGATTACTCCAGTCCATTCAGGCAGCTCCCTATTGCTGAACGTTTGGGCTCTTTCCATTCTTTTGCTACTATAAATCATGCCGCTTTGTATAGCCTTGTACATATATATGTCTTTTCATAGATCTGCAAGAATATCTTTGGAATCGAGTTCTAGAAGCAGAATTGCTGGATCAGAGAGTGAATGCATAGGAATTTTGCTGTACGTTACCCAATTTCCCGTCACAGGAATTGTGCCATTTTTCATGTCCACCAGCAAGGAACTAGAACACCTGCTTTCCCTGAGCCTCATGTGTCCTTGAACTTGAATTTTGTCTATGTGATGGAGGAGAAATATTTTCTCATTGCAGTTTTAATATATATATATATATATATATACATATATATATATATATTTCATTAGAATGAGGTTGAGCATTTCTTCAAATGTTAAGGAGACATCGCATTTAGGACCCTTCCTTACTCCTCCCTGCCTGACAACTGTCACCCTTGCATGTGAAGATGAACCAGAGAGTGTGAAGGACTGAATGCATAGAGAGGTCATTTGAGCAGCACGCTGAGCAGGAGAAGAGACGAACCAGCTTAGGTAATAAAACAATACAGCAGAGAAAAAAGGAAGTGGTGACCAGAGGCGGGATTTGGGTTTCCCTGTCTAGAGATTTTAGCTAGGGTTTTGTTGTTATTTGTGCACTGAACAGAGGGCAGCCTAGATAGAAAGTGACCGTGTCATCTACAGCTTTCTGGTAAGTAAGTGAGGAGATCACAGCTGACAACCCAAAAGGCTGGGTCCGTGCTGAATTAAAGCCGAGAGAGAGTCCCTGCTTCTGCGGAGCCTCAGTGCGTGCATGGGGACCCCGGCACCGAGCAGTAGCCCCCCACAAACACACGCCTCCAGGGTCTCACATGGCCATCGGAGAGAGGAATGCATTAGCAGGTTCGGTGAGATTCAGGGATGGGTCTCAAAAACGGTGGTTACCCAGGAAGTGACAACACACACGTGCAATTTACTCTCTCAATGTTTGATATAGATGCTGTGTTATTACTTAATTTCTCCATGCCTCAGCTTGCTGAAAAGGAGAGATAATCCCCACCTATAAAATGAGGATATCAGTAGTATCTGTCTTTTCGTGTTGCAGTTGTCACAAAGATAATCCTCGTTAGCAGTAAGCTCTCAATCCCAGTGAGCTCATTGCTGCCCGTTGTGGCTGTTTTACCATTATGAGCCACGGGGGGATTTGGAAACAGAGGTCTTAAAGTGAAATCCCAGCTCTCTTAGCCTACTTAGCCTTAGCTTTCTCATCTGTAAAATGGACATAATAACTGCATAAATGTTGTGTGCCTTTAAATGAGATAATACACATAAAGTAGCAAGGTAAGTCATTGGGATGAGTCTCTACTACTACAACTAGTATTACTGTTCTTGTCTCAGGTTAATTAAACTTCGTAATGCAACAATCTATTAAGAATGCTTGACAATCGGAGCGTCTGGACGGCTCAGTGAGTTGAGCCTCCAGCTCTTATTTCGGCTCAGGTCGTATCTCAGGACTGTGAGGCTGAGCCCAGTGTCAGGCTCTGCACTCAGCAAGGAGTCTGCTTAAGACTGTCTGCCTCCCCTCTGCCTCCCCACCACTCTCTCTCTCCAAAACAAATAAATAAATCTTTTTAAAAAAGAACGTTGACAAGTATTTTCAGTCTTTCCAAGAAGTTCGTAGAATTGAGAGAGGAAAGGTGAGGTGTATTTGACTATGTTTTATGAAACTGATTACCTACAGAAACATGCAAAAAACTGCAGACAGAAGTGCCGGGCAGCTCTTTATTTCCTTCCTGGTCTTGCTCAGGGCATTTTTGGCTTCTGATGATAGCTCCATAGTAAGGGATTCCAAAGGACACAGGGGTTCTTTGAAAACCGGAAGGCTGCTTAGTTTAGGATCTCTGAGTTTGTGGTGTCTTCCTCTGTCCGAGTCCAGGCTCTATCAGTAGCTAACACAGGCCTCGTTGCCGCACCTCCATAAACCTGTCTTAGCTGTAAAACAGGGAGAATAATAGTGCCACCCTGGCAGGATTTGTGTTCTGTGAAGAGTGAGCATGACTGTCCCTGTGAGCTGGTGAGTGGCAGTGGTGGTGACAGTGCCTGCAGCATGAGTGGTGGCTATTACCGGCATCCTCCTCATTGGTCCTGGAGAGGGGTCGGGTGGGCAAGGTTAGACTGTATTAACAAACAAGCCTCGAATCTCAGTGGCTTAAAAACAGGAGTTGATAGTGCACACAGACTCCCTGGGCTGCCTGTTTAGCACTGGTCATCGGGGCCCCGCCCCGAGTCACTTAAAAGGCCCAGCCCGAGGGGACTTCCATCGTGACACTTGCTGTCACAGTTGCTGAGGCAGAAAACTGCAAATCGGGCACCAGCTTCACAAGTGTCCCTGTGGGCCTAACGCACGCCACTTCTGCTCTCGTGTGATTGGTCAAAGCGGTCACGTGGCCTAGCATAACTTGAAAGGGGTGGGCCACAAAATCCGACCACCTGCGGGAAGGAGGAGGACTGGACTCACTCTGATGAGTGCCACAAGGGCCAAGGGCCGGGCTGCAGGAAGAGGCGGTGGTGAGGGAAGGATGCGGGTGGGAATGGGAAGCTGGGGGATGGGCAGAGAGAGACGAGGGACTGAGGGGCAGGTGGGGCAGGATCAGAAGCATGTCTCCACCACCCAGTGTCTTGTGGAGTCACCTGCCTTGAACCACATTCATTCACCCTTCCATCCATTCATGCATTCATTCGAGCAATCATGACTGATTTCTGGCACAAAGGGATCACTGTGTGCCAAGCTCTAGGCTAAATGCTGGGGACTCCGAATTGCATAAGACCATTAACAAGGTCCCTGCCCCCAGGGAGCTTACAGTGGAGCAGGTTGGCCGGCGCTCCGAGCTGAGCTTTGGGGTCTGCCCACTGTGCAGTACCAGACCTGGCTCCAGGTGTGAGGAGTGGTCCCCTGCTTTTGCCACATGCCTGATGGTTGAGCGAGGAACAAAGGAAAAACCAGTGCGACCCAAATATTAGCTGTACTTCAGCCCTTCTAGAATGACAGAGGACTTTGTTTAAAGGATTATTTTTATTTCTCCCCTCTGGCCTTTAATAAAAGTCCAAATGATGTAACTGGGCTTGTCTATAAAGGTCCCAATAGACAGAACTCACGGTTTATATAGTTTATGTAATTTTCCATAAAAACAAAAACAATATTTGTTGGCAGATACATTTTCTAGAGAGAGTTTTTATTTGTTTGTTCTTTTGTTCCTCACCTCCTCCCCCAAGAAGGCTACTTCTCTTCTTTCTGTCCCCCAGCTCCCTGCGGTGGTCATCTCACTTCACCCAGTGGCACCATCCTATCTCCGGGCTGGCCTGGCTTCTACAAGGATGCCCTCAGCTGTGCCTGGGTGATTGAAGCCCAGCCAGGCTACCCCATCAAAATCACCTTCGACAGGTGACTGCAACCACAGCCTTGGAGGGAGCAGAGGCAGGGGGAATTTCTTAGGGGTGGTGTGGGAGGGAACCTGGGGTTGATGGGGGAGGACCAGCACGTTTGCTGAAATGTCAGCAAAGTCAGAGAACACTGGAGCAAATTGCCCTGGGTGGGGACAGGCCAACTGGCTTTGCCCTGGGCCTTGGTTTCACCTCAGTAGTGGGATTTGTGTTGTTTATGACTGGAGGAGTGAGCAGAAGGCTGTCGGAGCCCTTCTGTCCCCGCCCCCCCCAGTGCCAGAGAGTGGGCAGAGAGACGCCAGCAGATGTTGAAGCAGCATTGGCATCTGAGGAGCATAACTCTGAAATTTGCAGGATGGGAAGGCAGCCTTCCTGACCTCTGACCCAAATCCTGCTCATATGCCACATTTCCCGCTCCCACCCCAGGTGTGCCCCTTGGGTGGGGAAAGGAGCCACCCAGATATAAACAGAAACTTCTTCCAGACAAAGCATCCATGGCCTAGAATAATGCTGCTCAAACTTTTCCGTCGGAGTCCGATAGTAAATATTTTAGGTTTCGTAGGCCACTTGTGGTTATCTGTTGCGTATTTTTTGCTCTTTAAAAACATACCCCTTATAAATGTTAAAAACCATTCTTAGCTCTTAAGCCATACAAAAACCGCTATAGAACAGATTTGGCCCTGGGCTATAGTTTACTGAATTCTGGCCTAGAACATTCTGACCCCCCATGAGGCTAGTCGTTGTGCCTCTAAGTCTTAAGATGAGTCTTGGCGCAGGCCACAGAGAGGACTGAGAGAGTGCCCAGCCGTGGGAGGAGGGGGAGGGGCTAAATGTGGAGAAGGCCCTTCCCTATCACTAGCGAATGTGTGCAAATTGTGTGAAAGTGTCCCAGCCTGCCAAAATCTGGTTGTTCTGAAGCCCTGGGTCAGGCAGGGCCTTTTGTCATTTGCAAATTAATAAGCCTCAGGTTTCTCAAGAAATCTCCATTCCTATCTTCGGCAGATTTAAAACTGAGGTCAACTATGATACTCTGGAAGTTCGAGATGGACGGACACACTCAGCACCCTTGATCGGGGTTTACCACGGGACCCAGGTTCCCCAGTTCCTCATCAGCACCAGCAACTACCTCTATCTCCTCTTCTCTACCGACAAGAGTCACTCGGACATTGGCTTCCAGCTCCGCTATGAGAGTGAGTCTTGGCAGGGAGGCAGATGACAGGGCGGGCTGTGGGGGGGTGCAGGGCCCCAGGACTGTTGCAGCAGCGGAACCCCAACTCGGCCCCATCCCCATGGCCTCCTCAGTTAGGCTGCGCGCCTGGGGGGCACTCCCCTACTCTCAGCATCTGTCAGAGCCCACGGGAGCTCAGAGGGGAGCCTTTGGAAACAGTGAAAGCTGATGACCTGCACACCGCGAGGCCTCTTCTGCCTGCAGGTGATGGAGCACCGCCCGGCCGGGAGCTCTGGGGGCAGAGTGTTGGAGGACCGTGAGGTTGGAACGTGATGGCATCTCCTGCTCACCCTCACTTCCCCCATCACCTTTTGCATCCGTCTCTGGTGCCTCAATTGGACGAGGTGGATGTCCCTTCCATTCTTGGTAGACCAGTGTAGAAGTGATGGTTGAGAGCGCCATGAGGACCGCCCCACGTTCCTCCTCATGTCTGTATCCCTAAGACTTAGTGTGGTGTCTAAGCCACAGAGGAGGCTCAACTTATGTTAGTTGAATGAATGGATGGATGGACAAGTACTATAATCAGCTTGTTTTCTCTGGCAGACAGGTCTTCAAATACCCTCTCAGCAGATATCGACAGCCACACTTGATACATGGGTGAATGACAACTTCAGCTTTCTGTAAATCAGGGTTCTCTCTGCCCTCCCTTTGTGAGCCAGTGGGGGTCTTTCTATGGTGACAGTTAGCCGTCTGTTCCAGATGTGGGCTCTCTTTTCCAGCTATAACCCTGCAGTCAGACCACTGTCTGGATCCAGGGATCCCCGTAAATGGGCAGCGCCATGGGAATGACTTCTACGTGGGTGCTCTAGTGACCTTCAGCTGTGACTCAGGCTACACGTTAAGTGATGGGGAGCCCCTGGAGTGTGAACCTAACTTCCAGTGGAGCCGGGCCCTACCCAGCTGTGAAGGTGAGACACACCCCGTAAGGGGTGCTAAGGTAGTGGACGCGGTTCCTGCTGTGAAAGGCCAGGACCTAGAAGGGGCATGGACTCTCCCACCTCAGTGAGGGTTGAGGCTTGAAAAGAGATGGTTCCCACACTCCCAGGAGGATTGGCTGGGGCTGGGAGTTTGGGGCTGGGGGGCATTCTGGGCCACTCCAGTCTTTCACCACTGTCTTTACTCCCATAGCACTTTGTGGTGGCTTCATTCAAGGCTCCAGTGGGACCATCTTGTCACCAGGGTTTCCTGACTTCTACCCCAACAACTTGAACTGCACCTGGATTATTGAAACATCCCATGGCAAGGGTGAGTGGTTAGGCCTGGAACAAGTATTGGGATATGACATGGTCAGGGCCCCATGTTCCTCAGGTCAAGGTGGACTCAGTGGGGATCTCCCTATGTAGTGACCTCAGGGCTTGGTCTGAAATTTTCTTGTCAATAGCAAAACTCCCAGAAGCTTCCCATCTCTTTGAATCACAGAATACATTCCGTAAATATTTTTAATATAAAATCTTCAAGCTGGAAGAGATCATAGAGATTACCAGCTGTCAAACCCTACATAATGCAGGAATCTTCTCTAATTGCTCCCTACAAGATGGCACCACACCTTCTGCCTAAACACCCCCAGCAGTGGGAAGGTGGCCAACCCATTCAGCAAATGGGCACCTGTTGTCATTTTTTGATAGATCTGACCCCTCCTAATAGGCTGTTAGATGTTCCTGAAAGTTTTTTCCTTGTTCTGTGTCCTGGAGGAACATAGGATTCATCTGCCCCCTCTCCTCGTTCACCCTTCAGACACTGGTCCCATGAACCTCTTCTTACGTAGCTCAGTTGTTCCTCAGAGGCCATGTTTTCATATTCCTCACCAGGCTGGACTGTTACCTCAACTTCCCTAACAAGAATAATCTTCGGAAATCCAAGTTCAAAGTAAGGTGCTGGTTAGAAATAAACAGGAAATAATATAGTCTTTGATTCAACAAATATTAATTGAATAATACCACCCACGAGCAGACTCTGGGACTGGGAATAAACAGAAACCAAGCACATTATGGCTTCTATCCTCAGAAGCTTATTCTGAAGTTCATCCGGGGTCATGGTTCTTAACCCCTCCGGGCTGTAGCAAATGCATTAATGCTCAGACTGAACTGTAGAGGTTTTTGATTCTCCACGTTGGAGGTGGAAAACAGGCATCTTTGATTTTAGAACACTTCACTAGTAAATCTGATGCATGCCCTTGATAAGAACCCGTGATCCAGGAGAATTAACATGTAGAAAAGCCAAGAAAAAATTTTAAAAGAAAGAGTAACTCTTCTAGATAGTAAAATATTATTGGCTAAAATAATTTTAACAATGTGGTATGAGTATTGGAGTGGACACACAAACCAGTGCAGGCGTACAAAGGTCCAGAAGTGGAGTCCTCTGTGTGTGTGTGTGATGAGAGACAGAGAGAGAGTGTATGCGTGCACACACATGCACACTCGTGTATGTGTGTGAGAGAGAGAGAGACAGTTTGTAGTATATAATTAAAGTGTCATTTCCAATCCATTGAAGAGAGGATGGATTATTTAATAAATGGTTTTTAAACAGTAGACTTAAACACTTGGGAGAAAAAAGAAAAGAACCAAACAGACCTCATATATTTAAGCACATAAATTCCAGTACTAGAAGAACAGGAAAATCTAACCTCAGTTGGGGATGTACTATAAACAGTAATACTAAAAGCAGAATTCATAGAGGCAAAAACTGTAAGATTTGATTAAATAAAACTTTGAATGGATTTATGTTTAAAAAAGCCATAAAAATTTCAGATAGTAAGTGGACAGAAGTCTTTTCAACATATATAAGCAACTAAAGATTACCAACCTGATGCATGAAAAGCTCTTAAAAATCTTTAAGAAAAATATACCTGGTCTCTAGGCCTGTAAAATGAGCAAAGCTATAAACACTTCATAATAGAGGAAATAGAAATGAAAGGACATTGACCCCACTCATAATTAAAGAAATGCAAATTCAGCCAGTAATGAAATACCATTTTTTTCAAGTCATCAGACAAAATCATAACAGTGTGGGAGACAGTGTGAAGACACAAATACTCTTCTTCCACGCTGACATTGTATGACGTGGTTGAAACTCTCTGGATGATGGTTCTGTGATGTGAATCAAAAGCCTTCAAAATGTACGTGCCTTTGGACCCAGCAGTTCCACTCCTGGGAATTTATCTGAAAAAAAATAAGTACAACTATACATCAAGATTCAGCTGTAAGGATGCTTCCTAAACACTTTATTAATTAGAAGATGAGTTAGCTACTCAAATATCTATCAATAAGGAAATGTTGAATAAGCACATGATACCTGTGTATAATGCAGCACTGTGCAGCTACTGAAAGGCGCAATGTGAGAGAATATTTAAAGACCTACAGGGGTAAGGGTGCCTGGGTGGCTTCATCAGTTAAGCAACCAAGTCTTGATTTCGGCTCAGGTCATGAGCTCAGGGTCATGGACTCGAGCTCCATATTGGGCTCCCGGCAAAGCATGGAGTCTGCTTAAGATTCTTTCCCTCCCTCTGCCCCTGTCCCTCGCTCTCTCTCTTTCTCCCTCTGTCTCTCTCAAATAAATAAATAAAATATTTAAAAAAATAAAAAATAAAGACCTACAGGGGTAGTTGCAATATGTTGTGAAGTCAAAAGAGATGTTTACCAAAAGAACATACTCAGTTTATAAAAAATAAACAAGGATATGTACATAGAAAACTGTCTGAAAAGATATACCCCAAGATGTCTTATTTTTATCTTCTCACTTTTTTCTAGTTTTGAGCAATAAATATATATTACATGTAAACGATACTATTTGTGTAAAAAAAGAAAATTTGAAAGAAAAGTCACTTGAAGTCTCCCCCCATGTGCTTAAGTGCTTTCACTCTTGCCTTTAAGAGGCCTGAACTAACTGGGATAAAATGGCATGGAGCTTCTTGGGAAGATAGGACTCTCCAGGCAGTCAGGGTGAGGCCCAGTTGTCCCCTTCTCTGCACAGTGTCGTTTCTGAGGAGAGGAGGGATCAGGGCAGCAACCTTGTTCATCCTGCAGAGCTGTTTCCACCAAGTCTGGGCCAGAGTTGGCCATTGCAGGAGCCAGAAACTCCTCTGTGGCATCACGAGGGCGAGAAAGGCAGCCCCTCATGATCCTTAGAGGAACGACCCCCAGTAGTCATGATTTTCTTTCTGTCTGCCATCTATAATCATAGGAGAGTATATTTCTCTGTGCCTTTCTATGTGTGTCTTTGCCTAGAACAATGCAATTAAATATTTACCAAATGCTAATTTTATACTTGCACTTACCCCGGGTGCTAGGAAAACCCAGTGACACAAGCCACTCTAGCGTTGCCTGCCTTCAGGAAGTTTCTAGACTAGTGGTAGAGATAGACCATCTAACGTACCATGGCCAAGAAGAGGTAGAGGCGGCAAGCATCTGGAGACCTGTCTAGGGCTTGGTTAGGTAGGTGTCCTGAAGTTGAAATTTAGGCCAGTCTTCAAGGATGAACAAGAATTAGCCAGGACGAAAGGTGTTCAAGGCAGAGAATCAACATGGGGTCACTGATGTATGACCAGGTCACTTCTTCCCTAGAACCATTTTTTAAAAATTATATTATGTTAGTCACCATACAGTACATCCTAGTTTTCGATGTAAAGTTCCATGATTCATTACTTGAGTATAACACCCAGTGCACCATGCAATATGTGTCCTCCTTAATTCCCTAGAACCATTTAAAGGCTTCACCAGACCTTTAGCGTAGAGCTCGAAATTGTAAAATAGCTGGCATGAGCCTTTAGCCCGTGCTCACCTTTCTCAGCCTCCTTCTGAGCCCTGTAAACACTAAGTCCTAGCTGCGTTGAAGCTCTCTCAGTTCCCAGAACTTCCCAGGCTTTCATTGTTCTCTAGAGCTTTGTGCATTGGGATGCTGTTCTTCTCTCTGGAACACTGTCTCCCCCTGCACCGTCTCCACACTCCCTCTTGTGTGGCCAGCTTCTGAACTCACCTCCTCTAATGAGCCTTCCTGACCCCTTCTCCCCAGCCCTGGGTGTGAGTTGGGTTCCCCTCTGTGGGCTCCCACATGATCCTGGCCTTCCTGCTCCCCCTACACAGACTCTAAGCTCTTTGAGAGACATGTCTGCCTTGTTTCTTGCAGCTTCCCCAGGTTCTGGCTCTATGCCTGACACATAAGGAACTCAAGAAATATTTATATGAATTGAATTAAACTGAACCCAGACCCTTCTCCAGAGGGCAATGCCTGTAAGAGTAGCTCAGGTGAACAGATCCATTAGGCTGCTGACTCTGATTGATCCCCAGCAGGCAGAGGAACAGCTGGGGAATCTCAGAACTCTGTAAAATTCAGAATTACTCAACTTGCCAGCCAAAGGGAATGGCCAATTCAGGAGTCCAAAGAATGTGCCCTTGCTGAGACCCCAGAACTGACATTTTTTCAAGCCCTAAGTCTTCCTGGGAGTTAAGACAAGCTGAGCCAAAAGAATGCCTACTGTGTGCCAGACTCCATGCTGCGGGCTTGCATCTGCTACCCCAATTGTTCCTCGCTCCAAGAACTAAATGTTACCTATGAGAAGATGCTATCATTCCCATGTTACAGTGGAAGAAACTAGAACTCAGGACACACTGAGCAACTTCACCCCAGACCCTTCAGCTGGTAGATGGGCTGTTGACCCGAGTCTGTGTCCCCTCCCTACCAAAGCCCAGGCCTTTTCCTCGGCTCTGAATTCTGCTTGGCGCGGTATCCACATCCTTCATAGGATTCGGCATGGTCACTGCAGCGAAGTATTGGCTTGTGTGTGCGTCTGTCACAGCAAATCTGGATTCAAACTCCAGCATGGAGCATCTCTATCTCTGTGACAATGTCTTCATTTTCTCACAATGGCCAGAAGAGCCCCAAGCAATCAGCACAGCTCGGAAACCCAGGGGCTTCATCTCAGTTGTTTACTCATCCTTAGAATGCCAGCCAAATGTTTACTCCTATGGAGGGGCTGTGTTCACGTGCTAAAGAATGGAGTGTGGGGCTTAGTGTTTCATCAGCTTCAATTCCCCATCCTGTGTCTGATCCACTCTCCACCCAACCCAAGTTCTAGCCAGGAGCGAAAGGACGTATACTCCACTGATCCTTTTCCCAAGCTCTGTAGCCTGAGAATGGTTTCTTGTGTGCACCTGTGTTTATCTGTTGGGAGGATAGGATACATGTGGGCACACGTACCTGTGTATCCCCAAAATACTCACAGCCCTCTTATCAAAGACTGTGACGCTGTGAAGTCTTCCAAACCCTCCAAGCACGGTTGTCACTCTTCTTTTGTGCCCTCACTCTCTCACTATGGATGTGTCTGTCTCCTCCGCTAAACTGGGAGATCTTTCTCACTGCTTAGCCCAGGCCTAGCACTTAGTAGGTGCTTGGGATCTGTTCCTTTGAGGAAGTAGATCAAGAGATGCATCTCAGTTGCCTGGACACAGGGCATTTACAAGCTGCATGCCTGGTTCCACCACCTCTATGGGGTTCTGTTTCCCCTACCCCCACCCATAGAATCCCAAATACTCTGGGATCACCAGCTTCTATCCATCGAGAAGCAAGACTATGGAAACATCTAAAATATTTTAGCATTGAGAGTTTGGATCCAACCATCATTTACCAAAAACTTCTCAGCAATTATCTAGAGAATCTGTATTCCTCAAACTTTATGTGCCTCCAGATCTCTTGGGGATCTTGTTAGCATGCAGATTCTGATTCGGAAGGTCTGTGACAGAGGCTGGGATTCTGCATTTCTAACAAGCTCGCCGGCGATGCCCATGCTGCTGGTCCATGGACTTTGAATAGCAAGTGGATCCAGCCCCCTAGTCTAGCCAAGCACCTGCCCTTAGCACGTCCCCGGCATATATTCCCGTGGGCATGCTGACGTGTGGATGGCCGTGCATTTACACATATGCCCAAACACAGACTGCCATCTGGATGAGTCCAAAAGCTGCTTTGGGTGTGAAGATCCTGCCACCCCATCTTTCTCACCGCCTGACCCGTCCCACTGCCTGGCCACACCTCCTGCCTTGTTCTCTCTCCTCAGCGTGAGAAGCAGTGTTGTGGAGCAGTTTATTATGCAACCCTGCAGTCAGACTGCACCCAGATCCCAGCTCTGCCACCTGCTAGCTGGGTGACCCTGGACAAGTGACTTTATCTCTTTGTGCCTCAGTTTCCTCAGATGCAAAATGGAGATGAAGATTGTTGTACCCATGTCATGGAGTTATGGGTGGGATTAAATGAGTTTTCAGATCTTCTCTTCCAGTCGATAGGGGCCAACTACAGGGCAACTAAAACTAAACACATGACGTAGTGACACACAGATACTTAGTGCGGAAATGTTAGTGAATATTACTGCTTTTGTTTAGTGCTTGCCGTTCTGCCCCTGGCACATTCTGAACTACGTTCAATAGAGCATTTGTCACTCTGAACTGTAGCTATTTGTTGAATGTCCTGTATACCCCCTGGCTCCTCCCTGGCCCTGGACCTAGTCCGGAGGAAGCACGCGTCAAATATACAAATGCTTGTTGAGAAATGAATGAGTGAATCCATGAATGAATGAAAGCCTACACAGCATTCTTTTGGACCTAGCCATAAATCTTTCAGATTTGACAACCATAAAGCGGTGTCCTTCTCCCTGACCTGTGGACAAATGGCATGTTCCAGATCATTCAAGCACATTCATTCCGGTTTACCCGCATGTGTCTTATCAGTGCACGCTCGCACCCCTACCCGCTGATAGACATCCACAAGTTGGAAATGTTCATGCAGATTCCATCTCGCACAGGGCTGCTGCCACCATCTCAGTTTGTCACCTGGAACCTTCCGGTCTCTTGGCAGGTGTGTTCTTTACATTCCACACCTTCCACCTGGAGAGCGGCCACGACTACCTCCTCATCACCGAGAACGGCAGCTTCTCACAGCCCTTGAGACAGCTGACTGGCTCGCGGTTGCCGGCCCCCATCAGTGCCGGACTCTATGGCAACTTCACCGCCCAGGTCCGCTTCATTTCCGATTTTTCCATGTCCTACGAAGGATTCAACATCACCTTCGCAGGTAAAGCATGTCGGTGTCCCCTGGGGGGAAAAGATGGCAGAACATTCTGCCTCTCCCTCTGCTGCCAGCCTCTGGTCTTCCCAGCAGATGGAAATTGATCCACTTTCCAGTCTCTGGGAGAATGACCTCACCACTGCAGCAAAAGATAGTTGGTTTAGACACAAGGAGAACCTCCCCATAATGGTCTAGGAAGCAGGTTTGGGGGGAATCGTCTTCCCTGAAGGTGTTTAAGATCCACTCTGAAAATCACCTACCCAACTGGTTGGATTAAGATGTCCCCTCCTGCCCTAGTGATTCCTGATTCTTCTGCTGATTTCACTTCCACTGTTTCATGACCTCAGCAATTAAAAAAAAAAAAAAAGAGTAAGAGGAGGATTTGAAATTAATATATTGGAGTATTTGAGTCTCATTTGGGGACTTCCTCACCAATGCTAATTTAGTAGTAATAGATATTTATCTCAGTGTTTAGGAATCCTGAGAAGAAAGCTCTTTAATTTGTCATTCAGGAAGAAAAACAGACCCTTCACTGCTCTGGTCCTAAGTACCCCCACCACTCTTATCCCATTGCTTCCCAGAGTCTCCCTTCTTGTCCCACGGATTCCCCCAGGATGGGCAGGAGATAGCTGGCCTCTAGGAAGTGGGATGTGGCCCAGCTCAGCCCCACACTGTCCCTCCAGCAGAAGCCACCAGCCATGTGCCTGGGTGGTTCTGGCCTGTGGGACATATCCAGCCCCTGTGCCTCATCCCATCTGAGGGACCCTCCTTCTCTTTACCACATAGAGCCCTAGTGTCCCAGAAGGCAGATACCCTTGGGGACCATGGAAATTGTCACTTCTGTGCCATCTCTAGAGGTATGGGGCAGATCCCAGGCTGATAAATGCCACCCCGTCATGCTTGCCATCTGCCTCAAGCACCAGCATTGCCGAGACATAGCTTTGACTGAAGCATTCAGATTCTTTCTTCCAATGGCAGTTGCCCTCAGCCGGGTCACACATGCTGACCCTCCAGAACCAAGCTGATTGAATTTATCTGGGTCAATGCCTAGGGAGAGAGAGGCAGGAGAGACTTGGAGCCCCGAGGCTTGGGGTTAATCTGCGGATGAAGGGACAGAAGAGGGAAAGGTCAAGGAACCTCATAAATGCTCCCAGGAAGCATGCTTCCAGAAATGCCATGTCCTCTCTCTGCTTGCAGCGGCGGGGCGTCCCCACTGCCCGAAGCGTGATGTGACTCACCTCGCTGTATGTCTCTCTGCCTCTGTTCTTCTTAGGATCGTTCTTCCTTTCTCTTTACCTTCTGTGGGTCAGTGTGTGTGTATTCTGACCTCTGTCTGTCTTTATCTCTGGTCCTTTTCTCCCTGGTGTTTGTATGTTTCCATATTCTGACCCTAGCTCTCCTGCTGCTTTTCCAGAATATGACTTGGAGCCCTGTGAGGAGCCTGAGGTCCCAGCCTACAGCATCCGGAAGGGCTTACAGTTCGGCGTAGGCGACACCTTGACCTTCTCCTGCTTCCCCGGGTACCGTCTGGAGGGCACGGCCCGCATCACGTGCCTGGGGGGCAGACGGCGCCTGTGGAGTTCGCCTCTGCCAAGGTGTGTTGGTAGGTGGTCACGTGCTTTCATTTTGCTTCATTAATGGGGTGGGCCAAACGTTAGTCAGTTGCTGTGAGGTAGTGAAACACACATGGGCCAAGAGGCCTGGGTTTGGGGACTGCCTTAGCACACACTTGCCCGCAGTGAGACCTTGGGTGGGAGGCCTAACCTCCTTGCCAGGCTCTGATGAAGACTGTTCAGAGGCCCGGGCCCCACGGGTGGGGGGAGTTAGAGTGACATCCCAGGGAGTGGGGACAGTTGCGGGCCAGCCCTCATTTATAAGGTTGATGGCTCTGCTCACTCAGGACTCAGCACAGGGCCGATGGAACACAGACTGGTTAGTGCTTGCTGTTAGCATGGTACTCACACTTACAGTGAAATCTTGCATAAAACCCCAATATGCCAGAGAGCTAGAAGCAGCGCTGCGCTGACTGAAACAGCGGCCGTGAGGTCAGCCCAGCTGGAGGCATCTCCGTGGAGCCCGCAGCTCGGTGGAGGACAGTTGTAAACAGGCTGGCGAGATGGACCCGGCTGGGGCTGCGCAGTCACACAGGGTCAAGGTCGGGTCTCTGCTCAGCCACTTACCAGCTGTTAGAATCTCGGGCAGGCCACCAAACCCCCTCAGCCCCAGAGATGAGACTGTGTAACTCACAGGCTTCATTCCAGATTAGATGACATAATCTCCATAAACCCGTGGGCTGCCATATAATGGTCACCATTTTGCCAGTAAGCTTTTTATTGTTATTTATCAATAACCAATAACTTTTACAGTCTCAGAGGGCACGCATTAAGACAAATATGTGCAGAATTCCATTTTGACCAGTTAAACCATCCTAAAGTTTGTCCTTTCTCCCGTAACCATCCCCCAGAGCCTCCACCCACCCTGACCCAGACACACATTCTGACCTACATGTTCCCTCATGTAGGTTCAGTGTCTGTCTGGCCGCCAGCAGCTCTTTCCTTCTCTAGGAAAACATCCTCAGCTGAGTAGTTCTGGGGGAAATTTTTCTTGAATGGGATTATCCAGGACCACAGATGCACACACTACTTAAGCTCTTGCCTCATTGATCTCATTACATAAACTCATTCTTTAACTTATTATTCCAATTACTGTGTGTTCATGACACCTCACAACATTTTCATTATTACATTTGTCTTCTGTTTTGTGTGTTATTAATAATGCACAGCAATTATAATCACCTCTAATTACCACCAGCCCTGCAACAGAGCCTCGGGCTAGAGGTTTCATGGGAATGCCCACCCTGGGGACGCTCCCAGTTGCCACAGGCACTGTGGGTGTAAATTGGATGACTTAGCCCACACCGAGTTACCAGGAAACATTCCCAGCTGTGAAGGAGATAAACAGCCCTGGGCTCTAATTCATGGTGTGTTGGGGTGACATAGCCCCTGACCTCAGGGGCCCCTGGACTCGATGTGAAAGAGACAGCCCTTGGGGCGCCTGGGTGGCAGAGCGGTTAAGCGTCTGCCTTCAGCTCAGGGCGTGATCCCGGCGTTACGGGATCGAGCCCCACATCAGGCTCCTCTGCTATGAGCCTGCTTCTTCCTCTCCCACTCCCCCTGCTTGTGTTCCCTCTCTTGCTGGCTGTCTCTATCTCTGTCGAAATAAAATCTTAAAAAAAAAAAAAAAGAAAGAAAGAAAGAGACAGCCCTGACTCCAAGGGCCTCGGTCTGCAGCAGGAGACATGGCCCTGTCCTTGGGAGCCCCAGTGTGATGGAGAAGAGTGAACCCTGTGCCTCCAGAGCCCCAGACTGATGGATAAGACACAGCCCCTGCCCTTAACGAGACCTCTTCTGATGAGGCCAACAGAAGTCACAGACACCCCAGTCAGTGGCAGGACTTTCCTGTGCATACGACTGTTTGTTTCTCTGGAACATTTATTTGTTTCCATTGATGCTTGTGTTCAGCTTTCAGTGCATCTGCTCAGCTCCCCTGTTACTTTGGAAACTCTCCCAGAAGCAAGTGTCATGTCCCTCTACCTTCCTGTACCTTCCCTGGTGCCTGAGACAAAGGCCCTGGCAGGGAGTCAGGCCCTGGGGATCGGCCAAGGACTGGCCCCATCTGAAGCTACCAGCTCTGTGTCTCTCCTCATCAAGGTGTCAGGCTGTGGGGGAGAGGATACTGGGGCAGTGGTGACCACAGAGCTATCATGCAGGAAGCCAAGGCCAGGGAAGGTGTCCAATAACATGCCAAAGCCATGCTTCATTTGGCTTAAGGCAAATTTAGGAACAAGGCAGAGGGCAAGAGCCATCAGGACAAGTGAGGGTGCTGTGAACAATGGGCAGCTAATGCATACTTCCTAAGAAGTCCCTCGGGCTTTCCGCCAGCCCCAGAGCACAGGCATTTAGGGCTCCAGATGGAATCAGGTAAGCCGCATAGATTCACCTGAGATAGATGGGGAAAGAGAGGAGAGAGAACACTTGTTGAGAGCCTACTATATGCTGACCACTTCCCACACGCTCACTTGTCTTATCGTAAAATCTCATACATTTCTTCTCTGCAGTCTTATATGGATGCTATTATTGCCCAGATAAAGGCAGATGAAGAGACCAAGGTTCCGAGTGGTGATATAACTCAGCTGTCTGACTCCAAAGTCCACACTCATCCTACCGCTCCCCATGCCTCTCCCTAGGTGGAGGGATAGTGTGTGACTCCAGAAATAATGCAGAGCTGCTTCAGGGTGCTGCCCACGTGACATGACTGGGTAATACATGTGCACAGCCCTCAGCACCCCCTCCCCAAATCCCCGCCCTCGTCTCCGGGCCCCCAGAAAATGCCCACCGGGCTCCTGTCCACAGTTACCACTTTAGTCGTATGCCCCAGTTCAGCATATTCATTATGCACATTTGGACACTTTGCAGACAGGCTGTAAGACAAATGATGACCACCTTTGTCAGTGCAGGCCGCTATAGGAAAATACCGTGGGTGGCTTTAACACCGGATATTTATTTCTCATGGCTCTGGAGCCAAGCAGTCCAAGATCAGCATGCCCGGGGATTCAGTGTCTAGTTAAGTTCCTCTCCTAGCCTGAAGATGGCAGCCTTCTTGCTGTCCTTACAAGGCAGAGAGGGCTCTGGTCAGTTCCTCAGCTTGTGGGGTCACTAACCCCAATTACCTGCCAAGGGCCCACCTTGGAATACCATCACACTGAAGATTAGGGCTTCAGTGTATGGATTTGGCCTGAGGCCACGAACATTCAGTGTGTAGGAATGGCTTATGTAAACTAGGAGAGTGAAGCCATCCTGAACTGGACAGAGCTCAGGGAACGGGCCTATTGAAAAAGCAAGGACTTGTCCTGGGACACGGACACTGTCTTCGAAGGTCTAAGGAGCAGCCTTGGGGACAAGAGAACACACAAGGGTATAACTAAGACCACAAGAGGCTCAACTCTGAATGTTCATATCACAAGCTCTATCTACACTGTCTTGGCTCAGTACACTTCAGGCTTAGGACTATTAGTGCTAACTGTGTGCCCCATTTATTGACCTCAGGGCCCTTCCACCAATGACTGTGCCCAGAATAGGGACACCGAGGGTTGGTTTGGAGAAAGCAGACTTGCTACCATCAACCTCAGAGATTCAAGATGTGCTCCCAATTCCCCATATGTCCAGACAAGTAATGTGCCTGCCATCTGGACTTGTATTTTCATCCTTCTGGAACCTAATTATTTTTAGGACTGTGCATCTTCTGAGGTCTGTGTCCTCCATATTCATTCATTCACTCATTTCGCAAATATTTATTTTACAGACAATCTGGGCTTAGCCTTGGAAGTTTAGATTCATTAAGCATGACCCTAGCCCTCAAGCAACTCACATTTTGGGTGGGGATTGCAGGCAAGTAACAAGCAGTTGGGGTGCAATGTGACAGATGCTCTGATACCGGGGAGCACAGGGAGGGGCTTTACAACTATTAAAGACCCTAGAGGGACAGCTGTGGGGCTCTGCAGCCATGCCCTGCCACTGAGCTCCCTCCCCTCTCACCTGCTCAGGTCCGCCCCACCCAGGCACTTAGAGGGGGCTGGGGAGAGAGAACTAGCACGCAGCCCTAAAGGATCAACCGTGGAAGAGACAGAAATGTTAACAAATGGGTGAAATAAAATGTGATGACTGCTATAAATAAAAGTACAGGAACAATGGGGAAAGAAGAACTAATTCTGGAGGAGGAGAAAAAGATGTCAAGAGGAGGCTGTGAATTCATTAGCTGTTGAAAGAAACAGGGTTTCAGTGGGTCTGTGCTAAAAGTTTCCCCAAAGCCTCAGTGGCCTTAAATTCTAAGACCAGGAGGGTTGAATTCTCATCTACCTCCTCTTGGTAAATGGACAGACTTGATCTGAACTGCTAAGTACCAGATTCTTTACTTTTAAAATAAGGATGATAATTATGCCTACCTTGTGGGATTGGTTGTTGTGACTAATGACTGAAGTTTGGAAGATGCTAGCGATAATTATTCAACATTGACCCCTGTGAGTTTCTAGCCTCTGATACTGAAAGGATTCGTCTCTCCTCACTTGACCACCCCCATCCACCCCTGACATCCTCCTCAGTCATTCTGTTGCTATGATACTAAATGAACAGGTGTGGGGAAGGGCTGCTTCATGCCACTAAGAAAGTACAGGATGCCTGGTGGGTTCATTTCTATTCCTGCAGAAGAGAGACAGACACACAGAACAAGAGAGATAAAGAAACAGGGCAAAACTACAGGTGGGAAGATATGTTAAAAAAAAAAAAAACTTTGATAAGCAGTCCAACAGACAGGCAAACAAATGGACAGATAACCAAGCATTTAGCAGGCAGAGGAGCAAACAATGTGTCATCCTTGTAAGGTCCTCCAGCACTGTGAGTTGTTTTTTGGATGTAGCTGATAGGGGTTAATCGGTGATTATTGTGATTCTCTTTCCAGCTGAGTGTGGGAATTCAGTCACGGGCACTCAGGGCACATTGCTGTCCCCCAACTTTCCTGTGAACTACAATAACAACCACGAATGCATCTACTCCATCCAGACCCAGCCGGGGAAAGGCATTCAGCTTAAAGCCAGGACGTTTGAACTGTCAGAAGGAGATGTCCTCAAGGTAAAACCAATAGATCTCATAGAGCATGTCAGTGACAGTAGGCAACAGTGCCCTCAGCACCTACTCATTTACTTCTGTAGGAATGACCCAAACTTTCATCTTCCCTCCTGAGTTCCAGGATATTGTCCTCACTCATCTGGAGGAAGGTGGGAACCCAAAAGAGAAGAGTCTGTGAGGGTCTAAGAATTGGGCTTTCAAGTGTGCTTCGGAACTGGCTAGTCTCAAATACGTGTGTGGTAGAGAGCAGGCTGACCGTGTGATAAGTAATCATACATTCAGCTGGAGGGGCCAGTAGATCAGGTTTTCCTTCTTGAACTCTGACCATCAAGCTGAATAGTGAAGAGCTCGTAAAATATGCATGTGCGTTTGTGTAGACACGTGTTCATGGAACTGGATCCTTTTATATGTACATTTCCACGTGTGTGTATCTGAGTCTAGGTGCTGGCTTGGTTTGAGGGACCTGTGTGTGTGCATACGTGTCTCTGTGTCTCTTATGTGTGTGCGCACCTGGGGACATTTTGGGTATGTGTTTCAGTAGACTAGTAGCTTGTTGTGCCATGGTGATGGTCCATGTGTGGCAGCGGGGTTAAAGCAAGTGGATTCAAGTCACATGTCAGGCAAAGAGGTGATGGGACTTGATTATAGAAAGGGGATCATTATAACACTGAGCACACCTATGATTTGCATGTCCTTGCATGTATGTGATTCATGTGTATCTCCAGTAATATATGGTGTGTGAGTATGTGTGTAATCAAAGAGTGGACTCCGGAGAATTTATTAAAGAGCTTCCTCACTGAAATGGATTATAAGGAAAATCTCACAGAGCGTGTCCATTTTTATCCTATGCCAAGAAACTTTTTAGCTTATCCTAATACAGTTTTATTCCCTGCAGCCCGAGAAGTCTTGACATTAGAAACAATCAGAGGTCACTCTTCTGAAAAACCCAAAGAGAAAGCATTAAATAATACCCATCCCTTAGGATTTTCTCTAGATATGATGAGTGTACTGTGCTTTTTATGCAGAGATGCTATTCTTGACTCACTCTCTGGGGCATGTGTTCTCTGGGGGTGTGTGTGTGTGTGTGCCTTTGGAAGGTGTTTCTCACTCTTACCTGATTATCCTTGAGCCCATGAGATGACTGGTTGGGACCGGATATACCTGAAATAGAAGAGAAATGGGAAGTGGCCGAGTGGGGATTCGGGCCCAATTACTGGCTTCTTCAGCTCTACTTTGCAACCTCCGAGCTCCCCAGACAGAAAAACAGTGAATCTCCTTTTAAGCAAGCAATAGACAAGACTTCATAATTTCCAAGCGCCATGTCTTCAGGCAGCCCCCAGACCTCGCCTCTCTCCATCCATGTGTTCATCGTCCACACCAGAACCTCAGAGGGTATAACCGGGGCCAGCCAGGCCAGAGCGACTTCCTCTCTCCAGTGCTGCAGATGGCTTTGATGAAATGCAGAGCCCTTCTTGCATGAAGACTGTCGTCAACCCTGCAGAAGAAGGAATTTTGGAGACATAACTTCTAAGTTTCAGGTTTTGAAGAGAGTATATAGCAGCAGTTCTGTGTGTCTGGCCTGATAGGACCGGGAGGGGCTCCTTGGCTGCCAGAGGTCCCATGGAGCACAGCTCGTGCCTGAACCTCTTCCGCATGGTGGTCCAGATTCAGAGACGCACCTAACACATAGTCAACAGGTGTGCACACCCAACTGCCCTGTCCAAGTCTGTCTCGGGATTAGGTGAGCAGCTCAAAAGACAGAAGAGAGACTTTCTGAGGCATTCAGGGTAAGAAGGGAAAGACTCGAGCCATAAAACCCATGTCAGGGGTCAGGGAGGACTTGTGTAGGAGGCAGGACCCCAGGTAGACCCGCAGGGTTGTGGAGGGAAGGGGATGAATTCCTATATCTCCAGGGGATGTTCCCAGGCTTCCCTGCCCAGCTGGCCCTACCACCCAGCCGTCTAATGGTGGGCTCAGGCTTCTTGTCAAAGAAGACCCCCTTCCTCCTGTGTCCAGACCCCTGCAGTGTCCTCCTCAGAAGGCTGTGCCTTGACCTGGCTGAAAGGCCACTCACGGGACCCCAGGACCCCAGGACTTCTATAGAACAGGGCCTGGGGAAGGGAGGGCAAGGCACCAGGGAGATGGGGTGGTTTCCTGGAACCCCTTCCTGTTCTAAGTCTTCTCCTCAGGGTGGAGAACCTGCGACATGAACAGGTGCAGAACTGTTTCAGAACTAAGAGAAACCCCGGGTTATGGCTCCCCAAATAGGATTCAGAACAGCCCTGCAGCCACGTCAGCTGCCAGGCACTGCTGGGCCAGCGCGTCACTGTGCTCTGCCTTCACAAGAACGTGTGCAGGAGCTGCCCAGAGCAGTAGTCGGCTCTAAGGAGATCTCGCCCTCGCCCTCACCCACTAGAATTCACCCACCTACAAGAACACTGGTGGATTCCTAATCCTGAGGTCTCTCTTGTCCCTCCAAAGACACCCCAGTGCACACCTGAGCTCCTGACCAAGGAGACTTGTCACCTCCACACCTTATTTATTGCCCAAGATACAATATTCCATGCACCTGACCAACTCTCCAAACTTTCTACATAGTCTTATATTTCTGACGCATGAAATGGCTCTTTGCTTGCATTTGTGACCCCTGATCCATTTAATAACTGAAAATTCCTTAAACCACACCCCTATTCACACTTGAGCTTGTCTCCTAGAACTGATTCCTTTTATTTTGGCCCCCACCAAAATTTTGACCTGACATCAGCAAGACAGGAAAGGCCTTTAAATTGCAATAGAATGGAAAGACGACTTCCAGCTCAAGAGGGCAAATGAAGCACGTGGATATACATAACTGCATCCTCTGCTGGTCCCCATTAAAGTGACTGAAAGGATATAAAAGCAGAGGACTGTGGCCTCACGACCAGAAATTAGGCAAGGGTACCATTTACATATCACTTAAAGGAATTTTTGCCAAATGGAATATCCAAAAAAGAGTCCAGATGGAAAAGGGGCCTATACAAACTATGATTCATGTAAGTGAAGTGAAATCCTGACTGTGGACGAAGTGCTAGAAACCAGAAGGAAAAACACATCTCCGGCCACCTAGCTCAGAGCAGCAGAGCCTGGAGCCAAGGACAAGCCATGGCACTGTTGGCAGGGACCAGATGTCCACACCACTGGCCCCTCTGGAAGTGTACTAGGTCTGAGAGACCACGCAGAGCCACCATTCCTTCTCGGCGGGACATTCTGGGCTTCATGTAGCTTTTGTTGGCAAGCCAGATGAAGTAAGGCAATGCCATGGTTGGTGCCTAACAAGAGTGGTCAGGCTTATTAGGAAAGAGGTGCCACACTCACACACACACACACACACACACACACACACACACACACACACACTTCACCAGGAGCAGGGAAAGCTCCTTCTGGGGCCTCTTCTCATGTAATTCCTGCGCTCCCCTCGAGAGACCACTGGGCATTTCCATTCCCCTCTTATGCTCCCTCTGTAATGGTGTGCTAACAAGAAAATTAACTGAATGTGTGTAAATAGTCCATAGATCAGAAGGAGACCTTTCTGAAGAGTTAGAGCTGATCGCCCCTCTTGTAAGCGACAAAGAAGAAAGACTTTAAAAGCAGCTCCTACTTTGTATTCTTAACAGGATTTGGGAGAATCTTATATTTATGACACAAAAATAGGCATTAATGAAAACAGAGCAATCTGAGATGAGGAAAGATTAAATAAAGATGAGAAACACGATCACCCAATTAAAAAATGGGATGGAGGCACTGAGTGGAAGAGAGTAAAGCACAGAAAAATGAAATCAGTTTATTACAAGATGACTTTGAGAACTTCTCTCACACCTCATAAGGAAATTAAAAAGAGGATTCTTTTATGTTAATAAAATGTTCAGTCAATCCACAGTCAAACTTTATGTGCCAAATAACATAGCATGAATAAATAAAAGCTGCTAGAAATGTAAAAAAAAAAAATTTAATAAAGTTCAGTCATGGTGGAAGATTTCAATATACCTCTGTTAGTCTCTGATGCATCACCTAGGTTAAAAATAAATAAGGAGTCGGGTAGCGTGAATTATATAACAATAAATCCAAAGGAAGTGGGAGAAGGAGGCTTTTTTAAAGGTAAAGTCAAAAATGACTGAAAAAATAGAACCAAAAAGCAATAGCGATTGTCAATAAAACCAACTGGTTCCTTGAAAAATAGCTAATAAAAAACACAAACCTTGCAGGGCTGATCAAGGAATAAAGAAGCCACCGATATATAATTTTAGGAACGGAAAAAGGAACATAGTTAGAAATGAAGTAGAGATTATGAAACAATCAGAAAATATTTAGGAATAACTATAAGCTAGGAAATCTGAATGCTTTAGGTAAAATGGACATTTTGATAGATTAAAAAATACTAATATCAAGAAAAGATAAAAATCTGAATAAACCAATACTTACTTAAAAATTTGGACATCCCCCCCATATCCTGTCTCAAGGGCCCCAGGCATAGACTATTTTACAGGTAAACTAACAAAAGTTCAAGGAATAATTAATAATCCAATAATCAAACTGACTCAGAAAAGAGAAAAATTGGCATCTATCTCCTCACTCATTTTATTTAAATGAGGCAAGTAGAAATATTGATAGCAGACTGAAGAAGAGCCATAGAAGAACAAACTACTAGACTGGTCACGTATGATCATAGATCTAAACACCCTACATACAATGTCATATTCAATCTAGCTGTGCATGAAAGCAGAAGTGACCAGCGGGATTGATTCCAGGAATGTGAGGGTGTGTCAGTATTAGAAAAGCTCACAGTGTTACATAGGAAGCAAACCCTATGAAATTGACATTTTTGTGGGTCAAAATTTGTCCCATATCAGCAACTTCACGTGGTTCAACCTCATATCCTATAAACAGATCAGAAGCCAAAAATACGTAATCCTCCCAGTACATCCCAAAAGAGCACATGATGAAATTCAGTGCTCATTCATGATTTTAAAATATCTCAAAACTGTGAAGGGAACTTTATTAATCTGATAGAAAAAAAAAGTTCCTGCCAACACTTATAGCAAACATTATTCTTAGTGACAGAACTTCCTGAGGATTTCCAGTGAAGTCAGGAGCAAGACCAGAGTTGTGCTGTCTCCAGTAGCATTCGACATTGTGCTGCAGATCCAAGCCATCACAATCAGATCAGAGAAGGAACAGAGAAACTATAAAAATTAGAAAGGAATATATAAAATTGTCTCTTCTATTTAGAAAATACAGAAGAATTGACGATTGACTATCAGAACCAAGAAGACAATTCAGGAAAGTGGCTGATGTGTCTACAGCCAACTAAACATAATCAGAAAAGAAAAAAAGATCTCATTCATAGTAGAAGCAAAAACTATAAAACACCTAGGAATAAGTCTTAAAAATGTGCATAGTCTTTACTGAGAAAACTATGAAATTATATTTTGAAGGACATATAATCGAAATGCAGGGAGGTTTCATATTCATGGATAAACAAAGGATATGAACAAGCAATTCACATGAGAGGAAAGTAGAGTTACGGATAAACACATGAAAAGCTGCTCAGCCTTGGTGATCATCAAAGGCATACAAATTAAAACAAGATAACCATTTCACACCCATCAAATTGGGAAAAATTAGAATGCATGAAAATACCAAGTGTTGGCAAAGAGAAAAAGCAATGAAAGCTGTCATACAGTGTCAGTGAGATTAAATTTGTATTACTCTTTGGAGAGCAATCTGGAAATATCTAACAAAATTGAGGATGTGCCTTCCCAGCAACCAGCTTCTCCATTCCAGGCATCTGCCCTAGAGAAACTCGAGCACATGTACAAGCAGACATGTAGCAGCATCCTGGGAATGTTTGCATTGTTTGTAACTGTGTGGACAAAGCTGTCCTTAAGCCAGCCATCTCACTGAACTGTCATGTCAGATGTAACAGTACATGTGCATTAAAGTATCAAGTTGTACACCTTAATTATATACAATTTCTATTTGTCAATTATACTGCAACAAAGATGAAGAAAATAAAAACACCCGATAGAAACAAGAAAGAAGGTTAGGTGTAATGGACGTGTATGGATTCTCTCGGATTTGTCGGAGACCAGTCCATCCCCTGTATATAATGATGAACTGGACCATCAGAGCATTCTTATAGACAAGCAATATTCTGTGAGAAAATAAATGTACACAAAGGCCCAATTCCCAACTGCAATAAAAAATATAAGGATGCCCAAAAATAAATACAGAGTTTTACTGAAAGGCATACAAAACAACTTGATTAAATGGAGCCAGATGCCATGTATATGAGTAAGAAGATTCAAAATCATGTAGATGGACTTTTTCTCTTACTAACCCATAACCTATGATGCTAATCAGTCAGAATTACACAAGTTGTTTTGGGGTGTCACCTTTTTTTGGGGGGGTGGGGAACAGGAGGTGTGTTGTTTTTTTTTAATTTAAGAAAGTTCATCTTGAGTTTACCTAGAAGAATAAACATGGGAAAATAATTTTTTTAAGTTAAAAGAAGACAAATGAGAAAGGACTTGCCCTGCTAAATATTTAAGTATATGATAAAGCTATGGTAACTAAAATGGTGTGGGTCATGCACAGGAAAAGACAAGTAGGTAGCACAATAGAAATAGAGTAGAATAGAAACCTGACAGACAAAACCAAATGTGTATAACTATTTATGTGATAAAGGTGGATTTAAAACTGGTGGTGGATGGAATATTTACAGTGTTTGGTTAAATGCCTAATCAACCAAGGAGAAAAAAGTAGACTCTTATCTCCTATCATATGCCTAAATAAATTCTAGGTGGACTTAAGGACAAAATACTAGAAGAAAACGTTGGTTTATTTAATTATCGTACTTTCATTGAATGCCTCTTATCTGCCTGGGCCCACATTTTGGACAATGATGTGTGAATAGGTATAGTGTGGGTTGGTTTAATTTTATGATGAAAATTCCTGCAGTTGTATAAATGCCTTTGGGGAAAAATATTTAATGCTTCAAAAAAAATGAACATTATATTAAGTGAAAGAGCAGGTTACCATATAGTATCTATAGTTGGATCTTGTTTTTATAAAAAGAAAGAGGAAAAGAAAGAAAGAAAGAAAGAAAGAAAGAAAGAAAGAAAGAAAGAAAGAAAAGAAGAAGAAGAACAAGAAGAAGGAAAAGAAAGAAAGAAAGAAAGAAAGAAAGAAAGAAAGAAAGAAAGAAAGAAAGAACAAAGTCTGGGGAGATAGTCACCAAAATGTTGTGAGTGCTGAAAGTTGTTTTTATCTTCTTTGTGCTCTTCTGTTTTATATTTTCTGCAATGAATATTTTATCATAATGACACATTATGAACATTTTTGTCCTTAATGAGTTAGAATGAATTATGCTTGGAAATTAAGGAAATAATCCTGTTCCCATTATACTTTTATTAATTAACAGCAATCTCTTAACATCATCGTATATCCAATGAATGTTCAAGTTTCCAATTATCTCATAAATGTCCTCATATTTTTTTTAACTTATAGTTTATTTGAATCAGGATCCAAATAAGGCCCATACATTGGATTGGTTGTCTCATATGGTTTTTAAACAATAGGTTTCTGCCTCCATCTTTTTTTTTCCTCCATCCCTTGTAATTTGTTTGTTGAGGAAGTCAAGTAACTTGCCCAGTGGAATTTTTCATATTCTGGGTTTTGCCGAACATATTTCCAGAGTATAATTTCATATATTGCTCTGTCCTCTGTATTTCCTATAAGTTAAAATTGGATCCAGTGACTTGATACGATTCAGGATTGACTTTTTTTTTCTTTTTTTAGCAAAATGACTACATGAGTAGTGGTGTTCATGATAGCTGGTTGTTTCTCTTACGTTTCTCCTATTTTGATATCAGCAAGTGTTGATGATTAATCCCTCGATCAATTAATTCCAATATGTGTTCATGGGTACAAATATTTTTATTTAGCAACTTGGATGTCCCAGTGGGCTAAACTCTTTGAACTGGTGTCATCTCTCTGTCAGAACTCTAGAATTCTCTCCATCTATCAGTGGTATTGTACATGGAATCAGGAAACAGACTTGAGGCTCCCAGGGGCCTGAACAAATCTCTGTAATATACAGCACTGTTAGCTTGAAGGATGGCTTCTTTTAGAAAGCTTTGCTTCATAAATAGTAGAACGGAAATATTGTTCCAATTTGCTGGCAGCTGGCACCACATCCTGCGCCATGCACGAATATTCATCACCCACCCATAGATCCCATCTTTGATATTTACCAGAGCACTAGGGGGGGTCCTCCACTCAATCACAACTTCTGTTGTTATTTGTACAATTATCTGGAAAGGAGCAGCAACCTCAGAACCTGGGGAGCCAGTTCATTATTCTGATGATTGTTGTATTTGCTAGTGCTCAGAAGTTCAGGGGACAGATGGGCGTCAGGGAAGCCAGATGCCTGCACGCTTCCACCCCTGGCAAGCCCAGCAGGCCCTTGCTGGAGCCCTCAATTTAGGAGGGAAGGGGCAGAGGCTGAGCTTGGGGAAAGGAAAGGCACCATGACATGTGGGTCATTTTAACTCTGTGCTGCCAGATCCCAGGGGCCATGTCTAGAAGGGTAGTCAAGACAGGCCACTGCCACAGTGGGGTGGAGCTGGGCAGAAGGACAGTTGTCTTGTCTGGAAGGACAGGACTGTTTAGCAGTGTAGAGATGTCGAATGCTTTCAGTGTGCCTGTCTGCAGGAACAGATGGCTTGGGCCTTTAGGCGGCCCCATCCTGGCCTCCCCATGTTCCTGAAGAGGAAGCTGGTGCCATCTGGGGGTTGGGGGGCAGAGCAGAGCTCCACTGGAAAGGTTAGAACAGCAACCAGTTTCTAGAGGCTGGATTCACACTGACATGGGCTGAGCACAGAACGGCACTGAGGTGAGACGAGAGGGGCTGATGACTCGCTCCGTTGCTAGCTCCCTGTGCCATCTTCCCTACGTCTGATGCTCACAACCCCTCCAAAGTTGGGCTTGGTGCTGAAGTCTGGGAATGCAGGCTATGGGATGAGAAACTGTTGTTCAAAATAAGGCCATGCTGACATCAGGTTTGGGGTCCTCTCGTACATCCAGGTCTATGACGGCAACAACAACTCTGCCCGTTTGCTGGGGGTGTTCAGCCATTCAGAGATGATGGGGGTGACTTTGAACAGCACATCCAGCAGTCTGTGGCTTGATTTCATCACTGACGCCGAGAACACCAGCAAGGGCTTTGAGCTGCAATTTTCCAGTAAGTCCTTCTTGCATTTCAGTGGACGATAAGTCAGGCTTTCCCTGGTCCCCCAAACAGGGAGGTCGGGCTCCGGGACATCCCTCCTCATTTAGAAGGTTCTGTTTTCTCTGACTGGGACATGCTGAGTGGACTGTTCCTCTAAGACCTTGTGCCTGTGCTCTGAGTAAGCAGTCACTTGACATCTACTCTAAGTTTTGCATCTGTGGATAACTGAGAGTCACACATACCTGTTACTCACTAATACTTCCAAAATACAAACGCCAAGGCTTTTAACTAAAGCAACCAAACAAAGCCTTTCCTAATCACAGCATTTATAAAATAAGGTTTGGCTACAGCCAGATGTAAAACGTGAAAACACTAATGTATAATTATGTTCTTTTGCTCTACTCCCTAAAGATTTCAGTCATGGTCTTAGCTTTGACTTTTACTCCCAAGATTTCAAAAACAGAAAGTACCCAGGTTTGTACGCAGCCCCGGGGTACTTGGGATTACATGCCCACACCTGGGCTTCACGGCCCTTGTGTTCATTGATTTGAGCTCCTGTACTTGCCTAGGAGATGCCAAGAAATGTGCTTTTCTAGGTTATTTTAAAATGCAGTGAGTATCCATCAGCTGATAAATGAATAAACAAAATGTGATGTATCCATCCATACAGTGGAATTTACTCATCTGTCAAAAAGGAATGAAGGGCTGATTCACGTGACACCCTGGATGAACCTTGAAAACACTGCGAAGTGAAGGAAGCCAGTCACAAAGGCCACATGTTATATGGTCTGTTTATATGAACTCCCCAGGGCAGGCGCATCCATAGAGACAGAGAGGAAATTGGTGGTTGCCAAGGGCAAAGGGGGATGTGTATAGGGTTTCTCCAGAAATGATGAAAAGACCCTAAGGTTGGTTGTGATGATAGTTGCACCCCTCCGCAAATATACTAACAGGCAGTGCATCAAACACTGCAGATGGGCGAGTGTTCAGTATGTGAATTATATCTCAGTAAAGCTGTTAGAAAAAAAGTGAATCCACCCAAGATTCCTCTTGCCTAGGCTCCAGGGCATCTGGCCTAGGGCTCTGTGCCTGGTACCGCAGGCATATCAGGGAAGAGGATTGAATAAAGTCACATGCGAATTCCATCCCCATCGTCTGAGAACGTGTGACTTTGGAACCATTTATTGAACCAGGCCAGTGTTCTCGGTTGTACAACGCAGGTCATCACCCATCCCTGCAAGACCCCTGTGGATAATGGACGCGAAGCGCCGTGGAGCAGGTGCTCTGCAGAGACGGTCTGCATAAGCCTTCCCCAGCCTTTCTCAACAGACTGTATTTAAACAGGACGTAATTGAACTTTGAAACATGCGTTTGAAGTGACGTTTCCCTATTACATGATCCTATCAGAAGGTCTCAGGGAGCCAAACGGAAAGAGCAGCCCTGCTAACAAAATGCTCTGGGGGTCAAACAAAGGAAATAGAAAACCCAGACCCTATGTCTGAAAACTATTAAAAGCTGTCCTGGGAGAAAGAGCTGAAGCCATTTCCACGCAGCAGCAGAGAACGAATCCTGCACACTGCACCTCTCCTGAATACAGCCGCGTGGGTCCCCCAAGCAGTGAGGCCGGTGGAAGCCAGGGGCACGTGCCTGCTGGCTTCCATGAGGACATGGGCTTCACCTTGAGGGAGGGAGGGACGTGTGGCTTCTGCCATGCCAGGTCTCACTTACACTCTCTCTCCTCTCTTGGGCAGGTTTTGAACTCATCAAGTGTGAGGATCCTGGAACCCCCCAGTTTGGCTACAAGGTTCATGACGGAGGCCATTTTGCAGGAAGCTCTGTGTCCTTCAGCTGTGACCCTGGATACAGCCTGAGGGGCAGTGAGGAGCTGCTGTGTCTGAGTGGGGAGCGCAGGACCTGGGACCGGCCTCTCCCCACCTGTGTCGGTAGGAGGCCTCTTGCTCTTCGAGTGACTACTCGGGCCCCGCCAGTCCCAGGCTCCCAGCTCTGGTCTCGCGAAGGCTCTCCCGTTGGACCCCACGCTCCAGCGCCTTGGGACTGCCTAACTGGACTGAGTGCCTGTTCACAGGAGCCAACACTCGCCCTGCCCCTCTTCTCCATTCCTTCACTTTCACACTTCATTACACCCGTGCAGCAGCACACTCAGGCGGGGGGCTTACCACGGTCACACGTTGAGCCAAGTGGGACCACAGCCAAGTCAGGCCCTCGGAATTGTAATGCTGGCAGCAGAGAAGGGGGGTGGGGGGCATCAAGTAGGAAGAGATGGAGCATTTGCCTGGGTTCCAAGGGTTCCTGCAATACCCAGACTCAAACAGGCCTCATACTCACTCTGGGCCTCCATTTCCCCATAGGCACAGTGGGGCTTATGCTCCCTTTGCTGGGGGAAGTTGGAAGAAAGAGTAAGATAATGAGCTAGCAACTACCTCATTCTTGAGAAAGAATATAATAATGAACCAGCACCTTCTTAAGCCTGTGGTGCTCCCAGAATGTCAACAGAGGCTCTCTCTAAGCTTTCTCCACGTGTCGTAGGACAAGAGAAGCCTGGTCCAAGGCAGAACCTGTCATTAAGTCGGTCTGGCCTTTTCCTCTCTCACCACCCACCTCACTGCACCTGTTATCCTCACTGCTGATCAAGATTCCCACCACACTACTTTGTCCTGCTTCCCCATCCCCGAACACCAGGCCTTTCCCTCCATCCCCTTCCTCTGGTGCCACAATCTCAGTGTATCTGTGCAGCACCAGCTGATCTTATAAGAACAAAACATCCACTGGGAAAACTTTTAAGTACCTACCAAGCGCCACACACCAGAATTGGTGCAGTTATGTGTTTGGGTATGTGCAGAAGCAGAGAAAAAAAAATTTTTTTAAAAAGGAAGAATAAAGCATTTTCCCCTGCCCTTGGGGAGCCTATAGCCTAGCAAGGCAAATGGACACATAAACAGATAATTATAATACAAGATAAGCACTGTGCAAAGAGTTATGGGCAAAGTGTTGGAGAAGTACGAGGAAGTTTTGCACAGACTTGAAAGAATGGGTAAGAATACACCAGCAGGACAGGTGGATGGGGGCTGGGCTTCCAGCCTGAGCATGCATGAGGGCTGGGGGGGTGAACCAGAATGGTGGGCAGTGGTAATGGCCAATATTCTTTTCCCGTAGACAGCTCCATCTTAACAGGATCTTCAACACTATTACACAACAGAGGGCCTAAAGGAGAGGATTTTAAGCCTGACTGTGGACAGCCAGCATGGCGACCTTTAAGTAGCCTATCGAGTCTTCCCCTCCCTCTGAGCTTAAGATCAGCCCAGTCTGTAGGCATGCCCCATCCCTTTCTCCCTTGCATCCCTGTTTTTGTCCCCAGCTTTCATTCATGTGCCAGGCCTATGCTGGGCACTAGGAACCCTGACAAGGGCAGATCCCAGGCCGGTGAGGGGGACACATGGGACACATGCATAAACAGACAGCAGCATAATACCATAGGCAAGCTAGAGCAAGTGAAATAAGGAGATGATTCATGTTACCAGACAGTTACGTGCTGTGCAGGAAGGATTCACTATAAAGTTTCTTTGAATATCAAATGTGCCAGTTGGGCTGAACTTAGCGGATCCACTCAAGAGGTGCTAGTAAGTGTACTTATGTTTTGAACCTCAGAGGTTTACACCACTGAGACTCCCAGGCCCCACATAGAGGAGGGAAGCCGTGTGTTTGGGGTGACGGGTGTGTATTTTTACATATGTCCTGTTGTGGTGCACTTTATCCTGGTCTAGCAGAAACGCCCACTGTAGCTTCAAACATCCCAAGGCTTTCTTCACTGATGAGTGGCTGCTGCAGTCCCTAGGAAGCAACGAAGGCTCTAAGGATGACGGGAAGAAGGGCAAAGAGCAGAACGAGTAGCGTCTTCTGGTCTTATCAATGTATCCACAGCTTGCTGGCCTCTTGGCTCCTCCCACCCAGGTGCCAGCCCCCAGATGTTGGGTCTGTGAAGAAAGGAGCAGTAGTGTCCATAAGGCACAGCGCCCCCCCATGCTGCTGCCTCCAAACACTCACCTTTAGGGGAGCAGGACGGGCTTCTCCATCTGGAATATGGAAGGAAGCTCTAGCCAAGGGCATGGATAATGTTCTGCCATCTCTCCACCACCTCCCTTATTTGGGGGGCCAGACAGGCTTGCTTCCCCCAGCTCACGGTCTGTCCTCTTGCCCACACCCATTCCCCAGCATGGCCCATTCAGCCCTGCCTCCTTCAAGCATCTCCTGTCCCAACAGCATACTGTGGGGACTTGTGACAAGGCGTGAGCAAAGGACCCGGTCTCGGGAGCAGAGTGCTTACTGGCAGAGTGCCTCCTTCCCCACCCTGCCATAGTGGTCCCCTGTGAAGCCATGGGGCTCTTGAGATGCTTCACAAAGGTGAAGGCCGATCTTCTACCCGCGACCTTGATCCTATCTTCTTCAGTGTCTTCTAGGATTTTGCTCAGTCATTCCCTTTCCTGAAAAACGCAATAAATCTCCTGCTCTTCATTTTCTCTCATGCTCCCTTGTCTCAGACCCTTATAGTAATTTTCCTGGGAAGCAGTAAATGTCACTCATTCATCTGATCATCCGTGTATCTCCCCATTCAGTAAACGTTTACGAAAACGTCTGTAACGTGCCAGGCACTACAGGGGCACTGGATATACAAATAGGAGGAGGACGAGGTCCCCGCTGCCAAAGTGTTTGGAGTCTTGTGAAGGAGATAGGACTATAACATGGTGCATGTGTTGTGATAAAAACCTGCTCATGTTAAAACGGAGACACGAAGGAGGAGAGCGGCAACTCCACCTGGGAGGGGAGAGGCCCCAAAAAGTTCCCCACGGAAGCTGTTTTCAGGCTGTCGGTCCATGTGGAGGCATGAAGAGGCCTCGTGCTCCTGACCTGTAGCATTCATGAGGCTTGACTGGACCAAGGGGTGTTGCGAGGGGCCAAGAGGCCAAAGGGAGTCCCTCTGAAGCTTGGGCTTCATTCCAGGAAGGAAGGTTTGAAGCAAGCAGTGACCCAGTCAGTTTGCATTCTAGAAAGATCCATCTGGTAGCACTGCTGAGGGGAGAGTGGGCAACTGTGCCACCCTAGAGATGGCCAGGGCCTAGGCCAAGACCCTAGCAATGGGGCCGAGGGGCATCGATGTGACAAACACCCCAGTGGTTCAGGGGCTGGGTCCAGAGGCAGATCAGATGTGGGGAGGATGAAGGCCAAACGATCACCAGCTTCTGACCAGGGTGACTAGGTGCTCTGGTGGGGAGTGCAGATCTCTGCACTGGTCCCCTGCCTCCAGTTCCACCCCTCCATGCCCTTCAGGCTGCTCCCCGTGTGCACTTCCTGGCATGTAAAGTTCACTAGCGTGTAAGGTGACCAGCTCTTCCCCAACAGAGTACATACGCTAGCCTCATGCACGGCGCCCTTGGATGTCCAACACTGGGCCAGCTTCACAGTCCTGTCTCCCACCACCATCTCCTCACCTGCCCCCCGTCTGCCATGCTGTTGCCCACCACGGGGACATTTGCCCTTTCTCTTCTCTCCTGCAGTGCCCCCCACACCACCCCTGCCACCCAGCCAACCCAATCCACTCCTGCTCCTCCTTCACGACTCCCCCTGCCCCATGCGAGGGGAAGTAGTCCCTTCTCTGAGCTGTCACCTACCACCAATGTGCCTCTCTTGGGGCCCGCAGTGGCTTCTCCTCCTCTAGACCATTAGCCCTCGGAAGGAACGAAGCAGTGTCTTGCTTGCCTCTGCATTCCTGGCACCCTGCAGGCCCCATGGCTGGCAAGGCACAGGTTTAAGTGTCTGCGCATCACCAGGGGGGCTTCAAGGAGTTTGGGCGCAGAGTAGGCTGTCAGCCCTCTACCCAGGGACTTTTGTAAAAATGGCTTTATTGAGATACAATTCACATCCCATACACTTCACCCCTTTTAGAATGTACAATCAGTGCTTTTTAGTCTATTCCCAGGGCTTTGCAGCCGTCACCGCAATCTGATTTTTGAACCAGATCGTGTCCATCTTGTCCACCCAGAAGAAGCCCTGCGCCCACTCCCTCCAGGCCCTGGCAACCTCCCCTGTACTTTCTGTCTCTATCGATTGTTCTGTTCTGGACATTTTGTATAAACTGAATCATATAATACGTGGCCTTTAGAGTCTGGCTTCTTAAATGTAGCATCATGTTTTCGAGTCCATTCCTGTTGTAGCAGGTAGCAGTCCTTCATCCTTTTCTATGATCAAATACTATTCCATCGTACGGATTACACTGTATTTGTCTACCCATCCGTCGGCTGATAGACATTTGGGTTGCTTCCATCTTTGGGCTGTTATGCATCATGCTGCTGTGAGCATTTTTGTGTGAATGTATGCTTTCATTCTCCTGGGTCTGTGCCTACTAGTGGAAATGCAGGGTCCTATGGTGACTACGTGCAACATTTTGAGGAACCATAAACCCGTTTCCCAAAGCAGCTGCCCCATGTTGCCTTCCTACCAGCAAATGTGTACGGGTCCCGGTGTCTCCACATCCTCACTGACACCTTTCCTGTCTGGCTTTTTGATTGCAGCCATCCTTGTGGACGTGAGGCGTGTCTCACTGTGGTTTCATTTGCATTTCCCTGATGACTACTGATGTTGAGCTGCTTTTCATGTGCTCGTTGGCCATTTGCATACCTTATTTGAAGAAATGTCTGCTCAGATGCTTTGCCCATCCTTTAATCGGGCCGTTTGTCTTTTCATTGTTAAGTGGTAGGGGTTCTTTGTAGATCGTGGATACCAGCTCCATCCGGGGGCCTTTCTGTATGCTGTGCTCAGTCACCTGGAGGGAACAAGGGGCACACTGAGAAGAGGAGCCATGGAGTCACATAAAACTCACTTTTTTGGGATTTCTTTCAGCTGAGTGTGGAGGGACAGTGAAAGGAGAGGTGTCGGGGCAGGTGCTGTCACCCGGGTATCCAGCTCCCTACGAACACAATCTCAACTGCATCTGGACCATTGAGGCTGACGCTGGTTGCACCATTGGGTAAGTGTCAAGGCTGGCAAAGTCACCGTTGCTGGCCGTTCAGGAGAGTTGTCACCAGCATTGTCGTGGGGCTACTCAGCTAGTGGCTGGCCCTGCCCACCTCACCTGGAGGCCCTTGGGATCAGCAGTGGTCGCTGTGACCCCAGGCTCGGGCTGGTGTCAGTGGAAAACCGGGAGAGGCCAGTCTCAGCCTCACAGGGCTGCCATCCAAGTTCAGACAACTCTCTGGCCTCAATGACACAGTGACAACAGAGTAACTGAGGGCAGAGCCAGAGGTCGTACGGACCCCAGCAGTAATCCCAGCCCTGCCACCCTCTGTTTGCAGGACTTTGGGCACCCGCTGTTTGCAGGACTTTGGGCACGGCCCTTATTTGCTATTACAGTAGCAGCATCTCGGAGTGAAGCACTTAAATGGGACGGCATGTGCAATGCGGCCAGCATCGTACTGGGAACATAGTATCTAGGAACGCTTCTGTGGTTGTTTCTCTACCAGTGGTGTCAGCTCAGAGCGGTATGATCCCAGATTGTTCCCTTTTCTCAGTCTGAGTGTAATCTGTAAAGTGAAGGCAAAAATGCTGGTGTTTGAGGGTTGCAGAGGGAGTAATTACAAAATCCCAGCAGTGGTCCAATACTTCATACACACTCCCTCAAAATATAACTTGCTTTCCATACGAGCATCTGACCAGCAGGATTTATTTATGGGAGTTCCAAAAAGTCAGAGAAGAAAGGAACGTCACAATTTAGCCAGCACAGGGCCTGGCACACCTGTCATTTTACTAGTTCTTCACTAAAGTAAGTCCTAGTAGTAAATAGACATTGTTCTCAGTCCCATTTTATAGATGAGAACACTGAGATCCCAAGGGAGCGCATAGTATGTCTCAGTTCACACGGTGAGTCCCACAGAAAGCTGGGACTTGAACCCAGGTTTTTCTGAATCTTCGCACTGTTCACACTGGCAAAGCTGGGCCTTGCTTGACCTGCGGTTCAGATGAGCTGTGAGGAAAGGAGCAGTTTGGGGTGGCAGGATGAGCAGAGGTCTGGAAGGAGGATCGAAAAGGCAACTGGAGAGGAGACAGAATCTGGCTGGAGAGGGGGAAGCATGTGGACAAGGAATGGGAGGTAGAGAGATGTGAAGTACAGCGTGGTCATGGAGGATCTTAAATGCCAGCAGACAAGAGGGAGCCATGGTAGGTTCTTGAGCAGGGGTTGTCCCACCAGGGTCGTTTACAGTGAAGAGAACTCATGGGAAGAAAACCAGTCAGGAGTCTAGCACAGTGACCCAGGAATGAAATGTTGAGGATTTGCAATTGTGGGGCGCCAAGGCAAGGAGAAGAGTAGCTACAGAAGATTCTGCCCTGGAGAGCTTTCAGTCAAAGGGAATTGACGGAATGGATACGTTGCCTCAAGAGATATAGACATTTGTGTATTTGCTGATGTAAACAGGTCCTTGGACTCAGTTCAGTTACAATTAAATGCATTAAGTGCTTGCTATGTGCACGTTTTTGAGCTAAGTCCTGTGCAAAATGAGGTCAGCAGAGCTCTTCGGGGGTTTGCACTAGTAGGGGGATAAGTTAAATATACAAATTCATCCTGCACACTGCTGCTGGAATAAGCTTCTGGAAGCACACCTGACCAGCTCACCTGCTAATTGGAAACCTTCCATGACACCCATGCTCACAGAAGCTAAACATTTTATCCCGGTTTTCAAGGCCCTCGTGACCTAAACCTACCTGCCCAACTTTATTTCCCACCCCTTCCGTCTAGTGCCACTCCAGCAGAGCTGAGCAACTGGTGACTCCTGTGCATATCCACACTCACGGCCTCGCTCTCTGCCTCTGTTTCCACTCGGCCCTCCCTGCAGTGCCCTCCTCCCTCCAAAGGCTTAAGTCTGAAATTCCCCACCCCTCAAAGTCAAGTGCATGTGTCAGTTCACCCAGGAAGTCTTCTGATCCCCTCTCTTGGACTCCTAGGAGTCATGTCCCCCTCTTCTGAACTCCCATTGCCCATGACCTGCATTTCCCTTATGACACTGACCACTATCATCCTCTCTTTCTGCTCCTGCCTTACCTGCCCGGCCAGAGCCGGGGTCTCTGCCCAATTCATTTCTGCAAGTCTCCCGGCTCTCAGCACGGTGCCCCTAGCACCTGGCTCCACAAGTGTCCAGTAATGAATGAATGAATGAATGAATGAAGCAGGACTCGGGTCCAAAAGGGGATTATATGACTAGGAGATCCGTGATAGTCCCTCAGTTAGTGTTAAGTGAGCAATAAGTGAATCAGGAGCATAATGACTCTTTCTTGGTAACGTGCATATATGCATATCAGGAGGTTTTCCTGCTTCCCTGCCTTGGAGCTTCTCTCACTCACTCATTCATTGATTCATGTAACAACCACCTGTCTGTTTAACACATGGCATTGTCTGGGCGAGGTGCTGCTGTCACATACGTGATGGAGACCCAGGCACCGTTGGCAAAGGGGAGACGTGTGCATACACACAAGGAAGCGGAGGAATAGGGAGGGGCGGGGAGCAAAAGCAGAACAGAAGACCAGAGATGCTATCCTGAAAAAGGTGACACAAGAGCTGAAGGATGGAGAGGAAGTTGCCAGATAGCCAGGGAGGAAGGTTGGCGGGAGAGGACGTGACAGGGTGTGGTCAGGCACGAGGCCCACCCAGGGCATCAGCTGCAATTTAGTAGTAAGGGACAGTGGCGGGAGGTAAAGTTGTTGGAGCGGGCTGCAGCCTGAGGGTCAGGGTCAAGGACTTGAAGCCCATGACACTGGGTTTGAACCCGTCCTGGCAGCCTCATGGAGAATGGCGTAGCCTGGGACAGGGAGCCCGGGGAGGAGGCTATCCCAGATCGTAGTTGAGATGAGGAGCCAGAACCCTGGCTGTGGCAGTAGGAGTGGAGAAGAAGGGACAAATTCAGGAAACTAGTGGTCACACCAGCTGGTCTCACTCTCCTCAGTAAATAGGGAAAGTGCCATTTCTTCTGTTTCCCCAGGTTTTGCTGCATAACACACAATATGTAACATACACAGAGAAATTGAAAGAACGGCGCACAAGCATCTGCACACCTACCACCTAGACTCAGCCATTATGAATATTTGCCATATTTGCATTCTTTCTCTCTCTCTCTCTCTCTCTCTTTTTTTTTTTTTTCCTATTTCCTTCTTGCTGAATCACTCAAGAGTACATTGTGGACATCGTGGTCCCTCAGTCCTCAATACTTGGGCAAGCATCTTCTAAAGCAGAGGATGTGCTCCTGCACAACAGAGCTACGTTAGCATACCCAAGACAGGCAGCATCACCCCGGGAGGGAAGTTTTAAAACAAGGGCCAGAGGAGAGCAGGGGGATGTAGGAGCAGCTGACAGGCGAACATGAGAAATCGATGATCAGATTTCTGGGCAGGGTAGAGGAACGGTGAGCATGGGGTGAGCCGGAGGGGAGCCAGGAGGACCTCTTCATGGCCCTCAGGAAGAGAAGATCAAGACAGGGCCACCAACTGTCCTCTGCAGGGTGACATAGCAAGGACTGTAAAGTCATGGGGCCTGCTGAATGTGTGTGCGAGGCCCCCACGACAGGGAACAGTAGGGAGAAGGTGAAGGTAGCCTCAGTCCTCCCTCTGGAAGGCTTCTGGCAGCCTCACAGCCTTAAAGGAGCTGATGCCAGGGGAGCAGAGGGGGGCTTCCAGCTACACTGAGCTACAACTTGATCCTGAATGAACAGCAAAACTCCTGGGATGGAGAGGAGCCACAGGACACCTTTCCCTTTCTCATTCAGTCCCCCAGCCCAGCTGGCCTTTCCAGACAGTGTGTGTGGTCCACACACACATCTATGTTCATGCCTGTTCTCTTTCTCCTCTCTCTCCCTCCTTGTCCTTCCTTCCCTCTTTCTCTCTCTCCCTCTCCTCCTCCCCTTCAGTACCCCCCAAACCCCTCATTTGAATAACCAGCAGCAAAGTTAAGGGAATTCATGATTAGACCTAATTAAGACAAACACAAAAAGCCCCTTTTGTGTTTGAGTCCTTGTTCAGAGTAAGATCTAGTGATTATTTTTTAAATGGGAATATTTTTATAGAATGTTTATATATTAAAAAATACACCTGTTTTAAAAACTCAAAATGCAAACAGTAAAGATATTTGTAGAGATCAAAAGTCCCCTTAATCTTACTCTGGTCTCCCCACACACCCCACAGAAGATAAGCATTGAGATCTGTTTGCTCTACTTGTTCTTTTAGATATTTTGATACATCCATAAAGCAATTGCAGTAAACATGGTTTCTCAAACAAGGTCATCTCTATGCATGTTTCAGTGACTTGCTTTTGATTTACTGTTTAATTCTCTATCATCATATTATTGTGTCAATATATATAGATCACCTCATCCTGTTTGATGGCTACAGAGGATTCTGTTGTAGGCACAACCATAATTTATTTTTCTACTCCCCTATTAATAAAGTAAATATTTTCAGTTTTTTACTCCAGTGAACATCCTTATACATGAATCTTTGAACAGTTGTCCAATTATTTCCTTAGGATGTATTCTTAGAAGGCAAATTTTAATATATGACCTCAGATTTCCCTCTCGTTCCTGCAGCAATTTACACATCCACCACAAGCCTGCCTCCCCCCCTGCAGAATCACTAGCTGCTGTCAACCCTGTCAGTGTCTATCAGTTTGACGGACAAAATGATACCTAGTTGTCTTTGCTGCTTCCAGTTCTCAGTATATTTTTCTTTGGGGGAGTTGTTTTTTTCTTTTCTTACAGAGTACTCAACTGGGTTGATTTTTAGGTAGTCTATCATTTCAGTTTAGATTTCCTTTTAACCTGAGTATTAAATTTTTTTTAAAAATGCACTACTTGACTATATATATTTCATATGATCTTTCTTGTTACTTTTACCCTTTTTACCTTTGGAATTTTTGTCTTCTTCATGTTCCATGTACGTTTGGAGAAAGTGAAAAGAGCACAGGGTTATATATATTTCTTTTTCACCAAACGCATTATGCTTTTTTCAAACAAAACAGCTGATGCTTCTTTATTTCTTTCTTTCATTTTTAACTCTTCCTATTGTTCGCTGATTTGATTTAATTGGCTTTATTTTTTCCCCTCGTAATTTGAAAGTTCTATGTCCTATTTTTTCTTATTCTGCCAGTGATCTTGTGTTTTCATTAATTCTGTTTTCAACAGCATTTATCTCGTTCTCCTTTATTTTGGAGATCTTGTTGTTTTCATTTTTATTTTAAGGAAACTATTCCCTTTTTGTTGTCTTCAGATTGCTCCTGACAGCTTACTTTTGTCTTTTCGATGTATTATTGTCTTGCATCTCCCCGAGAACACTATTTATGTTTTGTTTTACAACTGTCTGCTATTTTTTCCTGCCTGTACTGCATTTTGCAGTTGGGCCATTTTGTCTGATCCGTCAGCTGGATTCCTCTGAGAAGCTACGTCTCTTTCCATCCCAGGAGTTTTGTTGTTCATTCAGGATCAAGTTGTAGCTCAGAGCTGGACTCTGGCACCAGACTGCCCACCCACCACTCTGACAAGCTGTGCAGCTTGGAAAGATCTTTAAGCAGGTGCTCCGGGCCTCTGTTCTCTTATCTGTAAAATGGTGATTTAAGATGGTACCTACCACCTAAGGTTGCTATGAGGATAAGTAAGTAAATGTATCTAAACACTCAAAAGAGTGCCTGGCATGGAATTCCCAAGTGAGGAGAACTCCCTCCTGGGCTGGGTAGGTGGTTGTTCATTTTACCCAGATGGGGCATCCCCTGAGCACAGCAGGCTGTAAGTCACCCCTGAGAGTCACAGGTGATGGGTGCCATGCTGTCGGTGGGAGCAGGTGTCAAGCAAGCCGCCCTTTGGTGTGCCAGATGGGATAAGTTGTGGGAAAGCCCACAGGCCAGTCCATGAGCCTATTCCCAGGTGCACAGACAGGACAAGGTTTGCAGATGCCTCTCCTCACCCCGCCCCAGCCCAAACCAAGCATTGGAGGTGATCAGAGGAATCCTTGGTCAACCTCACCCCAGCAAGCCATGCAAGGATAATCCCTTGCCAAAATTGCCCAGGAGGGACATTGGGCCTGCAGGGATCACACTCAGCCCTGGGTGGGGCCCAGGCAGGAAAATGGGCCCTTCTTGGATGTGTGTGACAAGCATGGGCTGGTAGTCAGATTCTGCCCTTGAACACAGGGGGCAGCTGCAGCATTTGACATGTGCTTTTCCCCTGAGTGCCAGGAATGGGACAGGCTGACCAGTGAACTCCATCCAGGCCTGGCAGCTAACAGCAGGAGAGCAGACAGTGAGCTGCACCCTCCATGTCACTCTTTCCTCTGTGGTCAGTACGCAGAACATGGAAGTTTCATCCCCTGTGGATGAAACCTCTTCTCAATTACCAATGTTGGTTTGGAGTTTCCCCTGTTATAATCAGTGGACCAGTTCAGAGGAGAGTTGGAGATGAGAGGGAGGCAAAGCCTTCTGCTCTTGGTCCTCCCCTCTACCTAACATTTATCAAACACATACAGCATACCACATTCTTGATCGGTTATTACTGTCCCCATCTTACAGATGACACCACTGAGGCTCTGGAAGGGGGAACGTCTCACAGTTACCCAGGGACATGGGTTTCAGACCCATTCCATCTAGGTCCAGGCTTTTCTCTTCCCTGTTTGTCATTCTGACCCCAGTTTAGTTCCATTTAACAAAACATGCATTGAACACTTTCTCTGTGTCAGAGACTATGCAGTGGGAAACACAAAAATTAGACTAAGGCTAGTCTTTGTCTTCCAGGGGCTCACATTCTATGAGGCAAATAGTCAAACAAACAGGTCCCTCCGAGACAAAGTAGATACTGTAAGTGAGTGCAAGCCAAGTTCAGTAATGGAGAAGAGAGAGAGAAGTCCTGCCTGCAGGCATCGAGGCAAACATTCCAACTGAAGGGGAAAAGAAAGCAAAGGCACGNGTCCCTCCGAGACAAAGTAGATACTGTAAGTGAGTGCAAGCCAAGTTCAGTAATGGAGAAGAGAGAGAGAAGGCCTGCCTGCAGGCATCGAAGCAAACATTCCAACTGAAGGGGAAAAGAAAGCAAAGGCACGAACAGAGGGCAAATGTAGGATCTGTCCACAAAAGAGTGCTCCCTGGATGTGGCTGGGGACTTCGCGGGGGAGATGAGGTTGCATGGGTAAAGAGGGCTCTCTGCAGGACCCTGTGTGCCAAGACGAGAACTCTAAATGGATTTCTCAGTATAATGAGGAGCCATTGGAATATTTTGAAGACAGTAACGACATTCAGTTCAATTAAAATACTTGGAGCATTTACTCGGTGCTAGGCGTTCTGCCAGGTACTGAGGGTATAAATATAAATAAGAAACAGTCTTTTCCCTTGAAAGTCTCAGTCTTATAGATAGACATTTTATCAGTTAGGAGTGGAAGCCGAAAAACCGACTAAAGCTGGATTCAACAGATGGAGGTTCACTTTTCTCTTGGAACGAGAATGCGAAGGTCCCATCCAGACCCAGGGCAGCCACTCAGGAGGCCAGCACCTTTCTTCTCACACTGCTGTCCTCAGGCCCTGTCCTCCCGCTTACCCTGCTGCGCTGTGGCCTTGAAGAAGAGGGTGGAGGCCAGGGCGCAGAGCTTTCTCCTGGCGAGGGTTTGTGTATTTATTCGGGAAGAATCACCGTCCTTACAGACATCTTCCTACATTTGATTAGTCAGAACTTGCCATGTACGCCTGGCTGGGAAAGTGGGAAATCAATTTTGTTTTGCTTTTACAGTTTCAGTAGTAGAGATAGATGAGAGTTTTTGGAAATGGAGTGCAGACAGACTGTCCTACAGGGTCTGCTACAGAGACTAACATGACATGATAAATGCAATAGTAGAAGTTATGTGTGAAACACAACCAAAGAGCATCTGCAAGGATGGTTCCTAATTCCAGGTGGCGGTGGGGGGGGCAGGGTGTTCCGGAGAAGAGATGCTATGCTAACTGCATTTGAAAGCACAGGAGTAGTTCACCGTGCAGGGCGGCGGTCAGGGCCTTGCAGGCATGTGGAAGGGAGGAAGNATGGTTCCTAATTCCAGGTGGCGGTGGGGGGGGCAGGGTGTTCCGGAGAAGAGATGCTATGCTAACTGCATTAAAGCACAGGAGTAGTTCACCGTGCAGGGCGGCGGTCAGGGCCTTGCAGGCATGTGGAAGGGAGGAAGGGCGGAATGTACGCAGCTCCTTCTGGAAGAACCCATTGTCTGGTGTGATGCAATGATATCTCCATTTCTAAAAGGAGATCATTGGTGGCAATGCAGAGGAGAAATTGGCTGGGAAACCAGGGAAGGAGTCTAGGTTAACTGAGGGGTCCTGATTATATTCAGAAGATCTGAGCCTTGTTTCTGAGTACAGATCTGGCTGGGCTGGAGAGCTATGTGTGACTGGCCATGTGAAGTGGAAAGGAAGAAGGGAGAAGACACGGTCTCTTCCAGGTGTGACTTTCCTAGAGAGCTCTGGGGCCCATGGAGGCTGGAAAACTTGTTCTGGAAGCTTTGATTTCTGCTCCTAATGCTCATATTTGGCTAATGGTCCTGGTTTGTTGATTTTTAACTGTAGGGAAACTTTTTAATGATTAATGCAAAGGGTGACCTGGAAGCTCCCTTCTTGGCCGTTGGTCACAAAGCAGTAGGATTACCAAGAGACGGAGGGCTGCAGTTTTGATGAACCAGAACCCCTGCCCAGTGGAGCTTGTCTTCCTGGGAGGAGCCTGGACCAGACAAAACATCTGGCTGCGCCTGAGACCCGGAGTCCTGGGCTGCAGTTTCCCATCAGTCACAGGGCTGCCAGCCCCCACTGTGGTCAGCGTCGCTTCCCTTCAACGGCAAGTGGGCAGCTGGCCCAGAGGAGGCAGAAGGCACCAGAAGCGAAGCTTCTGTTTGTAGCCCTTGCCAGGAATCACAGCCGCAGGTTTAGCAGCTTCCAGAAGGTTTGTTTTTGAGCAGTGACAGCGAGTTAAACCTTAAACAGAGAAGGTCCGTGTACTCTGCACTGCAAGAGCTGACCTCCTGCAGGAACTGAGCAGATAAGCACATACACAGCAGGGCTTCCCTTTGTCAGACTTATGGTTTCAATGAATTGGGAAATCGTCAAAAGGAGCTCAGAAGTTTTTTGAAGGAGAGGATGTGGATCACCCCGTAGGTGTCAGTGTTTAAGAGTGGTGGTGGTCTCTGGCAATTTAGTTTTCATGGATCACCTCTAGAAAAATAATACAAATTACTTCAAATCGTCCAAGAATAATAACCCAGCTACACTGGATAGTCGAATTGGCCAGCAGACATGAGCTTGACTGCCAGTTTACCACCCCAAAAATGGATTCCAGTATTTCTTAGAGGGGGATTCCATTCATTCGATGCAGACCTGCGTTCCTGGCCACGCTGGTCCTTTAGAGAGCTCACCCTCTCAAAAGATTAAGTAAACAAGCAAAAAGGAAATAAAAGAAAACCGTGCGATGCCATGTAACACACACTGTTCTTAAAAAAGAGGGAATCATTTCCCTAAAGGAATAGGAAGATATTCACTGAAAAGATTGTATTATAGTAAACAAAAGAAAATGTAAATGGATAGATGGATACTGTTCTTATTTAAATATAAGAAATAGGGATCATCGGTAGCAGAAGGGTGGATGATGGAATGGGGGAGGGGAGATCCTGAGATAGGCCGACCATGATAGCAGTGAGTAAAGAACGAAAAGAAGCTAAGGACACAGTAGCCAAAATCTACAAGATCGGTACTTGCCTTGTAAGAAATAAAAGCACTGAAGAAGGACGCAAGCTGGAGGGTCTGTCTGAGACGGCAGAGAAAAAGTGAAAGGGTGTGGAAATAATGAAAGAGAAGTTACCCAACNGCTTGTGTTCCCTCTCTCGCTAGCTGTCTCTATCTCTGTCAAATAAATAAATAAAATCTTAAAAAAAAAAAAAAAGAAAGAAATAAAAGCACTGAAGAAGGACGCAAGCTGGAGGGTCTGTCTGAGACGGCAGAGGAAAAGTGAAAGGGTGTGGAAATAATGAAAGAGAAGTTACCCAACGTGGAAGACTGAGGACCAACCAGGCAGCACAGATGGAGAAGAGTATAAGAATAAAATCCGAACTGTGAGCAGACTCCTCTGAGAAGAGGCAGAGGGATACAGTGGAGCTAAAGCCTCCTTGGTGAATTGAACGGACTCACTGAGTTCCAGCCAAAACGAATTAGATACAACTTGATGAAAAATGGATCAGTTCCAAGGATAATAAAAGATCCCTGCAAGCTTTTGGCAAAACACACTCACACAGGTAAGCACACAACCAGTCCTCCTCAAATAAAACAGTCATTTACGAAAAACCACCACCACACCAAATCCAATCCCCCTGAAATCTCTCCTTCACATCAAAGGCCGATACCAGCGGTTGTGAGATCCAAGAATCCTTGATTCATCCAGGATATGATATGCACAAAGCCACAGAAAATTGCCACTGGGGCTGCTTGAAAAACTTGCAAAGACATTGTAGTAGGCTGAATGATGGCCCCCAAAGACATCAGGTTTTAATGACCGAGCCTGTAAACATTAGCTTATTTAGAAAAAGGATCTTTGCAGCTGTGATTAAATCAAGGCTCTTGAGGTGAGGAGATTATCCTGGATTCTCTGGGTGGGCCCTAAATGCAGTCACATGAATCCTTATAAGAGGGAAGCAGAGGGAGGTTTTAGACTCATAGAGGTGAAGTTACAGAGATTGGAGTGATGCAGGAGCAAGCTAAGGCGTGCCAGCAGCCGCCAGGGACAGAGGGAAGAGTGCTTGTGCAATGATGATGCTAACAGCCATGGATCTTTACACAACAAATAACCTACCAAGAAAATGTAGAGTGAAATCTGTCATAAATACAAGAAGTTGACAGTCATAGAAAGACTTTAACACATCTTACTCAAGTAAAAGGAAAAAAATGTCGTACACCTGAAACAAATACAACACTGTATATTAGTCACACTTCAATAAAAATAAAGAGAACAAAGATAGAATTTGTTTTAGATGATTTTGCCATTTATTGATTCTTGCACTATGTAACAGGCTCAGTGCCGGGTACTTTATATGTGATTTCACTTACAATAATCCTCTCAGCAACACTGCTGGACGGATGCCATTCGACAGAGAAGTAAACTGAGGCTCCACAAGGTCACCTGATGAGCTCTCACAGAACTGAATTTGAAGCTGTGTCTTTGACTCCATAGCCACTGTTTTTCCCTCTGGGTTATGCAGCCTCTTCGCAAGGCATGAACCTTTCGTTTCATGGACGACATTTCTTCTGAGAAGAATAAAGGCTCATCTGCCCCTCACAGAATCCCTGACACCTCCAGGGCAGGTTCCGGCTAATGACAGGCAGTCACACAGCCTTCATTTACAAGGTGCCTATGACGAGCAGGAAACCGGTCCAAGGTCACAGGCAAGGAAGGCTGAAACACAAGACAGTAGCCTAAGTCCTGCGTTTGTACGCTGCCCCAGCCTCCCAGAACGCCATCACCGCGGCCACTGCAGTGACCCGAAGCTCAGGTTTATTCTTTCCCTCGTGGAAGTAACAAAAGAATCTTTTTTCTATGGAATACAGCTGGCCCCAGGAAAGAAGAGCCTCTCATTTTGCTCTAGATGCCAATGCTTGCTTTGGGCTTTGGTCTGTCTTCTCCGTTTTTGCTCTTTGGATGGCAGGACGCTTTAATTATTATTGTCTGCTATTATGATCATGGTTTAATTGTTGGTTTGCAGCTCCGTGGCTCAGAAGGGGACATTTTATAAAACAAGTATTATTTTCTTATTGTCATTTCCAGTGTCACTGAGGATAATTTAGGCTGCATTCTCATTTGGGGGCAGGAGTGATTTCTGACCCTCTTCCCCCTGCAGCAGCTGTTCGTTCGTGGGCCTTTTTCCCCTGATATAAAGATCCGCTGTTAGGACTCGGGTCTGTGCACCATCTGTTGTGTTCCTGGGGGTGGCGACAGTTGTTCGGGAGGACATAAGGCCCTTTCACATTCTGGGGCCCGATCAGAACTCTGCAAGGGAAATCAACATGTCAAGATGCTATGGATTTTTTTTCTTGTTTTTGTGTATCTTTCTAATGTGCAATGGACCAGATGGGCCACCTGTAAGCAGTGGGGTGGGCAGAATCCAAAAAGCACCCAACGTGTCCAAATTCCCTTGGGACTGAGGAGACTGAGAACCAGATCCCAGAAGCAGGTTTTGCCTGGGGACAGCTCTTAAGAGGCATGGGCACCTGCCACGAAAATCTCATGTTCCCCTGGCTTTTTACATTGAGACTCTGGTGGAAAATCTCTTCGTGTCATTGAAGCGGAGTGCCATGAGCCCTACTCCCTTACCAGCAAAGTCTGGCGGAGTCTCGGTGGCGGGCTGGTAGGAAGAGGTAAGGGAGCAAGGGCCCGGTGGGAGTGCTCTCCCCGGGGCAGCACCTGCTACCCGGAGATTGTGGAGGAAGGTGGGACTCTGAGGAAACACCATGAGAAAAAGGTGTGTGGAGATCCCGGAACAGGGCCAGCCCCACAACCCAGGGTGCCCTGCGGTTGAAGCAGGTGGCAGTCAGCTGAGCAATGAAGACCCAGACCCCAAGAAAGCAGAGTTTCAGGACACTCCCCAGGGGAGCAGGAGAGAGAACCAGAGACCAGTGGGGCTGAGGAGCTGAGCGGCATACTGGTCGCCGTGAGCGCCCATGTTACACCTCAGGCAAACCAGACACCAGACTTAGGACACTGAGACCAACTCCAGCCCCTCTTTTGGTGGGACTGGCCCTCCCACCCCTGCCCCCAGGCCTGCCCGGTCACCACACACACTGCTGTGGCTAGGATCACAGAGGCCACACCTGCTTTGCCTTCTCCACAGCAGCTTGGACGTTATTGCCATCCCTCTGAGTCTCTCTCCTCTCTTGACTTCTGGGGCTGCACCTTTTCCTGCTTTTCCTTCTACCTCTTAGTCTTAGTCTACATGAGCTTTTCTTCCCCGCTGCTCCCTAAAGCCGGAGAATTTCAGTTGCCTCTCGCCATGTGGCACACACTTGACAAGGAGAGTGGGTGAGTTTGGCTGAACTATGGGTTTCCCTGCCAGATGGTGAGCAGTTCATTCATTCATCAGTTCAACCAAACCAAGAGCTTAGAGTGGGCCAGGCCTGGTGCTGGGTACCAAAGATACAGAGATGAATGAGTCACAAACACAGCAGTTAAGGAACTCAGTAAGGCAAGTACATCACTGGATGGCTCTGATGCGGCATGAGCACATGGAGGGAGCATCTCTCCAGACTGAGGCCATGGGGTCACGGGCTTGGGGGGGTGGGAGATATGGAGACGCCCGGGAAAAGGTCCCCACTGGGTGTGGGATATCAGCTGGTACACGCTTGTCAGGCGGTGTATGAGTTTATGGGGCTGCTGTAACGAATGGAATGACTTGAAACAAGAACAGAAACGTACTTTCTCACAGTCCAAAATCAAGGTGTCAGTATGGCAGTGCTCCCTGAAAACTAGGGAACAATCTTTGTGTCCTGGCTTCTGGTAGTTGCCAGCCTACCTTTGGCTCATAGATACATCACGCCAGTCTCTACCTCTGCGTCCATGTGGTCTTCTCCCCGCTGACCTCTCTGCTTCTCTGTATCCCAGTCTTCCTCTCCTTTCTCTTACGAAGAATCAGCCGTTGGGTTTAGAGCCCACCCTAATCCAGTATGACATCTCTGAACTTGATTACATCTGTAACAATGCATTGATTTCCAATTAAGGTCACATTGACAATTCCAGTTAAGGTGACATTGAAGGGGTTGAACTTGAGCGTATCTTTGTGGGGGAGAAAACTCAGCCCGCTGCAGGTGACAGGTACGGAAGTATGGGGGGTGGGTAGGAACATTCCGGGCAGAGAGAAGTCCCTAAAGCAAGAAGACAAGAAGGAAATGGGTGGAGCAGAGAGGATTGGAGGATGGCAGCTGGGGCTCCTGAAAGACCTGGTGAAGGAAAGAACAGTGTGGTTTGGAACAATCACCCTGGCCCACATATAGAAACTGGATTGAAAGGGTGGGAGGGAGTCTGGATCCAGGAAGGCCAGTCGTACATTTTATAAGCCTCTGTATATGCTGTTCCCTCTCTTTTGATCTTCCTCTCTCTCCGTCTCCTCCTGCTCTTCTTTCCTGTCTTCAAAATTGCTGCAAAGACACCCCCTCCTTGGAGTTCTCCTTGCTTTGCTCAGGTAGAAGACAATGTAAAAGGAAGGCCTGTGGTACCAGAGAGACATGGATTGAACCCTGGCCCTGACCCTTACTGTTTGATACCCACACCCCCCCACCTCCCCACCCCCACTGTGTTAAACCCCGGGGCCTTCAGTCCCCCCATCAGCAAGGTGGCAAAAGTAGCCTGCAAATCGCAGGGTTTTTATAAGGATCCAGCACACATTATTGTGAGTTTTTCAATCAGCAGCAGCAGCCTCCAGGGCAGAGACAGAGCGTGATGCACACACACTTCAGCCTGACCTGTGTCGTGTCTGTGGTCCAAAGAAGCAGACACCCATGCGAGCAAGGCTTCTCTGTGAAGGAGTACCTTTCACCTCTTCCCTTCCCTTCCCTTCAGTGCCTCCCCACTTGGGGACGTGGGGGGGAGTGAGGTCCTCAAAACTGTTTCCAGTTTCTCAAAAGCCAACGAAGACTGATGCTCACCTGCAGAGGAGCTGCTCAGACAAGCCTGCCGTCTGCCTGGCCTGGAATTAGCCCATCGATCAGAGCCTCTGATTAGCATTTTACAGACCTTGATTTCTAGAGGATGAAAACAAGTCTTCAGTAAGAGTCTTAATAAGTGTGGTCGGTTTGACAAAGGAAGTCTTCCCTGGCTCTCATCAAGGATTTCTAATACAAGGGGTCACCACACCCCTGCAGCAGCCCCCCAGCCACCTGCCCTGCACCCACTCGAGCCCCTGCCACTATTCCCATCTGGGCAGCAGGAGTGACCGTAAAATGGAAATCACATCCTGCCAGGCCTCAGTGGGAAAATCTCTCAATGAAACCGAAACTTCCCCCCCGACCCCACCCCACCTTGGGGCCCCACCCAACCTGGCCTCCACCTGCCCCTCTTGGTCCCCCGATAGCCTCGGCGGCCTCTCTGTTGCTCACACGCTCCAGGCTGGCTGTCTTTGGGGGCCTTTGCACATGCTGCCCTTTACCACGGGAAGCTTCCCCCCACCTCTCGCTCCTCCCTGCTCTTCCCAGGGCTGGCACCTGCGAGCTCTCCCCTTGCTTCCGTGTCTCCTCCTTCCAGAGGGCCTCCCCCAGGAAAGCCGGTCCTCTGTCTCAGCACGCTGCTAACNTGTGGTCTTCTCCCCGCTGACCTCTCTGCTTCTCTGTATCCCAGTCTTCCTCTCCTTTCTCTTACGAAGAATCAGCCGTTGGGTTTAGAGCCCACCCTAATCCAGTATGACATCTCTGAACTTGATTACATCTGTAACAATGCATTGATTTCCAATTAAGGTCACATTGACAATTCCAGTTAAGGTGACATTGAAGGGGTTGAACTTGAGCGTATCTTTGTGGGGGAGAAAACTCAGCCCGCTGCAGGTGACAGGTACGGAAGTATGGGGGGTGGGTAGGAACATTCCGGGCAGAGAGAAGTCCCTAAAGCAAGAAGACAAGAAGGAAATGGGTGGAGCAGAGAGGATTGGAGGATGGCAGCTGGGGCTCCTGAAAGACCTGGTGAAGGAAAGAACAGTGTGGTTTGGAACAATCACCCTGGCCCACATATAGAAACTGGATTGAAAGGGTGGGAGGGAGTCTGGATCCAGGAAGGCCAGTCGTACATTTTATAAGCCTCTGTATATGCTGTTCCCTCTCTTTTGATCTTCCTCTCTCTCCGTCTCCTCCTGCTCTTCTTTCCTGTCTTCAAAATTGCTGCAAAGACACCCCCTCCTTGGAGTTCTCCTTGCTTTGCTCAGGTAGAAGACAATGTAAAAGGAAGGCCTGTGGTACCAGAGAGACATGGATTGAACCCTGGCCCTGACCCTTACTGTTTGATACCCACACCCCCCCACCTCCCCACCCCCACTGTGTTAAACCCCGGGGCCTTCAGTCCCCCCATCAGCAAGGTGGCAAAAGTAGCCTGCAAATCGCAGGGTTTTTATAAGGATCCAGCACACATTATTGTGAGTTTTTCAATCAGCAGCAACAGCCTCCAGGGCAGAGACAGAGCGTGATGCACACACACTTCAGCCTGACCTGTGTCGTGTCTGTGGTCCAAAGAAGCAGACACCCATGCGAGCAAGGCTTCTCTGTGAAGGAGTACCTTTCACCTCTTCCCTTCCCTTCCCTTCAGTGCCTCCCCACTTGGGGACGTGGGGGGGAGTGAGGTCCTCAAAACTGTTTCCAGTTTCTCAAAAGCCAACGAAGACTGATGCTCACCTGCAGAGGAGCTGCTCAGACAAGACTGCCGTCTGCCTGGCCTGGAATTAGCCCATCGATCAGAGCCTCTGATTAGCATTTTACAGACCTTGATTTCTAGAGGATGAAAACAAGTCTTCAGGAAGAGTCTTAATAAGTGTGGTCGGTTTGACAAAGGAAGTCTTCCCTGGCTCTCATCAAGGATTTCTAATACAAGGGGTCACCACACCCCTGCAGCAGCCCCCCAGCCACCTGCCCTGCACCCACTCGAGCCCCTGCCACTATTCCCATCTGGGCAGCAGGAGTGACCGTAAAATGGAAATCACATCCTGCCAGGCCTCAGTGGGAAAATCTCTCAATGAAACCGAAACTTCCCCCCCGACCCCACCCCACCTTGGGGCCCCACCCAACCTGGCCTCCACCTGCCCCTCTTGGTCCCCCGATAGCCTCGGCGGCCTCTCTGTTGCTCACACGCTCCAGGCTGGCTGTCTTTGGGGGCCTTTGCACATGCTGCCCTTTACCACGGGAAGCTTCCCCCCACCTCTCGCTCCTCCCTGCTCTTCCCAGGGCTGGCACCTGCGAGCTCTCCCCTTGCTTCCGTGTCTCCTCCTTCCAGAGGGCCTCCCCCAGGAAAGCCGGTCCTCTGTCTCAGCACGCTGCTAATAACTTCGCCCCAAGTGCCGCCACAGCTCGTCATCATTTCTAGGAGTTTGTGCTTGAGGGAGAAGTGCCCGTGTCCAGAAACAACTGGAAAATGACACCCTGTCTGTCCTCTTCACCATGATCTCCCCGCACCCAGCGCAGGGAGGTGTTGAAACAAATGAATGCAGTAAGAGGTCTGGCACTTCAGCCTCTGTCCTTCTGGCTGCCGAGCTGCATCGTCTCTGCCTGCAGAGGACCTCGGGCTCCCTCCTCTCGCCTCCCCCCTGCCGTTCTCTAGACCTCTTCAACGGCAAGCCTTTGACTTTTGCCTGATTATCAGATCAGCTGAGCTGAAGGCAGCGAGCTGGCATTTTTAATTCATGGTCTCAAAGATCAGCCCTTTGACCTTGTGTATGATTCCCCTGTAAACTATCGATTACTGATAGGGCCTCTCCGGCACACACCTGGCTCCTGGCCACAGCCTCTTCCTTCTGGAGGCGCGGGCAGCATTATCAGGGGAAAGAGCGGGAGCACCAAAATTGGATCCGGACTATAATTATATAATGTAATTCTGGCTTGCTCTCAAACCAGCCCTTGACCTTGGGCAAGTTATTCAACCTCCCTGAACCTCCGTATTCTTGTTTTTAAAGATGGGAAGGATTCCACCTACAAAATAAAGATGCTCATGAGGGCTAAGTGGGACCACGAGAAAGTGCTTTGTACACAGTGGTTGTTATATAAACACTTCCTTTCATCTCCACTCCGTCTCCATATTCTCTCTTCACAGCTTCCTGCCAGACCGCTCCTCCTGGAACTTCATTCATTCATTTCATGGATTCATTCACTCACTCCTTGAGTTATTCACCCTCTGGGACCTCAGTGGGTCTCTTAACAAAAAGGNGCTTCCTTTCATCTCCACTCCGTCTCCATATTCTCTCTTCACAGCTTCCTACCAGACCGCTCCTCCTGGAACTTCATTCATTCATTCATGGATTCATTCACTCACTCCTTGAGTTATTCACCCTCTGGGACCTCAGTGGGTCTCTTAACAAAAAGGGGATGAAACCCAGACTCCTTTAACTAATTCTGGGGCCTTATTTTCTTCCTTCTCTCAGCCCAGCTCTATTGCCTATGACCTCCTGAAGCCATTTGAACTCCAGCGTGGGAATCATCTTTCTTCCTAGCCCTTTCACCTGCCTCGGCCTCTGGGTCTTGTCTCATATTTTTTTTTAAAGATTTTATTTATTCATTTGAGATAGAGAAAGCGAGAGAGAGAGCATGAGGAGGGGGGAGAGAGAGAAGCAGGCTCCCTGCTGAGCAGGAGCCCGATGTGGTGCTCAATCCCAGGACCCTGGGATCATGACCTGAGCCAAAGGCAGAGGCTTAACCGACTGAGCCACCCAGGTGCCCCCTGTCTCATGTTATTAATGCAAAGAAAACACACTCCCTTTCATGCCATACAAACTTCAAGTCTCANGACTGAGCCACCCATGTGCCCCCTGTCTCATGTTATTAATGCAAAGAAAACACACTCCCTTTCATGCCATACAAACTTCAAGTCTCATCTCCTCCCTCCTTCCCTGAAAAGTCCAGACCCTGAGAACATCTCTCTTCTAAGAACATGTCCAGCCACACCACCAGCTTACTTTTGGTCTGCTCCTGTGGTTGGTGCCAATTTTGCAGTCCACTGAGTAACATGGAGAAAGCAGAGAAAGAAGGGGGCAGCTTGGCACAGCGGCGGGTATGCATGTTTGCTCTTCTTCCTGGGGAGCTCCTTCTTCCTCTTTCCAATCAAGTGTGGGGCCCCAGGCTGCCAGTCTGCTTCCTGCTGAATGCCTGGAAGGAAAGCCCAACTGTCTTAACTCTGTCAGAAGCCCTCAGAGGGGATGCCTGCCAGGTGAACTAGAACCCACACAGCTTCTGGTGTGGAGGACCTGCACCTCTGTCTGAAAAGAGTTTGCTCAGGAAATCCAGGAGATTCACTTGAATCCTAGTAAAACTAATTGGTAACTGAAAAGAAACACACACACATATCCAACAATAAATACGTAACTAAAAATTAAATCTTATTCAAAATGGAATAAAAAAAGAATTTAATAAGTATCCAAAAAGAAAAACATAACAGGGGCGCCTGGGTGGCACAGCGGTTAAGCGTCTGCCTT